>NC_071108.1:27793333-28112916 GCF_024256425.1 Clarias gariepinus
TTTTTTTTTTTATTTTTTTTATAAAGTATCAAAAGATTATTTGCATGGTGCAAACTGTCAAAGAATATCATATTTATTCCCGGGAAGTATAATTCATAAAGCAGATGAGGTGTAGGTTCACAGTCTACTGAGGGCAAAGCTGCACTAAAAGGTGTGATACAGCTTCGCAAATCACATTAACTCCACAGCCAACTGTTCCGTTAATAGCAGCTCAACACGCAGATGCCTACAAATGGATCGTCTAGACAACTGTTCTGATCCTTACATGACTCCCCCTAAACCAATCATAGCCCTTTTCCCAACTTTGCCCATACCCATACCAAAAATTTCAAGTAAGCAAATCCCTGGTGATGCCCGACTCAGCATATTAGTGCATTACATCATACAGTAGATGTAGCAGTGTAGTGCACTTCTAGTCCAATTGGGAACCATTTGGGATTCAGCCATGGGTTGCTTGCGAACAGCAATGTCTCAGAGTTCCTACAAGTGTGTAACAAACAGATGGGCTATAATTACTCCCTTGGCTGCTACAGAGGAATGAGGCCTGTGCGTTTCACAAATGCTTACTACTGTACACCTTTAACAGTATAAGTAAGTGCTCATAATCAACCACCTACTCAAACTACTGTAACCATAAACTCATAAGAGTAAATGTAAAACATACTGTATATCCTGCCTTTACAAGGAGTCAGAACTCTTGTCTTGGCATGCATTTACGTAGAAAGTACAAGACATACAGTACAGGAACATACACTTGTAGCGTAGCCGTTGCTCCATTTTAAGAAATTAATGCGACAATACGTCACTTATGAAGAGTCTATAAAACCACACTCGTTGGTTCGGACGTTTAGTAATTGTGACCAAGCAGATATGACGGTAGCATGTAGTTTTAGACACAGCTACAGCTTGTCTTTTGGCCACGTCTGATCAAGAGCTGCTGAGCCATGCTGTGTGTGTGTCTCAGATTAATGCAAGTTATACAATTACGGCTTGGAAATCAAACAGAAAAAGCCCGCCAGCACAGCAGATGGGAGATTAAACGGGTGTCAGAAGATCTTTCCGTGGTGATGAAGCCTACTAGAATGTACTAATGAGGCTCCTGAGTGGTGCATCTGGAGATCATGAGTATGAATCCCGTTCTGTGGCCAGGAGTCCAAGGAAGCGAAATCGGCCATGCTCTCAGGGCATTAGCAATCGTGGGCTAGTGCAGAAGCAGAAGTGGGTGGATTGACTGTTACACCGCCCTAATGTTGCATCAGCAGCAATTTAAAAGGATGGAGGCAGCTGGCTTTAAATGCCTCAGAGGAAGCATGTTAGCTTTTGCCCTCGTGGTTTTGTAGCATAAAGTATACATATGTGTATGTACATGTCAGAAATTATTGATATATTCCAATACAATTCCATTTTATTATTAATATTTTGAGATAGAGCAGGAACAAAGTGTGATGAAACCAAATTTATGAACACACACAGCCGCCTATTAAAAAATAAACTACTAAGTCAACAGTGCAATGTGAATGTGACAAAAAAATCACAAGTCAGTGGATAGATCAGGGCTCAAAAACAGTTCACTCTGAGCAGAACCAATATTGTATTGCTCTCGCCTGTCATGAGACGGTGTTGGAGACGGATGCAAACGCAGTTTAGAATGAATTAAAAATAGCAAACAATTCCAACATGGAGGAAAGGTAAACAAGAGCATGCATGAGGTCAGGCAATGAGCCAACAGCAACACAAGAACACATGGCGAATGCAAAAACCAGGAAGAAAGATAAGATCAAAAATCACACGTACACACAGAAAGTGTACACAGAGTATTATCCCTTTGTATCTTCAGCAGCCATGCTTGTAACCTAAAGTGAAGATTCTGGAGGGTAAAACCGTACTGGAGATAAGTTTAATTGCAATATTACACATGTCGTCAGGAGAATTAGCAAATTCCAAAAGTAGAAAATTTAATTCGTATACATGCTAGCTTGGTAAATGCCATGTCGGGGTTAAAGAGCTAAGCTGTCTTCCTTAAACACAAACAGGCTTGATTATATGTTTAATACATATAATACAGGTACTTTAAATCAAGTCTTATAGCACCTGTAAGGACCCCTAGTGACCCTTATAATCCCCCTTTTGAAAAATACATTGGTACCTCAGCACACGGATTAAATCCATTTCAGAAACGAGCTCTAAAGGTGAAATTTTGTATTGCAAAACGTATTTTCCCATAGGAAAAGATGTAAATGCAGATAATCCGTTCCACCCTCTCAAAAATATTACTAATATTATAAATTCCAAACACTGTAACCATATTTTTGCATATAATAACAAACAAAACAATTAGAAAAAACATGAATAAAATAAAATAAGAAATAAATAAACCTCACTTTCTTTAAACCGGCGAAAGGAATTTTTTCTATAAAAAAAAACGGAAGTGAAAGTGACTGCCTTTTTTTCTTGCTCTTGGGAAACATGGTCGTATATCCTCACAAAATCTTGCACAAAATGCAAAAAACTATGAAATAATATGACAACTCGCTTCGCATGGCATTCCACTAACACAAATGAGTTTTGAATGGCTCCGCAGACGTACGCGCACCTTAGCCAGCATTCAGTTTGCTTCGTTTGCTTTTTATTCTTAAGGTGAAAAATCGTGAGTTGGTGCTGCAAAGGTACCACCACTGTACTGGTATATAAAAAGTCAATTTGCCTTTTATTTGGTCTTTATGAGTTTACGCAAGTGGAAGTAGCGGATAGCTCTGTACTTCAAGTGTGTAACGCCGGCCGAATGGGCCGTGAGCATGCAGCTCGAAAAGATGCGGTTAGCTGGTGTCAAGTGGTTCAGAGGAAACTACACAGCAGTGCCTGGAAAGACAGCAGTCTTGAATGGAAAATGCTGAGAAGGCTGTGCGCCCAAAGGAAATAATAATTATTATTATTGTATAATTATATTAAATATAATTGTAACGGGTTTGACACCCGGGTGGCACCACAAACATGGACACGGGGCGAGGTCTTACGGAAAAGGAGTAATTTTATTAGGAATAATGGCGATGGAAAATAGTGAATGTGCAGGTCTGGAGGCAGTGCCCAATGGGCAGCGGCTCCTGCATGCTCCTGAAGCAACTCTTCCTGCTGACTTGGCCAACCAGACCTTCCCAACTCTCCTTTGGGTGCGGCCTTTTGACAGGAAAGTGGTTGAGCAGCTTTCTCGACTGGGAACGTAAGCCTTAATGTGAAGCATAATGTGGCCTTTCCCTCTCTTTTGGGCAGGATCCTAAAGGCTGTGCCACGGGAGCTCGAGCAGTCTTTTCCCGGCCGTCCTCAACATGAGGATCAAACGGCTGCAATTAGTTCTACGGCCTTTGAAGTCCCTGGGGCTTATTACATCACCCTGCTCGCATGCCACTCTTCAACATTTTTGGTGTCCACCAAAGTGTGAGCAAAGAGCGACAACAGATTGAGGTGCACTGGCACATCACTGGTGCACGACGTGACAATAATATTAGTGTATTAGTATTACTGCATCTGTGCATTGAAGAACAGCACAGCTCATGTGCTGATTCTTTCCCCACAAATATCTTGCAGTAGTACCGGTATTTTGTTAAACAGAGTTTAAAATGCTTATTTCTCAGATCCTGCAATTGCTGCTTAAATACAGATTATAATTGCTACACCTAACTAGCTATTATTGTGAAGCATTTTTTATGCTGTATTCATTCCTTTTCTGACATTTATTTTCAAGGTACTAAGAGACTGCAAAGACTACTTGAGCATTCGGCTACTATTCAAACCACAGGACGTATTCTGGGGCAGTGCACTGGAAACCTGTTGAATGTTTATTGACTCAGTATTTGAATTGCATGAACATACAGTATTGCTGCCATAAAGGCACATAGATTCTCAAGGTAACATTCTACTGCTTATTACAAATCTGCTCCGTTTTTAATAAGTGTCGACGAGTGGAATTTCATCATCCAACATCAGCAAAATGACCTTCAGGGAATCTTATTTACTGTAACTGTGCGATGAGAGAACATAAGCACACAACCGTTCAAGTAATTTGCCTTTGTAGTGGTGCCATAACTAACGCATTTCCAGACAGTCCAGGGGATTGAATAATTGCTCAATTACCACAATTCACCCTACTATATCCATACGTCCATCTAGGAACCTCAGTAGTCCAACTAGGGACCTTGGTGACCTTGGTATTTATTCCCATTTTGTTTAGAACAATGTTAGAACCATTGGTCAACATTCACACGCATTTACAGTACACACTCAAGCAATTTGGGAACGCCACGTCTTTGGACTGTGGAAATCAGAGAAACATTTAAGAAACCCACCAAGCACGGGCAGGCCATGCAAACTCCATGCACACAAAACCCAATGGCAGAAATCAAACCCGGATCCTGGAGGTGCAAGGCGTCAGTGCTAATTACTAAGCTACCGTGCTGCCATAGTCTACTATTGACTGGACATTTTCTTGTTTGCTGAGACTGAATGCATGAATTGAAGTTGTTTAAAGTAAAGATGTGCATGTGATCTGAATCCATGTAATCTCACACACACACACACACACACACAAACACCATGTTTTACAGCATATACACCAGTTTTGAAAACCAGGATACCCTGTCAGACAAGCATTTGTAACAGAATGCCAACAAACCATTAACAGTAATTGCCCTCTGTAATTGCTGTGAGTTTAAATGTGACATTAGCCAGACAGATCTTCATTACATTTATTTCGATTATCCGTGAGTCATAAGCATAAAAAAAATTATAAAGATCTGTGAAAACATAGAACAATTTGAGTGTAGGTATCTGTACAGGCTCTGTAGGCTTCAAAAAGACAGCAGACTTTCAAAGTAAATATCACGGAGTACTGAGACATTACAACAA
This sequence comes from Clarias gariepinus, assembly GCF_024256425.1. NCBI lineage: Eukaryota > Metazoa > Chordata > Actinopteri > Siluriformes > Clariidae > Clarias > Clarias gariepinus. The sequence continues at coordinate 27,798,233 of NC_071108.1, forward strand.
TCAACAATCAGGTTTCAACCACAACTGTGTAAACACCAGTGTTTGAATCCTTTCAATCCTTTAAACTCTGCTTATGAAAACTGACCTCAAATTATGCCATGAGGTTGAAGCAGAGTTTAGAACTCATAAATCAACTAGATTTTATTATACCGAACAAAAGGCCAGGAATTTTGCCATGTAAAACAGCAACAGCATTTAGCCATTTTGACTTACCAACGTCGAGGAAGTTTGCAGCCAAGAAGAAGTTCCAGTGTTGGCTCCGTCCAGTATCGCTGTTATTTGTGAAACCCCATGATTTCATCGATAGATTTGGAGATTCCGTGCCCATGCTGTAACCTCCAGACTGCAGGGATGTATTAAGAGAGTCCGTATCCATTTTCATATAAATAATCACTCCTTGAAGCAGGGATTTTAAAGGCACAGGTGCCGGACTACAGTATGCATCAAAATAACATATGATCTGGTATCGCCACGTATCAGAAACCGTCAACTCAAGAGCTCCATAAGTTGTCGCACTGTACACAGGACGGACCTTGCCGAAATCTCCAGTGACACTTAGTCTGACTGAAGCTGATAGGTAGCAGATTTTCAGCAGATGTTCTTATGGAGCCTATAGTGGTTAAATGTCTGGAGATAGCAGGATGTCTGGTTGGGGTTGATGGGCTGATAACAGTTATAGGGCGAGGTTATCTGGAAATCCTTTGCAGCTGTTTCCACTGCATTTCAGTTCCTAGGCAGATCGCCAAGGCTAGGACAAGCTGGAGCAAGAAGGTACCTAAAAAAAATATAAGTAGTTTAGTTTTTGACAATAGCATGAAAATTTATCTGTACTCATGCTGCTTAAAATATCATCAATGCCAACCAACATTTATGCATGTAATTAATATATAAAGCATGCAATATCATGCTTAACACGCTTACATGTATGTAGTGGTACACCCTGAAATTAACTTTTAAGATCTGATTTACACAATTTCTCTTGAAATAGAAGTTTTTATTATTATTATTATTATTATTATTATTATTATACAATAAATAACTAACCAAATATAAAAACTATATTTTCTATTTCATAAGATTTATCCACTAGGCCAGTATCAGTTAGAACCTCTGTAATTTGGCTGTACTTGTGCAAACCTTGGATCTGGGATATGTCTCTGGCAGCTTCATGCATCTGTATCATGCTATTTCAGTCTTTTCTTTGCTGCTAAATGTCTCAATCTATATAAGATGGCATGCAAACTGTTTAATGAAAAGCATCTCTTAAATTCTTGCTACAGATTTTCAATTCAATTGAAGTCTATGTTATGACTGGGCTATTCCAACACATTCAAGTTTTAAGTAGGATTGATGGACTGTTGTAAAGCAAATCTTTGCACCAGATTTAAGTCTCATGTAAGACAAGAATTACCCTGCACTATCCATCTTAACCTCAACCAGTTTCCCATGCATGCTAATAAAAAGCATGTCTACACCATGATGCTGCCACCACTCAGGGCCTTGCTGACTGGCCCAACAGTAGTAGCTTGCTGGTGATGGGGTTTAAACCCATTACCTTCTGATCCATACTGTACATAACCTCTACGCTACCCACATGGGCAACCTACAGTTTTGAAAAATGAGATCAAAGTGGATTCCGAAACATGAAGTTCCTAAAATGAACACAAGAAGCTGGCTCTAAAAGTGAGAAAATCCACAAAGATCCCCACATTAAAATGTCCAACTTTCAATATGCCCAACAGAAATTAATGTTTGCAGCTAAGTTTAAACCTCCTTAGCAGGATTTCCTATTCATGACACCTGTACGGGGGTGAATTTTGATTTAACGCATCAGTTAAAATTACATTAGGCCATAAAGTTATGCATGATTAGGGGCGTATATAATAAACTTTATAATGCTGTTTGATTAAGCCATCGCTTTTGGGGACAATGGTCGAAGAAACATATCATCCCATTTAATTACAATTCAGTTCCAGGTGGCAACACTTCAAAAGTGATACGAGGGACTGTATGTGTTAATCATAAAGCAATCAAACTTACAAAACTGTTTATTTCAAATGAACTTCAAATCAAATGAGGCTCTGCTGTGTTTCTGGCATCACTATTAAAGACTTTGTCTCTCATTTTCCCACTATTCAAAATACAGGCATCCATGCTTAAGCCTAAAAGGTCATACTTCTATCCTGGCATCTACGGGCTCCTGATCCCATTAGATGTTTGTTAGACACATTAACCAGGATTTAAATGGAGTCATCTCCTGCCAAGATGGCGACCAGTGCTCCCTATGTATATAAGCTTCAAAACCATTGTTTAGAAAACCTAGGGGTGACGTCATGGGGGGTTTGTTAATTATACAGTCTATGATTTAGATTTAAATGTCTTTAATAATAGATCTATTCCTATTTCTTTTTTCTTTTTACGCCAGTGTAAGAACTGATCGGCAAACCCTTGAGAACGACAACTCTATTATTATTCTTTTCTGTTGCACTCTCTTTTCTATTGTCCATACCTGAATAACAGTATGCAGTAGTGTATAGTAGTTTGTCTTCCCTAAATAGCACACTTGTCCCTGTCTTTAAGGGGAATTCCTTCTCCCATCCCCGGAGAAGATTAGAGAGTGTGCACAGAGCATTGTAAAATTTGATATGTAAGTGACAATTTAATAGAACCCTTCTCTCTTCTTCACAGGTTGGGGATTTTAGTGTCTCGAGAGAAAAGCTTAGAAAGACACACACCTTCACCTTCAGCACCAAACACACACACAAACATACATACAGTAGTACACACATATATACATACATACATACATACATACATACACACATACATGCATGTAACAGGCACAGTTTTGCTAGTGAATCAATAACAATAATAATAATGCACATGCACCAGCACAACTAGTACGCAAATTCTTATCTCCTGTATCAAGTTACACATCACCTCACTGATAAACGTCCTATCTTATCAGATAAAACAACAAATGACGTACAGCGAGAGGTTATGGCTTAGTCAAAACATAAACTCGGCCACCCTGCCGAACAATGGGACAGTGTTGTGATGGGACAAGTTTAGGCCTGAAGGCCACATGAGGAGACATGTTAGCAAACACAACACCTGGATACTCACCAGAGAGAAAAACCAACAATCCTAACCTTCCCCCCAACCCAGACGCATGGGGCCTGAAGTTAAAAGCATGACAAATATGTCTGATGTCTAATCAGAATACAGGATGGGAATTATGTACTAATATTGCACAATTAAAAAAAAAATTTTAATCCTATTTGCAACTCGAAGGCTTTCACATCATGCTAATTATTTAAAGCATGCACTAAAGACAAGCTGTTTCGAAAAACTCATTTAATGGTCCACTGAGCAGTAAAGAAAACAAGCAGATATTTTACACCATTAATAAGAAGCGGATCAGAACAAAAACAATACAAATTGAAAACTAATCTTTTACAAGGTGCTAGATTCCTTAACAGAAAGTGTGAAACGGAGATTGTTAAACCGCACAGCATTGTGTTTTGAGGTAAGATGATCTGGCCAGATGAAAACACAATGATCCCAGTTTGACCCTTGCACTCAATTGTCTTTGTATGCAATCTTCCAAAGCCTTTTGTGTGTTTAACTCATCCACTGCTGGTACTGTAGATTAAGCGAATATGCAAAAGTTGGGATTGAATTCCTCATCCTCATGCAGTTAACCGTGGAATTTCCATATGACAGAAGACACTGTACACAACTTTATCTGCTCTGGTGGTCACACTCAAAACATGATATGGACATTTAAATACAAACAAATTTCCAGATTAACTATGAGCGACGTTCGAATCAAACTGGGACTTATGATTGCGCAGAATAGAAGAACACAGTTATGGAGAATAAAAGCTCCCTTTATTTCTCTATATAATCCACTGCTACACTAATGCGCTTGTACATAAAATGTTGCCATGATCGTTCTGCCTGCTTCACATCTGAAACGCTGGCTTCCCAGGAACTCTTTTAACTGCCCCAGCAAAACCGAGTTGCCACCTTTGGAGCCCTTGAGCAAGGCCCTTATCCATCAATGCTCAGATGTGTAATGAGATAAAATGTACAGTAAGTCTCTGTTTCTGACTTACTGTAAAAGTTTCTGTAATGCACAAGTGATGTTGGTGAATGAGTGTGTGTACAGTTCACACAAACAGATGTGCCTCATCTGCAAGTCGGCAACAGGATCGTACAGCCGTACAACGAACGTCAGTCCCATCACTATAGAGGACTCAAAGTCTATTGTAAACGTTAGTCAGATTTGCCCCTTCATTCAGTCCTGGCCCTGGTTTAACTTACAGTAAATGCCCCTCATACCTACAAATTCAGCTAATATCACACTATATGATTTTTCACGACAGTGTTTTGAAAAATCCTTTAAAAACACCTCTGGGAACATCTTGTTAATGCATATCCTCTTGAATATATTAGTCTTGCCATAAACTACCAACCACATAATACTCTTTTAGAACACTCATTATAATAGTAGTCATGAGAAAAGTGCCCAGGGGGACAATAAATAACCCTTAATTTCATACTCATGTTTATTGCGTATAATTAAAAATCAGTGGCTATTCAAAGAATGAATATGCCTTCCTTTACTATATTTCTATTAGTAACAAAAAGATCATTTTTGTAAGATGGAAGTAGCACAATGTCTCATTTCGGGATTCTTAAATTACTCTTATGTTTGTATGATATCTGCCGTTTATGTATATCATATTACTTTTCCACAATTTGTCTCGTTCAGCTCAAAGCATGTAGTACTTCTCAACCACCCAATGTCATTGTCGTTCAGTGGCAAGATCACACCATGCATGAGCTCTAATAAGAGATTGAGATAAGAGATTACTCAATACGCGAGAACACTTAAAGGTGCCGGTTGGTTAATTTACATATCGAATACATTCCTACATTTTAAGAAATATCTCATTCTCATTCACAGAGAGTTGCCAGCGCATTAGTGCTGTGGGCCACCAGCTGGCAACCTGCAGTTCTAGAACTCCGAGTCACTCTTTGGCACACGGAGCTGCCCGACACAATCAGTCTTTTCATTATCCCTTCAGCCGACCGGTTTATGTTGCACCTCACAATGCAAGACGATTTCAAGCGTAGGTTCATTCAGAGCTAGATTCTTTCTGGGGTTTTTTCCTCTTTTTTTTTTTTTTACGTACTCACAAAAAGAGAGTCCATAGAAACCCCACTTTGGTCCAACAGGTGAGGATTTAAGTAAAATTTAAATAAACAATGGGACATGCTGTAAAAGATTTTTAACAACATAGTCGTGGGGGTGTTTCATGTCGAGATACACGAGTTAACGAATAATTTATGGATGCCTGATTTCACAGTTTGGCCCGAAGTGCCGTTCCTCTCTGAAATGGGTGCCTGGTTCACAGTTTGGCCCGAAGTGCTGTACCTGTCAGAAATGATCGCTGTTGAATTCATGACAGCATGGAAGACACCGAAAGACAAAAAAACTTCTGATCCCTAGTCAGATCGCTCACCTGAAAGCTCCCCTTGTTCTCTCTCTGCTCTCACAGGTAAGGAGTATAGAGTTTCAGAGCAGTAAAGCCTTAACAGCGAAAAACCCAGAGTACGAAATCAGCCATCCAGCTTCACAGATACACCTGGTGTTCATGTCATCACTTCACAGTGTCTTAAGATACATTTTTAATAAATCGTCGGGTATTATTTTACCTTTGTGAGACACAATCCAAAAAAGCAACCTTCCTGAGACGGGTGCCGGTAAATCCCAGAGCGAAGGTGGAGTTGTGATAGTGAAACACACACACACACACACACACACTCCTCAGGCTACTCCACTCCTTTCGGACTGAATATACTTTTAGATTTTCATACCTCTGAAATGTACAGCTCCATGTTTCAGGTAATGGAAACTGATGTCATCTGAAAGTTCTTTGTCCACAGTGGGTGTTGCCGTATGGGGTAACAACTGTGTCAACATCGGACAAGTAAAGGCAAAAGAGTCTTCACAAGAGGGGGCGGGCAATGGGGTGGGGTGCAGAGAACAGGAGCACATGGAAAATGTACTGAAAAATCCGGTGTGTGTGAGAGATCGCTGGAGAAAACCTCGAACAAATCAGATATTATAACAGCTCCACTTTTCACCCAAGTCTCCGTCAAGCAGGCTTCCGACTCCAGTATTTCACACCCACTTGTCATCCAGTATGTACACACTTTCCTACCAGATTCTTCAGCCTTTCTAGAGAACACTGATTTACAGTACACACTCAAATCAGGATAAGACGATCAAGCAGTTCGTACCGCCATAAATTTAATGAAGTCTAATGGGAAATGGATCAAAAATTCATTAAAGTTTAGTTTTCTGTCTTTTCAAAGCTCACAGTGTCAGTCCAGAGGGCAAAGTCCTTCTTTATACCGTTCTGATTTTACTGCAGTCATACAAACAAATAAGTGTAAAGAAAGACTTTGCACTTTGCTTCTAATTAAAACGAATTTTGCCCATGAATCATGCACGATACAGAATGATTCACTTTGCCACATGCTCCTTGGCCTACAAAATTACACTTCGCGTAGAAACTCATGAATAAAAAAAAAGAAAAAAAAAAAAGTTATGATAGACTTACCAAAGTTCATAAACGGTCAAACCAGTTTTACTTCCTTTGCAAGCACTGCAGCTAAATATAACTATATTGAAGTTTTCAAATGAATAAAAAACCCTGTAGATAAAGTAGGATTTGTCCCAAGCGATAATCATCCTACGCAAAATTAAACTAAAAAACAAAAACACATTCTTTCAAACAAAAAAATTTAAATAAAAAGCACCCATACCTTATCATGCCTGTAATTTGTATCAATAGGAATCCATCTTGTCTGGCTTGTACACCATTTAATCTCACATTGCAAGAACTCACATGTATCTTCCAGTTTAAAGAGAAAAAAAAAACCTCTGCCCCTCCTCATGTGTAAACATTGGCCACACTTCCTCGGCTGCCACAAAGAGCCAATAAGACGCTACAAGCCTTTAATCAAACAAGACTTGCCTCAGCATAGTCAAAATCTGAAGACAAGTCATGTGGAGGCGTTTTTAACCATCAATGTAAAAAAGGGATTTTTTCAAATGTATTTATGTATGAATTTTAATAGTGCTTCTTGATCTGGGTGGATCTGAAAAGAGAGAGAGAAAGAGGGAGAACAAACCGGTTCTGCCACTTATGCTTGGGGGTAGGAGATAAAAAGTGTTAGAAGTGAGTGGTACTGTAAATGGATGAAATGACAAAAAAAGAAAGAAAAAAACCCTGAGCCTGCTGTGAAAGAACGGAAGCTACAGTAGATAGCTCCGGGGTCTATCCGAACAGACCCTCCAGACAGGTTTTAACTCAACTTTTGAGTGCTAATTTGTACTTCCAGGCAACTTTACAGTGACGGATGATGTATAGGAATGTGCTTGTTCTAACTCTTTATTGTTTTTATAGTAATAAGTCATTCACAGGGACCTGAATAGTGGACAAACCCAAATATTCTAAGTGTAATAAGGATTAAAGACATTTAGATTTATTGTTGGTCTGGTAAGGTTATTGTAAGGATGTTACAATGTCTTATATGTTTTTGTCTTATTAAAGCTGTATTTCGTTTAGCTTATTGAATTTTATGAGGCTGTGAGATTTCTTCTCGATATATCTTATTTCACATAACACATACTGTAAAGGCCCAAAATAAATACAATGAAGACATATAGAAGTTAAAATTTTTGCTTTGAAATGTTTCAAATGCTCAAAAATGCTCCATGCGGATGGCCCAAGTTTAATTCCCACCCTGTGCCCAAACCAGCCACTGGATGCAGTGCCAGTCCCAAGCCCAGATAGAATGGGAAAGTTGCGTCAGAAACCTCTTTTTTTTTTGGTCTGGCAGACATTCCATAATATTATATCCTATAAATAAAAAAATAAATTAAATAGGAAAGATCACATGATGTCTCCTGCTCCGTGAGCCTCTCTTTTACAATTTGAGCCCGATGAATCCTGGCATCATCGTCTTGGGAATTGGCCGTGTCATAATTTAAGAAGAAATCCATTGATGGAAAAAAAAAAAAAACCTGGTCATTCAGTATACTCAGGTCATTAGCTCACCTCATTTTCTCAGCACCATAACGTTGCTGAATGTAGACCTGACCAACAGGAGCAATCCCAGATCATATCACTGCCTTCACTGGGTTGTACTGTAGGCACCCGGCATGATCACATCATCTGCCTGTCTTCTTACCTTGATGCAGCCATTATTTTGGAACTGGCCATTTTTTTATGTTCCTTAACAAATTAGGGCTATTTTTTCAGACTAGCCTCATTGATAAGTGGTGTGATTAATGCTACACAGCTGTTTAGTCCCATTTCCTTGAGTTGTTGTCACATTGTGTATGAGGAAATGCTCTTACTTTGCATATTAAACAGAGCCTTGAGTTAAACTGTTGTTTTTTTTTTAATGATTTGATTTCACTAAGCATTTAATTGAACTCCATCACACTAATTCAGGAAGTTTTTCTGACCACATTACTTCCTCAAAGATGATGATTCATTAGTATCATTCCAGGTTTTAATGAAAGTGTTTTGCAGTGTATTGTGGCTTAGTGGTTAGAACTGTCACCTTGCACTTCCAGGGTCCAGGTTCGATTCCCGCCTTGTGGTCTGTGTGCGTGGATTTTGCATGTTCTTCGTGCTTGGTGGGTTTACTCTGGGTACTCTGAGTTTTCTCCCACAGTATAAAGACATGCAGATTAGGCTAATTGGCAGTCCTAAATTGCAATTGCGTGTGAATGTTGACCAGAGACCCTACCACGGTCGTAAAAATAAGAAAAAATACAATGGTCACTATTGGCCTCCATGGTTGGACTAAAGATATTCCCAGATGGACAGATGTGCCTAGATGGATGGATGTTCCTAGATGGATGGATCCTGTTATAATGTACAGTATGATGGATGTAACCAATGTTTAGTCGTGTCAGCAGTCATTTTCTTGTTTTGTACACTTCTGTTACAGACCACAACTTTGCCATGACCATAGGATATGTCCTCTATCATGGTTGTTTAAGAAATGAGAAGCTACTCAGTGCATTAGTCAGGGTTAAATACAGGAGCTTGTTGCCAGGTGACCCATATTAATCACTGCAGTAATTATCCAGTTAAAAGCTCTTACCTGTTTGCTTAGTTAAATCCGGGTGGCGACTTATTTGCATTCGTATGAGGCACAAAACGCATTGAAAATCCTGCTATTTTGTATGATAAACTGATTGCTTACTTATTACATGCAATATTTACAAACATCATGTCTAACGAAGACATTTAGTACTAAACAACAAAAGAATGTAAACTTCCAACATTTAATCGATGCTAATGCGAGGGTAAAAAAAAAAGACCCGGCAACCCTGTTTGGCACAAAAAGTCCGAGTCGCGTTGGTATGGAGTGTCTAAACATCCAATAAAAAGGCGATCATGAAGTCACGTGACTAACACGGAAGTGAAAGGTGTGCAGCATATGTCATGGTCTACAATGTTTACCTAGGTTTTTACAAAAAAAGCTCTATTTTTATCTGGATATTTAAATAAGCCTTTTAGGCTCTCACGACGGTATTTGTTAAATAAAGCATGCTAAAGTTTATCAGACTTCATTATGCCGCTCGTCCCAGCTAACCAGCCGCAGCTCATCCGCTCCTCTCAGAAGGACGAGTTTTATCAAAGCAGTCTTAGAAATCACGCTAACGAGGCTTTCCAAACACTTGCCGGTGAGTTACACGCGGATCTTGGGTAGTGTGTGTGTGAGTTTTTTTTAGCTCTAGGTGCAGAAGACTTCTCTCTGTCCTCTACAGTAGAGAGGTTTCCCTGCTTGAACTACTGTAAAGTTTCGAGCAGAGAAATCCTCCAGAGTTGTGAACATGTGATCTAAGACTGTGCATTTTCCTTTTAATGTAGGATCAAGACTATGGCTGCAGTGGAGGAAAGAAGTGGAACTCCTATCAGATCTTGCCTATTATGCCCTAACCACCATCTCAGGTATCAACACATCACCGTACTGTAAAATAGCCTCCCTGTGAAGCTCCTACAGGAATAACTTATAGCATGTCGTTGCAGGATATCAGACATTAGGCGAAGAATATGTTGATGTCATCCAGGTCGACCCCACCAAACGCAGGATTCCTTCCCGGACACGCAGGCTGGCTCTTGTTCTGCTTCACACTGTTGTCCCATATCTCCTGGATAAAGTCCTGGTCTGTCTAGAACATGAGTTGGAGATGGAGGAATGGGATTCCCGGGACGCCCAGCGAGACATGGTGTTAACCTGGAACCCGATGTCGTATATTAAGGCATGGATCCAGAGGATGGTCAGGATGCTAAATAGCCAGCAGAGGAAATCCTTAAAGCCTGTGGTGTTTGCGGTACAGCAAGGAATCACCATCTTGCACAGGGTCCATGTGGCTCTATTCTACATCAATGGTGTTTTTTATCATCTGGCCAAAAGGACATCAGGGATTAGCTATGTGAGTTACACTTCTAAGTTGGTAATAATATAAGTAACTGGTTTATAGTCAGGCAGATTCTCAATTTATTTCCCCCTTTACACCATGCACTATTATCCAAAGTTCACAATACAGCTAGGGAAATCATTTGGTAGTTTTCTGATAATGGACACTTTGATGCAGGGAGATAAATTCCATTAAAGATCTTCAAACATGATAAACATTTACTGCCTGAAAAAAAAACCCACATAAAATATCCAACAATCCAAGCAGAACAACCCTCAGTTGGGATTTTGGAATGAACCCTACAGATTATGTCTCTCTTTCAGCTCCGAGTACAGGGCATGGCAATGGATGATAAAGGCATCCGGACCAGCTACCGAATTTTAGGGTGTGTGTCACTGGTGCAACTGGCCATCACACTCGCTCTGCAGTTCAACAACCTGAGACAGAGACAGCGTGCCAGGCAGGAGTGGACACAGCACAGAAATCTGCCCACAAGGTAGGTAGGATCACTGCCGCTATATCAAATGTTAATGCACAAAAGGAAGCAACATTGAATTTAATACAAATATATATTGAGGAGTGAGTTATATTAGCAGCTAATATAAATGTAAGACAAGAACTACTTCTTTTATTTCATTTTTTAAAATCTTTTTTTTATATTATTATTTATTGATTTTTTTCTTTAGTTGATATTTATAGGTATAGGATAAACAATAAACGCCTCAAATTTATATTGGTGTCCAACAATGTGCAAACCTCCTGAGATTTAAAGGTCCCATATTTCAGTTTTTATTTTTGTTTGTTTTAATCAAGTTAGCATATATCTCATGTAAACAATGCATTTTTTTAACACCTCAAATGCCCTTTATTTCACTTCTCCACTAAAAAAGCAGTTTTAGTGTGTGTACACGGAATCAGTCAAAGGTTCGGCCACACCTTTCTGATTCAATGTTTGTTTGTGATTTTTTTTTTTACGATTTATTGTCTACATTTTAAAACAATTCTGGAGATTTCAAAACTATGAAACAACACATATGGCATTATGTAATTAAGTAACAGCAACAACAAGGTCAGCTGTTCTGGAATAATTCCTGCAAGAAGAGTACTGTCAAGTGTATTTGCAAAACTCATCAAGCACCATGACGAAACTGGTTCTCATAAAGACCATCCCGGAAAAGCAAGACCAAACTTACCTCTGCAGAGGAGAAGTTCATTTAGCGTTACCAGCCTCAGAAATCACCAAATAACAACACCTCAGATTAGAGCCATTATGAAAGCTTTATGCAAGACATTTTATGCAAATACAATACAAAAATTGTTTATAGTGTGTTTGTAAAGTTTTTCAAAAGTGGTTGTGAGCTTCAGAACTGACAAGGGGAACACAATAAACAACAATTCCCTTCAGCTAATTCCAAAGTGAAATAACTAAAATTACCAAAAAACTTGAATAAATAAAAAATATACAGTACAGCTCTTCCATTACTCCGAGACTAACCAAATCCAAGAATAAAAGGTATAGAAATCAAATAGCACCAACTTTCCACTAACCAGTAACAAGTTACACAAAGTTTCTATTTACAGGACGGCTTAAGCACGTTCAAAGGGCAAAACACAATGTAGTCAGAAACATACACAGAATATGTAAGATGCAGGGCAAATCACGAACCTAGTCAGTAGATATATCTAAATGGAAAAAAAAGGCACAGGTCTCTAGCAGTGTAGATGGATACGGTTTAAATAGGCAGAAGTTTCTCTAGCTGTCTAATCGCAAAAGCAGGAGGCGGGAGCAATGAGTGTAGAGCAAACAATCATCGAATAAATGGTATGAAGCAGAAACACCGCACACTCAACTAGACAGGACCTGGCAGTAGAGGAAATGATTAGCATCTCATCATTTATACATAAAAATCATTAAATCTCATTGCCAGTTTAAAACCCATTATCAGTTTTAGGTATTTTTGGGTAAGTTTGTTATTAATTATGAGGATTATTTTGCCTATTCTGTTGAACAATGACCCGAAAGTATTGCGAGTCCCTTGAGGTTTTTAAATACAATCTTCAACAATATACAACATGTAAGGAACAAGCAAGAATTACAGTGAGGTAAAGGTGAAGTAAAAGTAACAATAAAAATTTAAATTGAAGGTGTATTAATTATGTAAAAATGCTGTCAGATAATACGAATATACTGTTTCTATGTACCCATGCATGGAATAAACCAGCAAGTTGAAATATTAATAAAAAGTTAGAGAAGAAGATGATCATTGATTTTATTTGCATTTTAAGAAGTTGATTTTGAAAAATGCCAACCAATTTTAATTGTACATTTTTTCCCTTAGCGTTACAAACCAGAAAAATAATGCTGATAACAGCGCAGACTCGGAAGTGTATGACTAATCGGAACTAGTGGGGCAAACCGGGAACTAACCATATACAGTATCCATACATCTAAGAGTTAAATTTGCATTAAATATAAAAAAAAAAAAAGCAATGCCATTAGAGACTCCTTTCATAAATGCTATTACTTAAATTAAACTTTTTAATATTTTGTACATCACACACTGTATGTTCATACTTCCCACAGAAATCACAATATCAATTACACAAGTAATTAATTTTTCATCCTTTTCTGTAAAAACAAAAAGAGTGCATTAATATAAATCTTATGGAATAAAACAAATGACTTGTGTAATGATTTTGCATAGTACTTTTTTTTTTTTTTTTTGGAAAGTAGTGTAATGAATTAGCTTGTAACACTGGTGGAAGATGATAAAATGACCCTGATTTCTTTCTCTCTTTTTTTTCTCCACAATTGCAACTTTTTTTTTTTTCATTCCTTAGCCCACAGAATACTTCATCCTCTCGAGCTTCTCGCTGTATCCTGTGTTTAGAGGAGCGGAGACACTCTACAACAACCCCCTGTGGACATCTTTTCTGCTGGGAGTGTATTACGGAATGGTGTAACACTAAGGTAACATGTTTGTCTCTCTAAACTCGGCCTGTAGAATATCTTTCAACTGTAGGATCAAAGGATGAAGCTCAGACAATGGATCTGAACTTTTGCTTTTATTGCTTAATATTTACATGTGATTGCAATTGTGTTAACCTCACACTTCAGAACATGACCCCGTTAGTGAGGGACCACTCAATTATCGGTTAACAAAATTATCGGAACGGATAGACGGTTAACTGGTAAAATAATTAGATGTTTAAATTGTTTAATCTTGTTAAAAAGATTAGCAGGATTAAGAGAATATATATAAAAAAAAACTTTATTTATAATTTTTTTTTGGTGATTGCAGACTGAGTGCCCGCTGTGTCGTGAGAAATTTCAGCCTCATCGCCTGGTTTATCTGAGAAGTTACAAATAGATGACGGGATTTTTCACAAGAACCAGAACAAAGTCTTCCTTCCGATGAAGCCAGAGATGCGAGTGTGTGTGTGTGTGTGTGGACCACACTTGCACTTGACAAACCGCACAGACAAACGGATTACTTTGGAATTTGTATTGTTTGTTTCCTCTGAACTGATGGCCCATTGGTTTGATTACTGATTGAGTATGGGAATAAAGTAAAGAGCTACGGATGTCTAGGAGTGCAGCTGTAAGAAATGAAATGAGAAGTATTAAATAATTTATTGATCATGTTTGCATTCATAAACAGCTTCATCTGGCTGGTGGTGTTGATATTTGCAAATGACTTTAGAATTTAATTATAACGTTTAATTGAGTTTGTCCCATTAAAGGATGATTATTTCTCATTTGAAATATAATCTTAATGCTTTTGAAGATATCTCTGTGTCTTAATTACTATTAGCATAATAGCACTTTTCTCACTGGTGCCCAGCTAGGATTGTTTGTCATATCTACGAGATGACATGAAAAGTGAGTCTTTTAAAATAAAATAAAAATTATAAACAGATAAGGGTTGGGTGATAATATGTTCACACCCTTTAATTTTTTTTTTATTCCTGGTATGATGAAAAATTAAATACAATTTAATTAAGCATCTGTGAGCTTTTACGCAAGCATTGTAAGCAAGTTTATTTTGTACAAAATGATATGTGACAGTGGTACAGTGGTTAGCCTTGAACCTCCAGGGCCCAGGTTTGATTCCAGTCTCTGTGTGCATGGACATTGCATGTTCTCCCCATGCTTGGTGGGTTTCCTCCTATAGTCCAAAGATATGGCAAGGAGGCTAATGGGTGTGCCCTACGATGGATTGGCACCCTGTCCGGCATGTAACCCCTGCCTCCTGGGATAGGCTTCAGGCTCCCACGACCCTGAATACAAGACAAAACGATATAGATGATGAGTGAGTGAGTGCGTGATAAATAAAGGCTTAACATAATCTGAAAACACAACAAATCAAGGTATCTGATTATACAGGCCTAGTTATTTCTCTCCCATCAACAGAAGTCAGGTGGTAATACTGTATCCCGAGATATAATTAGGAGAATTTTATTATTAATATTTGTTTGATGATCTCAATCACTTAACTGTGAAAATCTAACAATAAGTCAGCAAATACTTTTTTACAGCATTGTATTGCTATTGCAAGTTTCCACCTGGAAGACTTCAGATAACCTGGAAGTCTAGTCATGGCAACTAGACTTTCTTCTGCTGGTTTTGAAACATTTCACCACTCATCCGAGGGGCTGCAATGCAAATAATAAAAATTTTGTGTGCACATTTTGCATTTTGTTAAATATTTCCCCTTTAACAATGTTACTTCATCACAGGTTTTTAAATATAGAAGTATATTTTCATAAGTACATAACATTTTAGGGTTTTCCCACCAAATACAGTAGATCTACCGGATAAACTGTACACCTGACTATGTGGAATACTAATAATGAACCACTGTACAGACCACATACTTTGTGACTTCACAAGTAGGCTTAATCAGTAATTGAGCATATTAATATAGATGGTCCTCTAAACTGTTTTTTTTATTTCCTTAAAGAACTCCATGACCAAAATGGATATATTTTCTTTTATTAAACATAATCCCAAAAGTGTTGCCCCAAGGTGATTTTCATTCCTCTAATATAAAATAAATATCCGAGCCACACAGAATTTGAGCCAGTAATTGTCCTCTACAGAGATAATTTTAATATTGTCACCTCTTCTCGATCATTGATCTTTGCAAATGAGATGTTTGTGCAATAATAAGTTCGTCTTGGCGGGGCACTTTCTGGCATCGTTTATCTTCTCGAATTATATTAGTGTAGATGACCTGCAGTGTGTACAGGATGTAGGAAAAGGTATAGAAAGCTACAGTATAGGAATTGCCGCAGACACTGCAGTGTTGCTTATTATTATCCCCAGTCTATTACTGAAGACACCAGAGGCTGTGTTGTCTGGTTCAAACAGTGGTAATCTGTGCACTGAACAATGTTGATTCGTATACGGGGGGGGGGCATTCAAGTCAATCTGGGACTTGTCAGATGAGCAGAAGGATGATGGCATGAAAGTAATTGACATTAACAGAAGACTCTAAGCACAGTGCGGTTATGAGACTTTTACCCACAGTAAAACATTCGAATGGTACAAACATTTTAAAGAGGTCTGTTTATTCATGAACGATGATCCTGTGGAAGGTGCTCAGTGAGTGGAACGTCTGATCCGTACAGCAGAGTCTTTGACGGTCTTTAAACAACGACTCAAGACGCATCTGTTTCTTCAATACCCCCCAAACACCAAAAAAAACCCTCTTCCCAGTTGTGTTTGACTGATGGCACTTGGTTAGTAATCCAGTGTAAGAATCTATCCAGTGATGTAAACTTCAAAGCACTTTTTGTAAGTCGCTCTGGATAAGACCCTTGCTTTCCGCAAGCCAACTATCTCTTCCACGGTAAGCAGGAATAAGTGCAGGCCTTTTTAGGGACATGAGATATCAAACTTCTTTTGCTACATTAAAAAGCAGCTCAGTGACCCAGGCATGGCAGTGGCTCTCCCAGGTGCTTTCCTGGTGAGCAGTCAGAGGAATAGGTATACTTTGTCAGACTTTATATTTGAGCACACTTGTAGGAAACTTGGTAATGTCGCTCTATCATTATACTTGTTAAGTGAAGTGAGCACAGTCACGATGGTCTCAGGATCCATCACTTTGCTGGAGGCAGGGGTTCCTAGTGTTGTGTGCATGTCCATTGAAGGAAAAATGTTCTGTGCTTACTGGGAGGAAACCATGGCGTGTATAAACACCCCCGTAATAAAGCTGGTCAGGTTCAAAAGGTGAAAAAGGATTAATTCCAATGAAGTTGCTGCATGTGTTCAGGGCTAAGAATGTGTCTTGATAATGATAATGGCTTGTGATGGGTGTCAGGAGTAACGTGCTACAGGTTAAAGAGGCTTTGGATAAAAGCATCTGCTGAATGAATGAATAAATAAATATACATGAAATGTGTTCACAGGTTTCAGGCATCCATTAGCTGTTGTGCTGCATAATTACAACATGCAGTGCTGGGCTCAGTCCTCCCACTGCAGCTCAGCAGAATCATCACAGCAGAACCATCCTCGGCTCCGTTCGGTCTCCAGCGAGCTGTTCTGCATCATTGTTCTCAGGCAGACGCTGCAGAAAGGAGATGGAGTGCACTAATACTTGGATAGTTTTCACACCAGCTGAGCATAAAAGGGTCTTAGGTGGCATCTTAAGGGGCACAGCATTATCATAATGTGATCTTTCAGCCTGGTAGGCTATCGCACACGACTGTTAAATGCCATAGAAATTACACAGAAAAGTACAGCTACTGCTATATTCAGCTTGATATATAACCTTGGAATGCCGTTAGCATTAGATTAGGTCAAGTGTGTAACCTGAAAGTAGAAAAAAGAACATGCTTTTACAAAAAAAAAAAATAATTTGTTAAATAAAATAATAGAGTTTTCTATTATAATAAAGTTTTCTGTGACCCTCTGAGCCCATCATTTTACCTAATTTGGAAAATCAATGTAAGTGCTATAACATAACCTATTTTGTTAATTTATAAGCAAAATCTTTATTTTCTTCAATATGTTCTATATGCAAACTTTTTTTTCGACCCGAGTTCCGGATTTTATGTTTATATTAGAATTCATCTCTCTTTATATGCAGTTATTGTAAGTTTATAAAAAATTAAGTTTAAAATTTCAATAGCATTCCAATAATATTTATTGCCAGTTTTCAGTAACTATGTTTAACATGGACAGTTTAAACTTTAAAGGCCTTGTACTGTATATTTCCTTGTGTTGGTATGAACATCTTCATTTGCACGCTGCTGGGCTGTGGATGATTGTTAAAGGACTCTGGGTGCTCTGTCATACTGGGCTCTCAGTTCAGGTATTTTACACCCTCTCACCTCAGACTGCTGTGGATATGTTTGTTCAAACGAGCCAGATGCTTGGGCAATGTTAGTCCTGCCTTGTGCCTGTCTATGCTGAGAACTGCCTAGGTTGCTTGCTTGTAAATTTACAGCACACAAGTAAGAATAAATACTCTATATAATAAAATTTATGACTGCATGCAAAACTATGACATCACCCAATTAAGACATTTGGGAAAAGAAAGATTCTGCAGCAGGGTTTCTACCGTGGCCTTTTCAGTCAAACCAAATGTGAAGAAACATAATTATGTGTCCTTTTTTTCTTTATAAAGGAGAATCAAACCTTTAGACTTTATTAAATTTTATATTGTTAAACATATAAGTTTTTCTTGCTTGAGATAATAAAGAAAAAATATGTAAAATCTAACCTACTAAATGTTTTATTAGTAAATTCTTTTGGTTTCTCCTAAGGGAAATTTGAGCTCTGTAAAGCATTTATCAATAAATAAAGATAGCAGCTTCCATACAGTATATGCACATATATACAGTATACGTCCGTGCTGTATATATCTCTGTCAGACTATTGCAGTGCATGTATGTCAAGGTCATTGCCTTCCAGCAAACACACACAGGTCTATGAGGTTATCCTGTATATTAAGACCTGTGAGGTCGATGTTTGGTCATACTAAGAAAAAAAAATATGAATGTTATGGTGTTTGTCCTCAGGCAGCACAATCTTCCTTTTCACCGCCATCTGTTCATCCATCATAAAGCTTCATTTTTGTCTGCTTTTCTATAAAGATCTTTGACTGGTGTTTACTTATTTTTTTTTCGTACTGGCTCTTATGCAAAAAAGACAAACACACACATTTCCTATTTGTGGTTATGTATGGATAAGAACACGTTTTTCTTAAGCTAATTGCATATTTTGTTTTTTTTTTTTTGCACCTTGCAAAACTTTTTTCCCTGCCAGATTTGAACTTGTTAGAGCTCTTGGGATTTTTTGTCTTTGTAAGTCCTTAGTTTTCACATAATTAGAGCAAATTTGAATAAAAATCTGTGCTGAAATTACATCTGACCCAGTTAGTCTGCAGCACTGTGCAGACGGTGCAGATGTTCTGCTCAAGGTTAGAAAGACTTAGTTAAACTCTGGGGATTTGGGGTTTTAAACTTCAAAAAATATATAATAAAATATAATAAGGCTAAAAATACTGACCCGAAAGAAATCAGTGGACTGTATTCAGCTTCAACAGGCTACACAACTTTAACGTTACAGTGAATTTTCTAAAACCCATTAGCCGTGAGTTATCCAGTTATAACAGATTTAAGTTTACTGGCTTTTACCATTAAGTGTGTAAACTCAGTATAAAAATACTTTATTAGGTCAAATTAATTAATAATAACCACGTTTATATAGCCTAATAATAATTCATATTCAGAAACAAACAGCCGCAATACACTCGGAGGACAGCGCTATTAACTCCTTCCGCTTGCGTGAGCTCATAGACGCCCCTGATTAGCTGTGATTAATGTGGGAGCACGGAGTACCTCTCATCTCTCCTCTCTGAGAGAGCTCGGCCAATCAGCTCTCTCTAGACCTCGTGATGATAGGGCGAGCGCTACCTCTTGATCAATGGCACTACTTGGTGTGTGGAACGAAGGATTGTACCTCTTACATATACATAATGCAATAGCTTTCCATTTAACGCTATTTGGGGTTCAATTCTAGATTTTGATATTTGTCTGATATTGAAACTGGAATTATTGGAAATATAAAGTAAATCTCAGGACTATCGGCCACCTCCATGGTTTATTCGCCTCCCTTTTAGAATTTAAAACCACTTTCACGCCAACTGTCAGTCGCCAGCTCAGCACTAATTCCACCAGACGCAGAAGGATATGCAGTCATGTGATCCCAACCCACCACGACCCTCACCACAATCAAGTATATGGTGAAGATGAATGCGCAATTGAGTTACCTGTGCAAACCATTTAGTTTGTCTCAAAGCTTTTGATATTACTGACAATACAGTCTTGATTCAAGGCCGAGTAGAGGCAATTGAGGACTTATTCAACCTTAAGTGACAGTTCTCTCAGTATATAGAGAGTATTTCTTTTTCTTTTATGCGTTCCCGTACCGAGGGAGAGTACCCAGGCAAACGAGCAGCTTCTATCTATTTGTATTCTGTCCAGTGAGACTGGCACATCCAAAACAATTTCCCTTTTCTCTCACCTCAATTGACTGGCAGTGTTCTGTAACAGTGCCTGACAGTGTAGCTGTAGGTGGCTGTCAGCTGTAGCTTCTGACAGCAACCATGCTCGAGGGCATGAGCACACCGGAGCTGACAGAAAGCCACTGAACTGGGAGGAGAGGAAATGAAAAATGACTTTAGGGCTGTGCGAAGACGTTTATAACATCGACATACAGTAGGTTGTGGACGCAATATTAAGGTCTAATACTAATACTAATACTACGATTTAATAAGCACTTTAGTTTATTTGTATTACTGGTTTTGTCAGCCAAACAGGCATTGCTTTTTCCATATAATGCTCTGGGTTGGACACATAAAAAGTTTTATACTTGAAAAATAGATTAAATTGGGGTCTTATTTTTGGGAATGCATGTGTTGTTTCATTTGCATAATCCATTACGTTTTGCAGTAACCTTACTGACACCAACAACCAATAGTCCGAAGCGGCACAAGTGGTTATGACGTGTATCCCTGTGTATGAAAGAGTCACCAGTATGCGTTGAAAGAATCAATATCAAATTTGTAGGAAGTGTCTCCTGCTCACCTTTATTGCTCCATATGAATACTGTAGCTATGAAGCCAAAAACCCCCAATGATCCCCTACCTACCCCCCCAAAAAGACAAAATGAAAATAAAGAAGACTGTGGTCTTTGAGAACGCATGTGTGGTTTTATTTGTACAATTCATTAAGCTTTGCACTAACCTTACTGCCACCAGTAACCCATAGTACAAACAGGCACTAACGATCTCTCCGGGGGACCAGAGGGGAAAATCAATCCAAATACACTTCCAAGCATGTATACCAAGTAATTATAGAGTGTGTCGCTGTGTGTCAAGAAAGAGCTAGTCTGTAGCATGGACTGAATGAATCAGTAACACATTTTTACTAAATTTCTTTTCCTCTCCATCTGTGGAGAAAGTGCGAACTGTATACCCAAATAACCCCAAATAGCCAAAAAGCAAGAAGATGGAAAAAAATAAGACAGCAGGACACAAGTATGAGGTTTCATTATTGATGGGGCAAAAGCGGTGAGTCTGGGATAGACCTGTTACCTGTTGGTATTTTTCTTCTTTAATGTGATTATGTAAACCTGAGGCTGGAGCTCCAGTAAAGTTGCGCCTCCCTCCCGTGTCGCCTAATACACTCTCACACATTGGGAGAACACAATAAAACTACTTAATATACTAAAGTTTAGCATGTAACTTTAAATGAACTGAGCACAGTGCATGCAGTGTTTTGAGACCAGTGTAAGAGTGTGTAATGAGTCAGTTTTGAGAGCAATTTTTTTGCAGATTTTGGAGAAAAAAAGCAGATCAGAGGCTTTTAATTTTTGATAATGTAGTGCCATAAAAATGAGGTTCTGTGCTACCACGCAAAAGCTCGTGCACTTTGTCCAAAGCTGATCGGTCATGGCTGATCAAGCTGAAAAACAGTCATTGACTGATCAACTGTTGCATCTCTTAAATCATATATTCCATCCATCCATCCATCCATCCAGGAACCTCTGTAGTCCAACTAGGGAACGTGGAGGCCTGTGGTGACCATTGTATTTATTCTTATTTGTACGACCATTAACATTCCCACACTACAGGCAATTTGGAAACACCAATTAGCCTAATCTGCATGTTTGTGGACTGTGGGAGAAAACCGGAGAACCTGGAGGAAACCCACCATGCACGGGGAGAACATGAAAACTCAGTGCACACAGACCCGATGCGGAAATCAAACTCAGGACCTGGAGGTCAAAATACAGTATCGTTGATGCTGTCAGCATGGAGCAGGCAGGTCCACTGACACAGGCTCGAATTTTAGATCTCTCTCTCTCCTGGATGATAGAATTTCCTTATTAGCAGAGTGTTGTCACATCTGTTTTGGAAGGAGCATTTAATGTACAACCACTTGTCCTCAGTGTAAGACTCACTACCTGTCGGCCACTCACTTGTAAAGTTTATACCCACCCATGAGCCCTTGGTGATCAATTTTGCTCAGGTTGTAACTGGATAAATTTATACATTTCTAAACCACTCAGTGTCCTTAAAAATGTCAATACATCTTAACTATAAGAATGTGTGTGTGTGTGTGTGTGTGTGTGTGTTTCCACTTCAGAGCCTCAGATCCATCAAAGTCACTTGCGAACATGTTCCTACTTGTATCTTTTAACAACAGCAACAGCAACATCACCACATCATTTCTGGTTTGTTGTCTATTAATACAGTATAATCCCCTTTTTTACTCCTCAATATTTAATGTACAATTAGTGCATGATGCATAATAGTAGATCATGTTGTCTAGCGCATTAAAAAAAAACAAGAGACGGTCAGAGAACATCATTGAATTAGTGCATGCATGTGTGCACTTTATACTTTATACACACACACACACACACTTTATACACATGCATACACACACAATCACACAGATCTTCATCGTTCTGTTTATCTTTATCTCTTCTTTCACCGTGCTTTCCATGTGGGTTGTTTTTTTACTCCTCTACTCTCTTTCTCTCTCTCTGTCTCTCTCTCTCTCGCTCTGTCTCTCTCTCGCTCTGTCTCTCTCTCTCTCCCCTCCAGGTTGTTCTCCATTGTGTGGGTTAGACAAGGGTGTGACACACACACGCTCACTCCTGACAGGATCCTAAGCTTTAGGTAGAGACTGGGATGGCTCGAAACCTCTTCTCCTTCTATGTTACCATATAGCTGTATTAAAAGTATAACTGTTTTTTACTCGATCACTAATATCACTATTTATTTGAGTTTCTTCAGGACTTTTTACCAGAACACAGTTATGAGACAGAAAACTCCCTTTATTTCGAAACAAAGTGGAAATGGCTTAGAGAGACGTCAGAACTGTATAGAGGATGTGCCAATAACTCCCAGCTGAGTTCCTGGAACGTGCAAGTGGTGTTGGTGAATAATCCACACAAGTTACAAATCATCAGATCAATCAGCTAAATGATCATGAGGACTGGTTCAAGGTTCCTGAGATTGTCATTCACGGATGTATAGGCGTCTTCAAAACGTTTGCACCATTCAAATGTTTCAAATGTTTTACTGTAGCTTCATCACATCATCTTTTGTAAATGTTATGTGATTTTACGCCTTCAATCACAAGTTCAGGTTTGACCAACCCACGTGTATATGGTTATGATAATAAATGACAATAATGATTTAATGGAATTGTTAAGCTTTAAATTGATCCGGTTTATTTTGATGTTAAACCATGAACTTGTATAACGAGTACTTATCAAACATTCTCTGCTTATTGGAGCTGGTTCATGAGGCGCGTTGATGAACACTGCAACAGAGCAATGCACTAACCTTGTAGAGGAAGAGCTGAAGGCTCCAGTAACAATTTAATACACACACACACACACACACAATGAGAGAGACAGTGAGAGAGAGTAATACTGCCCCCTACTGGCCTCAGCATCACTGGACAGGCACATGACATATCTGTCTATGTTATAAAATGAGTCATGGTATAAATCTGAGTCTTTTAACTCAGCATAACTGTATTACACAAAGCTTCAGAGAAATAGGATGTTCTGAACATCACGTCTAACTGAAGCTGAAACCAGTTTATATTTAGATGCCACGGATCCTTTGGGTGCTGTGGTTGGCGGAGTGACGTCTCCATGGAGCGGATTTGTTTGTCCGGCACATCCCAGGGTGCTCAGTCAGATTGAGATCTGAAGAATTTGAAGGTCGGATCAAAAACCATGAGCTCCTGGCCAACTAAGCCTCATACATACCAGGCTGTGATGTACTGGGTGGTCTGATCCCTTTCTATCATAGTCAGCATTAACAGCATTTTTCACCAATTTGTGCAGCTTTGGCTTTTCTGTGGGATCAGACGGGACATAGATGAGCCTTGGGTGCCCATGATCCTGTTACCAGTTGTATACTGGTATATAATTTATAACTGATAATACAGTTTAATTCATGAAATGCTTTCTGTCCTACTCACGCCTTAAACACACAGGGCTTGAGATTTCACTCTCAGTCTCACTCTGCTAATCTAACATTCTTTTTGCAGCTTCGTCCTTCTCCGTGACCCTGAAGGCCACAGCACTCTCGGAGCTCTAGTTAGACTGATCAGTCATGGACTAATGTTTGATGTTTGAGACTCCAGAGCAAGAAATCAATACAGAATCTCTCCACATCTTCTAGGGTGATCTCTTGTGGACTTTTTCTCCTTTTCGTCCCTCAGTCAGGGGACTGAGCTGACCATGTCAAAAGTTTGATTCTATGGTCTATGTGGGATGGGCAAAATGTTCGGATTAATGTTCGCATGGAAGATGTCCAAGAGCAAGTTGTATTGTGGGTTCTCTGCAAAAGAACTGTTTTTTATTTTGAATTTGAATTTTTATTATTAATTTAATTGATATTTAGTTCACCCATACATATACGCATACATATACATTCAAATACACCCATACATATCTGCTCATGTTTTCCATCAGCCTTGACCAGCCAGGCGTTTTTACACAGATTGACTATTATAAACTGTATAGTTAATATACATATAGTAATTATGCGTATAGTTACGTATAATGATTTTTCTATCATTATCAAAAATGTATCTTTTCAACACTTCATCTACTTGACAAGTCCTACTTTTGTATTTTTTATATATATATAAATTTTTTTTTTTTTTTTTTTTCTTTGCTGCTCGCACACATACACACACACACACACTCATCACTCACTCACTCATCTTCTATACCGCTTTATTCTGTATTCAGGGTTGCAGGGACCTGGAGCCTATTCCAGGAGGGCACAGGGCAGGGTACACCCTGGACAGGGTGCCAATCCATCGCAGGGCGCACACACACCTACTCACACACCCATTCACACACTAACGGCAATTAGCCTAACCTGCATATCTTTGGAATGCAGGAGGAAACCAGAGTATCCGGAGGAAACCCACCAAGCACGGGGAGAACATGCAAACCCCATGCACACAGTGATGGGAATCGAGCCTGGCCGGGAATCGAGCCCGGACTCTGGAGGTGCAAGGCGACAGTGCTTTTGGTTTTTATTTTTGCTTTAGATTTTTGTCAGTGTTAAAAGGGATCCTGGCTCTGTAATCTGTTGTTATTATCCTGTTCCCCACAGTTGTATAAATTTAGCTTATTATTATAACTGGTATTTACAGTTTTTCTCAGTCGCTTTGGTGCGTTTCTCAGATCAGAATTAAAATTCTCATAACTATTAGTTCAACCTCCACAACATTTAGTCATTTGTGCACATCATAGTAGCAATTTCTCCTTTCTCTGAACAAACTGCAAATGATTTTGGACATGTATCAGTTGCTTTCATACATTTCTCTGCTGTTTTTTGACATTTCCATTTGCTTATGTCATGTCGGTCAAAATTAATTATACTTATGGATGCTGAATAGTCGTTCTCAATAAAACTAATAGTCTTACTTTCATTGCTTGAGTCATTACACACAAAATTGTTGAACTAGTTATCAAATGTCAAATATTAGTCATCTGTCAAGCAAATTCTATACCTTTCTTTATCATTTTTCCTGGAAATGTCTCCTAAATTGAACAATTGATCTCAGGTGAATTTCACCTTGATTTGATCTCAGGTGAATTGACCGGCATCCACATGAGCAAATGGCCCTGCTAGCAGCCATGGATGCAGCATGTGACAACATCACAGCAGAGTCCTGCAGAGGATGGATTCGCCACTCCAAGAGATACTTTCCTCGCTGCATTGCGAGGGATAACATCCGTTGTGATGTAGATGAAAATATGTGGCCAGACAGACAGGAACGTCTGGATGTGCCAGAATGATTTACTGTACCTGTATGTTACAGTACTGTACAATACTGTATGTACTGTTACATGTACTGTATATTGTTCACATTTGTGCACAGCTCTACCAAAAGGGTGATTTTATGTTTTCATGTATTCTACAGTAAACAAGTGACTGTAGCATATTTTTCTTTTGCACAATGCTGTAGAATTACAAACACTTCTATACAGTAAAAATGTCAAACGTACGTATTCAGTGTCTCAGTTACTCCCAAAACTCCCATAACATCTACACTGCACATTTTAAATGGAAGTGTGCAGTAGGGCATAGTGCTGTCTTGAGCATTTTCAGGTGTCACCAAATATTTTTGCAATGGAAAACACTGAAATTATAAACTGTCATAGTGAAAACATGACAAAGCCATTTGACTAACTTGTTCATAAAGATGGTGTCAAGACTTTTCATTTTGATGGCACTGACAGTTTCATTGACATGAATACTTGATTTTGAGGAATGGATTATCAATTTTGAGCATGTGACGTGCTTTTGCAGGCTATCCACTAGGTTTTGCAGTTTGCACTAATTGTTTTGAGAAATGCACTAACTGCTGTACAAATGTTAAAAGTGTTCTGAGAAACGCACCAAAGCCACTGAGAAAAACTGTAAATTAGTTAATGCATTAAATGCATTTTTTTATTTAAGAAAAACAGACCTAGTCAGTTACTAGCAAGCAAATGTCCACCATTCTTATTTAGTTAATAGTACACTCTGATCATTAGCTCATCTCATATGGAATTATAAATGCTTTTATAGATAGATAGATAGATAGATAGATAGATAGACAGACAGACAGACAGACAGACAGACAGATAGATCATTCAATCACACACTACAGGCAATTTAAAAATGCCAACGACATGCAAACTCCTTGCACACAGACCCTGAGGCGGGATTTAAACCCAGACATCTTGGCGGACGGTTTGAACAAATAAAATATGTGCAATTTCAGATCTATATTTATAGCCAAGTTTTTATTCATTGGAGCCTCATTTAATTTCTTTATTTTCTACCCTTTCCCAAATTAATGAATGTCTGTGGGAACTCGTAATGAGGAACAAATTAACAAAAATGAGGACATCCTCTAGTAATTTTGTTCAGAAGCATTTCTAGGGTAATTATTAATTTTAATATTTGTCATATTTTGTTGTTTGTGGCTGTAGGTGAACTCTCATTAATTAGAAAACCTGTATTGTAATACTTTTTCTTAGACTGATCTGATTAGAACCAGTAGAGGGCGCTCATGCCAAACAATCAAAAACATGCTTTCTGAAGCACTGCTGCATGGGTGACATTTATAATAATTATTTGGATCATAATATTTATTATATAATAATAGAAATAATATTTTATGTTTTATGTATTGAACCATCTCAGTTATATTATGAAGAAGTCATAAGTCACTTATATGATTGATTTTCTTTCACTTCTAAACATCTTTGTTTTATATTGTTGCATATTTTATTTAAATGTTGCACTTTTTGAATCCACTAGGTTACTAGTTTAAACATTTCATGAAAAAAGTATTTTCTCTTCAGCAATTTAGTGTGTTTTTCTTAATTGTCCTGACTCGATTGCGCAGGAGTTGGTTATCTCTGATCAGAGTGTGGAGTGCCACACAGAAACCTGGTGCCACCCAGTGTATAAGATACACACACCAGCAGAAGTGAACCTCAGGCTGACAACAAAACAATGGCACACAAAGTCAAATAAAATAGACACACACACACCCACGCGCTCTTTCTCTCTCTCTCTCTCTCTCTCTCTCTCTCTCTCACACACACACACACACACACACACACAGAATCAGCCAAACAAACCAGCATTGTAAATAATGCAATGTAATATTGAATAATTATTAACAGAATTGGATAAGTAAATAGACAACTTTAAACAAATATGAACACAGCTGTGTGTGTGTGTGTGTGTGTGTGTGTGTGTGTGTTTATATCTTAAAATAAACCTTAACTTGCCAATCAAGACACACACACACACACACACACATACATTGCACAACCTGTATCTTTGTCTTGTGTTCAAAAAGACAAATTTTTGATTGTGCAGAATAACAGAAGACAGTTATGAGAGTAAAAACTCCCTTTATTTCTCTATATAATCTCCTGCTACACTGATGAACTAACAAGTGTTTCACTAGTGTTCGGATAACATCAAGATTTCTAACATAAATTTTTCTCAGTAGACTGGAGCCATGATGGGACTGCCTGTGTCACGTCTAAAACGCGCTGGCCTCCCAGGAACTCCTTTAATGACGCAAGTATGTGGAAATGGCTTGGAGTGAGGTCAGGCCTGTACAGGGGATGTGGCGATAAATCCCAGCCGAGTTCTTGTAATGTGCAAGCGGTGCTGGTGACCCAGTGTGTGTGCTGTTCCTACAGACAGTGATGTGTCTCTTCGGCAAGTTGACCGTTGATTTTCAAGGATCAGGAGTTCCAGCCAATGAATATTCACGGGAATGACTGCGGTAGGCGTTGTTCCACCTTGTCTGGAATCATCATTCATCATGTTCATCATTTAACTAGTTTTCTTTTACATTTGCACAATTGAAATTTTGATTGCAGCTACTGGTTATACATCTTCATTCACAGAAAATTTCATCATAAGAATTTCTTTTATGCATTTTACAGTATTTTTTAACTGTTTTCCCTGTTATACACTCTTTCCCCTTGTTTAAGCGAGCATTATTGAGCTTGATTGCGTAGGTAGACTGTGAATCAGTGTGTGTGAGCATGTTTGTGGTCATTCATGGTGTTCTGCGATAGACAAATCACCCACTCAGAAGCAACGAGAAGCACCTTGTCATTTGATTGTTGTACAGACAGAACATTATATACAAAGCATAAGAACAAAAGATCTATTTAAAACTGAGGGTTGCAACATGTTCCTGTGAAAGATACGCTGGAATATAAACATCAAGTGTGACATAGAGGATTGAGGGAACAGAAAGTAGGACAATGTTATTTTTTTCTTTTGTTAAAGATAACATTTAGGTTCCCGGATACAGACACAAGAAAGAAAAAGACTTTTCATATGGATTGATGTTAGTAAGAGAGCAGCATCAATAATAATAATAATAATAATAATAATAATATCAGAGAGCCTTTTTCGATTTCCTTTTGTTCTAGGATTCTTTACCGTGGTTTATTGTTGTTACACAAAAGTATTTATGGTGGGTCATTATTATTATTATTATTATTATTATTATTATTATTTCTCTTTGGCACTAATGAAAATGGGTAAAGATCTATCAGTCAAGCTCCCTTTTTCTGGAGGTGCAAGTGTTAGTTTTCCCCCCTAGACAACTAAACCCTTGTGGCAGTCCTTTAAGGTGTTTGTTAGTAACTCTGGAAAATGGAATGAATTTTGTAGCTGTGTGTCAGTTGTGGCTCTGAGCTGCTTATTAGAAGGTGGGGGGGTCGAACCCCATGATAAAAGGGACCGAGCATAAGAAAAAATTACAATAAGCCTGTCTTATTTTTTTTGCTAATGTAAACATCATAACAGCACTGGTATCTAAAACCAACAGCAAATTCTTTTAACTGCTCACCTAAAAAACAAAGTACGGAAAGCTCAGTATAACTCTGTAGCTGTAACCAAAGTGCTAAGTGACACGGAGCAGGAGAACTTTGCAGATGAAGGTTAACCTGACACCCTGTCCATGCCAAACTTCCTGAAAGTCACGGAGCCTTTAACCCTTACCTCGATGCACAGATTTCAGATTTCACAGCATTGATAAGGGGTATACACAATCCGTGCACAGGTAGTAATGCCAGGGTGATTCCGTGATTTGAGATACCATTTATGTCTAAGCCATATTACATTAACAAATAAGTATGCAAAGTAGAGTTAAATCTAGGTCAAAGGTTCTTCACAACAGCCAACAGCAGATACACACTCCTATTAAAATTGCACAACCATAATAGATCATGTCATGTTTTTTTCCACCTTTTGTCGGACCTAGAAGGCAAAAAAATCATGTTTAAAAAAAATAACAATATGTATATTTAATTTAAAACAATTTTATGGGAATATAGATGAAGTAGGATATTTTTTAGATAAATATTTTAATAACACAAATCCTTTTAACTAATGTAAATATTTAAAGTGGGCAGTGGTGTCTCAGGCGGTTGAGGCCCCTTGGGCAAGACCTTTAACCCTATGCCCATATAAAACACCAAGCTATAGGCTGAGCAGGGCATCCTCGGTGCCAGTCCCAAATCTGGAGAAATGGGTGGCTTGCAGCAGAAAAACATGTGCCAATAACTTGTAATTGAATGAAGCACAATTGTAGCCCTGAGAAAGGGATTGCAATTAAAACTCATTTAAAGTATGCTAAAATTTTTATTTTTAGGCTACCCATGTGGGACTGTCCGCGGCAACAGAAAATAATCTCAGCAGGTAGAAGGAGAGAGAGAGAGAGAGAGAGAGAGATCGACCAAAGTGCATTTCCAACACGACTCATTGGCATCTCATGTGACCCACAAAGCCAGTGTGCCGACAATTATTAGCAACAAAATAAATGATCAGGGTAACGTCTAAAGTTATTTAATCTAAAATACAGAAGTTATTCTGACACATATTTCATCTAAAATAATGTAATAATATATGAGTGATAGTAGGTGTGGAGTAAATATTCTATCAGCTCAGATATTTGTTTACAGATTTTGTCTTTGTGCCGACAGACCATGCCATCCTCCATTTAATTTGTGGTATTTTAACTTAAACATAGCAATAAATAATGGTACAATGGAAATATGTCATTACATAACAGATCATGAATAACACATATTAGAAACTTCCATTAAAATATTGCATTATTGATACATATCAATATTCAGAAATATCACTACATACAGTATGTGTGTATCTGTGTTTATTTGTAACGCAGCACTCTCACTCATTTACTCTTTCTGTATACAGCTTAACCTGTTCAGGATCACGGGAGGCTATAGGAGGTATGAGGCAGGACACATTACGAACAAGGTGCCAATCCACCGCAAGGCATACAAGCATACACTTACATGCATACACTACAGGCAATTTGATTGAGAATCAGCCAACTTTGTATGTCTTGTATCTCTGGGTACTGGAGTACCCAGAGGAAACGCACTAAACACATGGAGAAACCTCCATGCACACAGAACTATGATGGGATTTGAACCCTTAACTATGGAGGTGCAAGGCCACCATGCTCCACAGATTATAAAAGACCATAGTGAAAGATGCACTGTATACATTCTGAGCAGCTTATGCTTTATAATGGATGTCTGCCAGCATCTGAATTCTTCTCTACCTTTGTTTTCTTTTTTGAATAGTGTCTGAAGGTAATAAAAACATAATTCAGACAGTTTGCACAGGTTTGGTGAAAAATAGCTGATCCCCTGGTCTGTGGTGTACACTAAAGCAGGGGAAACTGGTGTTGGGCTTGGTACAGCACCCATCAGGTACATGGTGTCCCCTAAAGAAACTAGACCCTAGACAGCAGACGGTTAGTGTACAGTAGTTAAGCCTAACGCTAACCACTTATCCGACAGCGTTACATTCCTCACAAGTATTACTGATGTAAAAAGAATTCCTCACAAATATTATTGATTCTAACGAATAGGACAGACATTTTTGTTAGTGAAAAGGTATATTTTCTTTTATTTAAACGTAGAAGAGACGCAAGAATCTCTCAGCCAACAGATTTAAAGACAAGAATGACATCATCGGAATCACGTCAGCTTGTATCATTGTATCTCTTCATATTATTGTGTTTTACAGGTTATTGTCTTGAAATTTTTCTGGAAGTTGATGTTTTGGAAGCAGAACAAATTGATTCAATTTAAATAGAGTAGAATGGAGGCAGCCTGTGTAGTCCGATCCAATACCCAAAAGCTAGATTGTGGGTCAAAATGATGAAAATGCTGGTTATGATAAAGCTGTCAGAACACACAGTGCACCACTATTATAGTGGCAAAATAGGGGACCTACTTAATATTACACATAATGTTATGGCTGATTGGATATATATAATGTTGCATCAGCCAGATGCATATGAAAGCAGAATTGCCCTAAGAAATTGTAAAATGCAACAAATTGTAACTAACAAAAATTTATTTAAATATTTTGATGCTTGATTCAATCTTTGATTATTTTAAAGTTATTTGTTAATTGTCATCTTTTCATGTTTCTGGCTTAGCTACATTTTCACTTGATGAATAAATGTCTGTGACTAATCATGCATGACATCACATCTGCTGATGAGAGAAAGTCCAATCATTCTACATAGATATGGTTTCACCTTTACTCTCATTCTATACAATAATCTACAGCTGTTATAAAGTCGCATGGCTGATAAATAATACAGAGGATAAATACAATTACTTGGGAAATATAACACAAAGGTAACTCAAGTAAGATAAACAGTCTTAGTGTGCGGTTTTTATTTTGATATTTATCAGCAATCCATGAAAAACTGGCAAAATAAAAAACTTGCATAAAAAAATAAAAGATGAAATTATCCAAGGCTATGGGCAAGCACCTTTTTTGTCAGATTATAACTAATCTTGATCAGCGTCAGCCTCCACAGCCTTGGATGATGTGCATTCACCTCTGATTCAGTCTCTTTAAAAACAACACACTTGCTTTGTGTGCATTTGTATTCCAGCTTGCATAAGTTCCCAAAAGTCTTGTGCAATTGCTGAAACCTGTTGATAAATAGCTTTAAAATCAGTTAAGTTAGAGTCATAATAGTAAAATAAGTGCTTGAACTATAGT
The DNA here is from genome assembly GCF_024256425.1 of Clarias gariepinus. NCBI lineage: Eukaryota > Metazoa > Chordata > Actinopteri > Siluriformes > Clariidae > Clarias > Clarias gariepinus. The sequence goes on from NC_071108.1 coordinate 27,830,915, forward strand.
AATATACAATGGTTAACAACCATATGTCTTAATAATATGGTATTTTTAAAATAACCCACTCAACATGAATAATCCACTCGGTACTGATTTGAATATTACTGATATATCACAGTACGATATGTAACAACTGAAAGGTTAGTGGCATTATTATAACTGCTTATATAGGGTGTTTAATAAAGTCCTAAAATGAAACAGCAGCAGATCTGCCTAGTCAAGGTTTTGTTCCAAAGGTTCCGGAGGTGCGTTTAGCAATTCGAACATGTCGTTGATGACCTGCCACAGACAATTATCCAGGGGGAATTCATTGTCCACCAAGTTGACCAGAAAGTAGTTATCATGAATGTACTGAATAATCATTCTGGAGGGGGATTCATCCTCGTACAGCTTCGCCCACTGCTCAATCCACAGTGCAAATGCCTCATCCTGTGGAAAAAAAAATATTATTATTATTATTATTAATCAGTATTATTACCACTGGCAAAGTGATTTCCCTTTCAGATTATATGCAGAGCAACAAGCAACCTTTGCTTTCTTACTATACAATTAAGATAAGTCTATGGAAAGAAAAATGTTTAAACTGGATGAAGGTGGATAACTAATTCCCTTTAAAATAACAAAATATACTGCTTTATAGCAGCCTACTTATTGCAGCTAGCCCATGTGCAGGGGTAGCTCAGTGGTTAAGGCATTGGACTACAGTTCGGAAGATCCCAGGTTCAAACCCCACAACCACCAAGTTGCCACTGTTGGGCCCTTGAGTAAGGCCCTTAACCCTCAACTGCTCAGATGTATAATGAGGTAAAAATGTAAGTCGCTCTGGATAAGAGCGTCTGCCAAATGCCTAAATGTAAATGTAAATGTGCTGTGTGAGTATTTGAGAACACTCACCTCATTCACTGACTTATTCAGACAGAGACAGGATTTTTTTTTCCCTTTCTTATTTCTTTTCAGAGAGAAACCGAAATGACTCGATAAAACAAAAAGGTCTTCTGAGAAAAGTTTGCTCAGGCGAATGGAGCAACGGGAGGTAGCGGGAACTACACTTACCATCAGCCCAGGCGTCTGTTGTCGCTACAGATCCAGTTATGCGGAAATGGCAGGTGCTGCTATTAGCGGCGAAGGAAAAGAGATGGGATAATTATCCATTACGGAGTAAGCAGGTTTTAAAACCGGATGTGCGTATTACTGGATCTGTAGCGACAACAAACCGCAAAAAATGATGGCCACGCCTGGGCCGATGGGAATTGTAGTTCCCGCTACCTCCCGTTCGCTCCATTCGCCATTTTCTCAGAAGACCTATCGTTTTATCGAGTCATGCGACCACGGTAGTATCAAAAAAAATTTGTTATTGCGGTACGACGATATTTACAATACCGTTATATCCCTAGATCCCAGTGACACTGGTTGTCACTCATTTAAAAATTTTCAGAAATTGCTAATGGGAGGACACGTCAAACCTCGAGACTGATGGTTTACAACTGATGATGACTAAACTGATTCCATTAACATCAGCCAAGCTCAAACTCTACAGAGGGCACAGGCTCACAAAAAATTGTCAGCTAAAAACTACTACTACTATACTACTAGAAAAGTTTCTCACCTTCCAATACATAAAGCTGACTGGATCCACCACTGTGGGCTGTACAATCTCCCTGCCAGGGAAAATCCCCCAGGTTACAGCATTGGGTTTCATATCAGGGGCATTTGTAATATTCTTACCCTACAGAAAAAATTAAAGGTCATGTAGAAATGATTACAAATAAAGAAAATAAACTGTAGTGTTGAAATAAACTGTAGTGTTGAAACAAACTGTGTTTAAAAAGCAGAGAGAACAGGAAGCGTTATTTACCTTGACATTGACAATGTGATAGTTCACGCGAGGTTCATATTTCTTCAGCACTTTAAGAAGTGCGTTTGCATTTTCGCTTGATGTGAAAAACTCCAGATAAGCCTTTAAATTCAAAAAGAGAATGTGTTTTTATGGGCCTGTTGTCCATGTTTACCATTTACAATAATGTAACTTACTACTTCATAATAAAATAGAACCGTCATGCTATAGCATTGTAAATGGATAATGTTTTAATAAACAGTAATTAATTATACTTTTTTTTTTATATATTTAATACATGTGTCCACAATAATGCTTAATTTCCTTCCCCGCCCCCTACCTTTTGGAAGACGTATCCTCCTGGGGGTCCCCAACCTACAACGGGGTCAGAGGAAGGCTTGCCATTGATGTTGGGCTGCGAGTTGATGGTGAGGATTCCTCTGCGATTTATTTTTTCCAGCTCTTCTTTTAGCATGTTCGTTTCTGGAGCCAGGGGGTCATCATTCCATGGCAGACATATCACCTAATTAAAATAAACTATTTAATATTTTATAAATATTTTTACAAAATATGACATGTAATCAAAATCTTCTCTACTTTTTTTCAGCTTAAAATATCCCGCTGCAGCATGCCATGCAAGTTTTCGTATTTGATTGCACTTTCATGTCATTGTTAATAAGATACGTACACTACATTTTATAAACATATTTTTATATTAGCATATGTAATTTTAGCAGTGCAATAGGACCATTAGAACTAGTTAATAGCAATAAATTAAATGGAATTTAGAATAGAATATAGCTTAAAAAAAACATACATCACTATACATCTACCTTGTGTCCATTTTGGTTGGGCTGCGCTGTAATATAATTAGTAAAGACTTCGTACACACTCTGCTCACTTGTGAGCTCCTCTCCCCACATCTTTAACAAAGCTTCTTTAGGCGACTTGCTCTTCAGGTAGAACAAATAGTAATCAGTCAACTCACCAAAGGCTGGAGATGAAGAATTGCCCCTAAAAAGGAAGTATGGTGTATAGTGCATTACATACGTGTTTAAATGAAAAATCTTGATGTCATTTTAAGAAATGTATTTAAGTAAAAAATAAAAAAAATTTAAAAAAAAGCGCAAAAATATTTAGAATACATCATAAATATTAAAATGATGTAGGTACCATCTTCCATTGGGGAAATCATCCCAGTCCTGTGTTCTATAGATATAGCTTTTGGACCTTGTGGACCAGAAAATTGGCCTGACGTCCTCCATTTGTCGTTTGGGATGAGCACTCACAGTCCAGGGCAGAGGTCGTCTTTTATTAAAAAGATTACATACGAGTCAACAATTTTGCCAGAGACAAATACTAAACCACATACTCAGCTGATACACATTTAATGTTATATTAAATATGATACCAAGAAATTTCAACTGTTATTTTCAACATGAACGCAGTATGAAACTAAAATGATTTACTCACCGAGGGTCCTCAATCCATAAGCCGAGTTGCCGGAGCACTTCAGTTGTAGCCACCTCTCTATTAAGTGTATAAAAGTGCAGACCGTGCACATCGCCGCTGTTTAGTAGCACCTTGCACATCTCCACGGCCTGCTGGATTCCATAGCTGCGAATGGCATCATCGTTGTCTTTGATGGACTCGATGACCTTCATGATTTCCTCTGGCACCTCCAGCTTTGATAGTTTGACCAGTTGACGTAGTGAATGATAGCCCTGTGAACAAGGAAATATGTCGAATTCATCTGAATTGCAGTAAATCAAGAGCAGTGTAAGAACATACAATATGAAACATTATTTAACACCTTCTGACCAACCAGATTAGAGAACTCAACAGCACTGGGGTGTAAGAAATATCTGATAGTGTTTTCCCTAAAAATCAGCCTTCACAATGGAAAAAGTTTAGTCAAGTCCTAAACAATGCTTGATTGCTCCAAAACAAACAATTTGACTGATCTTGGCAGGAAACCTGGTATCCCATTTGGATACAAGTTGTGTGGGAGTGTGTGCAAAATTGAGTGCAAAATCACTGCAAACATTTTTGCAGTGATTTTTAAAGGAGTATATTATTATTGATTGAACCAAAAACAAGCAAGCTAGGAGCCAGAGAAGCAAAATGGTTCAGCACACGTACCAAGCAGATCCTCAAAAGTCGAAAATTCTGCGTTCTGTGCCGAGGTTAAAATCGTTCTATTGCACTATGGAGGCCTGGATGATCGTTTTTAATACAAGTTACGTGGGGACACGTGCAAAACTAAGAAGATAGGGCCTCCTAATTCCAAATTGGTATAACTGGAATTTCTTAGTTTTCCTAATAGTAGTTTTCCGATAGGGAGGAGGAATTGGGCCATAAACCTGCATCAATCGCAAACATTTTCACATATTGGACTCAAAGACTTCTACAGTTACATTTATATGACTCAATAATGTGTTAATCAATTCAGATTATAATTGTACCTTGCTTTATAGTCAAAGATACTGAGACTGATAATTTGTGAATGAACAGTTGCTGTTTTTTTTTTTTATTATTATTCAAATTAACATTGTGTTTGACTGGTTTTAAGTACCTGTAGGGGGAAAATTCCAGGAAGAATGGGACAGGTGATGCCAATAGCTCTGCAATCCTTAAGGAATTTCAAAAATGTTTCAGCTCTGAAAAAGAGCTGAGTCACAACAAAGTGTGCTCCTGCATCCACTTTCTCTTTTAAGTGCTTCAGGTCCTCTTCATAGCTCTCGGCCTCTGGGTGCCCAGTCGGGTAGCCTATAGTTATCACAGAAAGAGAGCTTTTGACTCAATTAAAAAAATAAAACTGATTGAAAACATTTTTATACTTTCCCAAATCCTAGTTCTGATCCAACATATAAAAGGGTTTGAAAAATAGCTGATAGGCTGGATCAGGTGGTTTAAAATCAGGGAACACATGACGCTGTACAAAATTTGATCTGTGAACCACTGTGATTGCTGACTACTAAAACACTTACCAGCAACACAAATATCAAAGTAGTCATCAAATTCACTGCGGATGTGCTTCACCAGGTCTACAGCATAATTGAACACTCCTTCTTCTTCTTCCCAGTCTGCTCCCACTGGATCTGCACAGAAACGATGTTTGTGATGCACAGTCTAACACGATATTATACGCACATAATTCTGACCAAAAAATTCAGGTGCAACCGAGTATCTAACCTCCCCTAAGTGCCATGATGTTTTTTAGTCCCAGGTGCTTGGCCTTGCTCAGATGGGCCGTGAGCTTATCTTTTGTTTGCTTGCAGCAAGTCAGGTGCAGCACACTCTCCAGGCCACAGTAGTTGACTGCCGTGCTAGCGATCATCATGGATGAGGTCTCTTTGTCAGAGCCAGGATCTCCTGCTGGATGCCAAGTGATGTCGATGAAAAGAGGCCCACCGGATCCCATGCGATCGAATCTAAAACAGAAAGCACATTAATACTGCTTTAACATCCAGTTAACAATGACAGTAATTAAACTATAGGCCAAACTGGTTTTGTTTTGTTTTTCTGACTGCTATTTAAGGAACAAGCCGATATGACTCTGTACATTACATAAGGCTTAAAAATGATTATCCCTTCAGCTGCTTAGCGCTGTTTTTCCAAGGGCAAGTGCATTAAGATTTTCAAAAACGCTCAACAGCCTAGAACTGGAAAACGGTCCCGGATTTTCATATGGTATATGGCCAAACGTTAGTGGACACCTAAATATTACCATTACACTTAGGAGCTCTTTATGAATGTCTTGTTTGTAGTTTCTCTTTGCTGTTATAATAACCTACTACTGCTAACGTCTGTCATGCAAGAAGACAGATTGCTGACCAGAATGTCCCCACTTCGAGCCCCAGCACTGCCGGGCTGCCACTGAGCAAGATCCATCACCCCCAAGGGCTCAGATACAACCATAATCAGGTGTCGATCTGGCAACCCGATCCCAGAAGTAACTGCCACAGAACCGACACATACATCTCCAGGGTGGGAAGCATGTGTCGTCTGATGGCACGTGGACAGACCCTATCCCCCAACCCAATCTGGCAAACCATGTCTCCATGGATCTCAGTTTAGATTTAGTTTAGACAGCACACAAAAGACTTTTATCCTATGCAATTGTTCAAATGCTGCCAAGTTTGCGAGATGACCCACTTATAGACATGAAGGTCACTGCATGCCACATGGTGTCACTCTGCACAGGGTCCCCTTAATCTTACTGAAAAACACTATACTTTGTAATTTATAATTTGGACAGCTGTCAATGGGCTTGTTCGAGCTGGGGGAATACCAGGCAACCCGGAAGCGCAGGCGAAACAGTGAAAGCCGAGGAGCTCACCTGGAGATGAGGTTGACGGCACCGCCGGCTGTGCGTGGAGGGAAAAACTCGAGGGAGAACCAGCGGTCACCGGACTCGATGCGTCGCCTCATCTTGTCCCTCAGCCTGTGTCCGCGGTCCGCCTCCCCGACAGGGGTCGAGCACCTGGAGCTCTCCTTCGAGCTCTCGCCGCTGTTACTCGCCCCGCTCGAGTCGTTTTTACACGGCTGCCAGCCGTTTTCCTCCCGCTGGTTCACCATGATTACTAATGAGACAACGACATAAACTCAGCTACAAAACTGCTTAAGAACACCTGTGCGATACACAAGTGCTCCATAATAAGCTTGGTATTATTTAAAGGACAGCATTATCCGGATTAACACGGTTTTATAATGATTATTAACAAACAAATAACCTAATAAAAGATTTTTTTTTTTTTTAGAAACATCTCTACACTATGACTAACACCAGCATCTTTAGGAGCACGTGCGCTCGCCGGCGCGTCGGTGTGTTAGCCAGCTAGCTTGAAAAAGTTAACACGCAAACTCGCTTCCCCTATGGCTTACTCTAACAATAGATCCAAAAGAAAAACTTCGCAAGCGGTGTGTTTACCTCAATCAACACACTGGGTATTTAAATAAATAAATATACAAGAACAGGAGCGACGTGTTCCACTGGACGGTCCAGCCTCCGCGTAACGCGCAGGCAGAGCGTACTATAATTAGATTAGAGTGGGCGGAGCCTCGGAGTACAGGAGGACAGCCCCGTTAAGGCCTGCGGGCGGATGCACGCGTGTGAGAGGAGGATTATGGGTAAGCGTGTTACGCAGAAATATTGTTCTATCAGACCGCGCAGATTAGTTAGCGGTGGTGCGCGGATCATAAGAAAGATAGACGAGTATAATTATTAATAAAATAAAATTTCATAGCGATCACATCGGGGTATTAAAATATAACTGTATTTTATTCATGCATTAATTAATTACATCACATATTCTTCTATTCTGCTAATCCTATGTACAGGATCACAGAAAGCCTGGACAGCCAATTCTATGATGTTTAGTAAATATGTTATTTAGATAATAATGAGCCCTAGTCACGTAACAGCCTTCTGGGTCATTAATGGAAAAAAGTATCATTTTTTTTACGCATTTATTTTGATTTGGTGTCTCTGACCTAAAATTATATCTGTATGTGTTTATGCAATTTGTAATTGAAAATTATATCATTTATTGTTCATTTATATAATTTTTTACTCATTTTATAAACCTTATTAAAATATGTATTTAGTTAAAGCTGAGGATGTGCTTATTAATAATATTAAATATAATTAATAATATTAATAATAATAATAATTAATCACTAATATTAGTGATTAATAATAATATTAAAAATAATAGGATTATTATTTATGTGACTATTTGTATTAACAATAAGTAATAAGGACGACCCCTTTCTGTCACTGTACATTGACAGCAAACAGATGTTTCTGTGTTATAAAGTTATGTGCTAAAGAATATACTGATTTCAAAGAAGATATTTATTAATGTAAATATTTTTCTCTTTGGTTTTGGGTTTTAATCACTGTTTATTAATTAAAAACATGTATGTACCCATCATAATTTACTTGTACATAAATAAGTTAGACAAAAAAAAATGTTTGGGTTTATTATGTGTAATTTCACCAGCAAATATGAATTTCAAGAACTTTTGCGCAAACTGTGCGCAGACACAGGGCTCTTGAATAACCCTTTTTGGCGTCCCTGCATGCCACGTGATACGTATGGCACGCCCACCAGTGTGTGATGCTGAAGATGGCGTGTTGTGGGAGCTGTTTGTGCTGTCAGTGCTGCTGCAGAGAGGGGGAAACCAGAACACCAGAAGAGCTGGTAGGCTTCATGTTCACTTTATTCTGAAATAATATGTCGGTTTATTTGTGTGTGCGTTTTTTAGCGTCTATAAATGTGTCCACAGCTTGTGTGTTTGTCTCAGTGCTAGTTAGCAGAGCTTCCTCTCCAGGCTCCACCCTCTGTTTTCATTCTGCACAACGGAACAACATCATGGCTCTTTATCTCTAACAGGAATGATGCCAAGAGAAGTGATCAGGGTGTCTGACTTTTAAATGATGTTATTACTCAGCTCTCAGACCTGCTTGTTTAAGAGTTAGACAGTTAATTACTACCTGATATAACACCAGGATAAACAAATCTGTAAATGTAATCAAAAAGAACTGCAGTGTTTCTGTGTTTAAACCAGTGTTTAGGGGACAAATAGAAATGTCACTCTGTGTTGTGGAAGGGTGAGTCCTTTGTTTAGGAATAACTGACCATCTGGCTCTCTGACTTTAGCCCACATCAATAACTCAAGCTGTTTTAGGGCTGAATCCCAAATGACTTCTCATTCCATACACATGTGCACTACCTCACATATGAACCAGTCAACATAGTCAACAATATGATAGCTTTTTCACTTAAAAGAGGTTGACGATTATCATCCAAACGACTGAGGATTTTCTCAGTATCACCAAAAAAAAAAAAAAAAAAAAAAACCCTGACTTTCTAATTTTAAGCCATTTTTTAAAGGTCTGGGTGAAAAATGATGTCATGTATGATGTCACGGTTCACATATTAATTAATTAGATAAGATCATTACAGAATACAGTATGGGTGAATTTCTATCAGAACATATGTTGGCATGCAGTTCTTGGAGAATGATCTACACCAGAGTGGTGCGATGCAGCCTGATACAAAGCCGAGTACTATATCAACTTGGGATAGGAATCATATAGCAGGGACATACGATTTCATCACAATATTTAGGTGCAGATTTAATTTCTATTGCGATTCTATAAGTGTCATAATTTTATAAATATCCAGAGTTAATATTCTTATTATTATTGTTATTATTGTTATTATTATTATTATTAGATTTTGTTACAATTCTAAACACACTTCACAAATAATTTTTCACAAAAAAAAGTGTGAATAGTTTAGAGCATACCACCACCTGTAGGATTTTAGAGGAAAGGCAGCATTTTACCACCTCAAATTCAAACATGCATACATTTTTTAAAAATAGATTAAGTGATGAGCACTGTGACCTCGGCTCTCCAGGGTCAAGGGTTGGATTCCCGATTTGGGTCTGTGTGTGGAGTTTGTATGCTCTCCCCATGGGTTTTAACTCACAGTCCAAAGATTGCAGATTAGGTTAATAGGTTTTTCCAAATTACTTATACTATATTTATGTGTGTGTGCCCTGTGATGGATTGGCACCCTGTCCAGGGTGTACTCTGTTTCAAAGTTTTCTGGTCACATGCTCCTCTAACCCTGTACAAGATAAACAGTACAGATGATGTATGAATGAATGAATGAATGAATTATTTAATAATTTTTGGAGTTGATGTATGATTTCACCATACAAAAGAATCTCTCTTTTTTCCTATTTCTAATGTCACTAACTGTTAGATTTTCTTAGTTAATTAACAATGTTTATTTTATGCAAGCATTCTACTTATTCATTTGGGATAAGTTCAATTACGAGGTTATATCTTGTTCTCTGTTTCACATTTACATTGCCAGACAATTCTGGGTGAAACTAGGGAAGACGAAGATGAAATACTCCCACGGAAAGACTACGAGGTGAGACTGTTTATTTTTTTACTCCGCTCATTTATCCTTTAAATGGAGACAAATGTAATGCTTCCTATATTTGCAGAGTTTGGATTATGACCGGTGTATTAACGAACCGTATGTGGAGGTGTTGGAGGGGATGGACAATAAGGTACCTGTTAATATCTGATTGCTATGTGGTGTTTTTCTGGTTATTAATTTTTTTTTGAGTTGTTGTTTGATTTTTTGTGTGATTTAAAAAAAAAAAAAAAATGCCTTCTCCCCTCCCATGCTTGTTCATTTTTAGAAAGCCAAAAAGTTTGAAGCTGTCAAGTGGATGTTGGTGTTTGCTATTGGAGTATCTACAGGCCTGGTATGATAAATTATATATGAAGCAGTTCATACTTGAGGTCATGCTGTACTGCTGGACAGCCACATCACAACTGCGCTGATAACCAGCACCACAGCATTCCCTCTTTATTGATATTGCTTTTGCACGACAGCTTTACAAACATTATTTATTGTCAACAGATTATGATTTGCTTGTTAAGGTGGCAACCGACAGTTTGATGTCATTAACAGACAAAGTGTTGTTTAAGATGACATAATGTTATCAGATGTGTTTTCTTTGCTACAATGCATCTGTGACGGATTTAGGTTTTGTCAGGTAGCTGCCCTCTACATACCAACCTACATGCACATGAGCTTTGGGCAACAGTGAGTAATTAACGATTGTAAAGCACTTGGGACATGGAGTTATGTTTATAATTATATGTCTCAGTGATGCTACTGTCTCTCATCCAATCAGATTGCTCGGTCAGAACAAGCTGTGAATTATACACACCCTTAAATAAGCACTCTAATAAGATTGTAAATGTTTTTTTAGAGCCCAATATCATGAGGTCAAACAGAACCAGGTGTGTCAGAGTAGGTTCAGTGATAAAAGTATAAATCTTTAAATGGTTTTAAATGAAGGTTTCTGTCTTTTTCAGATTGGTATTTTTGTCGATTTCTTCGTGCACCTTTTCACGCAGCTGAAGTTCAGTCTGGTGGTAAAATGTATCCTTTATACTGAATTAACATTCTGTATTATTTTTTTTTATGCTGTCTTGATTCTTCTGTCCTTGTTAGCTTTTGGCCAGGCAGTTTCCTTAACATATCTTTTAGCTGTGGAGGAGTGCAGTGAAAATGGCTGCCTTGCTTTGTCATTGCTTGAACTGCTAGCATTCAATATGGCATTTGTGTTTATTGCCAGCGTCATGGTCCTGATCGAGGTAACACCGCCATTACACATGTGTTCGATGAGAATTTATTATATTACTCACCACGTCGGCATCATGAGGTTGGGAAATGTTGGGAACTGTATGACATCACCATGATAACCTTAGAGCCAGAATTAAATAATTAAGAGTAATCTAATCATGCACCAAAGATCAGTATCGTATTTCTTATTCTTAACATATGGTACAGTGTTCATACTTTGTTCCACTTGTTGAAAAACCAAATGGATATAGTTTGTTTTTAACGACATTAATGTGTTTTTTCAGCCTGTGGCTGCTGGATCAGGTATTCCAGAAATCAAAAGTTATCTGAATGGTGTGAAGATTCCGGGAATCGTGCGATTGCGCACCTTCATCTGCAAAGCCATGGGGGTTCTGTTTGCTGTAGCTGGAGGTAGTGTGATGGAGCTAAAGCTGTAATTTATATTGTTGAAAAGTTTTTCTAGATCCCTACCCATTCATAAATGATTTATATATTTACTGTATATAGATTGACGTGGATTGATTATACAGGGTTAATGTAAGCCGTCTTTGCTTTCAGGTTTGTTTGTGGGGAAAGAGGGACCCATGATCCACAGTGGCGCCATTGTAGGAGCTGGACTCCCCCAGGTACATATAATTTATATACTGTACATATATTCCAATAAACCTTATAGAGCATCAGTCTAAATATCATAGATTTTAATACTTAACGTCAGCATTGATTATATCATTTGGTCATGCAATAGGAAATAGTTACTGTTCAGAAAGTCTGTGGTTCAAGCCCCAGCTTATTTTAACTTGGGAATGAACAACATTTAACAGTGTGAAATAAGTTCACGATATCACTTATGGTATGTTACAGCAGCTTTAACCAATTATTTCCTTACCCGTCTCTCGAAGTAAATAAAAATTGCTGCTTGACATGTTACCAAGACACCACTGTCCTGAAGATTTTCCTTAAACTGGAGACTCCTTTAAAAAACAAAACCTCAACACATGAGGGCTGTTAAACCCAACATAAATAGTTTTTCACTGGACAATGTATGTACTCTAGTATATACGGTGGGTGTTTAAGAAAGTAACTCCCAGCCGGGTTCCTGTAACATGCAAGTGGTGTTCAGGAATGATTATGTGTACAGTTCCCACAGACAGATGTATCTCTTCCACAAGTTATCTGTTGATTTTTAAGGATCGTGTGTTGCACACGCTGAATGTTTACAGGAACTGCTATGGGCTCATCAACTGGGTTTGTCATCAACTTCTTTAAAATGTTTCATTCAACAGAAATTTCATCATTAGTCCTATTTATAACGCCCCTCGTATTAACAATTACACACATTGTTATCTGTTTAAGGGGAGTGTGCATCTTACAACAGTTTTTTAAAAAGTATTAGTTAGAGAACTAGTTCATTAATATAAATCTTAAACACAGATCTTTTGTCAGAGCCACTGTTAACGTGATTTTTAAATGTGATATTGATTTTTTTTGTGTGTGTGTATGTGTGTCAAAAAATGCCCTTGAATTTAGTTTCAGAGCATCACCTTCAAGAAAATCCGCTTTCAGTTTCCCTACTTCCGTAGCGACAGGTGAGAAACTATTTCCTTAATTTCTATCGACTAATACTGCTGTGTTAATTAATTTTTATTTAATTTTACTCTTAGGGATAAGAGGGATTTTGTATCTGCAGGAGCAGCTGCCGGAGTGGCTGCAGCGTTCGGGGCTCCCATCGGAGGTACTCTCTTCAGTCTGGAAGAAGGATCATCTTTTTGGAACCAAGCGCTGACATGGAAAGTGGTGAGGAAGTAGTACACATTAAAAGAGAGGCACAAACCCTAGAATGTATACAGTGGTGTTTTGTGTTAATGATAGGACAGGCAAGAATTGGCAAACTTGTATAAAAAAAAACAAAAAAAACAGCAGAATAAAAAATAAATAACTCCTTATCTGTGTGTAGCTGTTCTGCTCCATGTCGGCCACCTTCACTCTCAACTTTTTTCGCTCCGGAATCAACTATGGTAAATGGGGTTCCTTCCAGCTCCCTGGCCTGCTCAACTTTGGAGAGTTCAAGGTACGAGTAGATTAAATAAGATAATTAGTTATGGCTCCCTTTAAAGTCCATTAATTTTCGTACAAAGAGTGACTACTGAGTATTTTTAGAGTTTAATTCTAGTCCTTGGCTAAACATTTCTGGGGAAAAAGATATTCTATAATCAAAATAATCCTACACATTTAAGAACCATTGGATGTCCTTTTGGATTGTTCTTTATTCATTATCCTTAATTCAATCCAGGAGGGTAGCGGTTTCCTTCCTCTGAAACATGTGAAGTCAGATGCATCTTTTTAAATTGCTATTGGGTCTGTAATGCAATTGGAGAAAATTCATTTCAAGATTGCAATTGCTCCCTAAAATCATGGCCAGTTTTGCCCTCTTGGACTTGGCCTGTGAAGGCACTCAGGTTCAATCTTCCTCAAGATCTCATTGAGGCAAACACTTTTCTTTTGCGCCACTCAGTCCTCACAAGCCTAGCCATTAAAAAAAAAAAAAGTTTTCCTTTTAAGTTTTTACATTTGGTCTAAGTAGAACCCCTCTTGTGGATGTTTTCTCTCTGCAGTGTTCTGATGTTGATAAGAATTGTCATTTATGGACAGCGGTGGACTTGGCCTTCTTCGTGCTGATGGGCTTAGTGGGGGGCCTGCTCGGCGCCATGTTTAACTGCATCAACAAGCGACTCGCCAAGTACCGCATGAAGAACGTCCACCCCAAAGCCAAATTCATTAGGTACACATACTAATATATAAAGCTGGTTGGTTGGCTTGTCATATCCGTTTCAGCGGTTATTAATAATTCATAAAAAGAAACAGTATATCTTTTTGGTAATGTTTTTTTTTTCTTCATGTTTAGGGTGCTGGAGAGTCTACTGGTGTGTCTGGTCACTACCGTGGTGATTTTTATGTCCTCCATGACCTTGGGAGAGTGCAGGGACTTAGTCTCCGTAGCAGCTAACAACACAACAGCTCCAGTTATTGTAAGATTATACAAAGAAATCATGTTTTCATTTATTATCTATTTCTTTTGTTGGAGCTGGGTGTTATGGTGATATAGGTATTATGAATATCGTGATAAATTATGACAGAGTTTAACTAATCTATAATATATAGTATATACAGTATATAAAACTAATATATAATATAGTTTGTATTAGGAGTTGTGACTTTCCTAAGGTCATATTGCCCAACCCTAACCTTATCTTCCTCTTGTAGATGTCAGCAAGTGATGAGGTAAACTCAACAATACGGCGGTTCTTCTGCTCGAATAAGACCTACAATGACATGGCCACACTTTTCTTCAACCCTCAGGAGACTGCAATACATCAGCTGTTCCACCAAGATGGTGAGACACACATTGACTGTTCACACACACACACGGTCTAGCCTTGAGCGAGAAAGATTAACTGTGGTGACATAAGTGCAATGTTCAAAGGAATTGCGTGTCAGGCCGCGTCGTCCCGGGTGTTTTGCCTTCCTTATCAATTAACCCATAATCACATGTAAACTTCATAGTACCTGCTGCGGTGATGATAATAATGTAAGTTGATAAAATAAAAGGTAGAACTATTGTCTATATGTTTAGCATCGAAACCCATAACTGACTATGATGTATATGAAATTAAGAATGTCTGGTTATTCGTTTTTTTTTTTTTTTTTTTAAATATATTGTGTCACTTACAGTCTATTTACCTCTCTTTCTTTCACCAGCCACCTTTAGTCCAGTCACCCTCTCTCTGTTCTTTGTACTCTACTTCTTGCTGAGCTGTTGGACATACGGTGTCTCTGTCCCTAGTGGACTCTTTGTCCCCTCATTACTCTGTGGAGCCTCTCTTGGACGTCTAGTCGCCAACATCCTCAAAATGTACGTATACGGTATTAACCGATTTTCTGGGAACATACACGTTTTATTAGGAACAAAACCAGCCAAGTGTGTGGCAGCAGTGCAGGTGCATGAGATCATGCAGATACAGGTCAAGGGCAGTAGGCTAATGTTCACATCATTCATCAAGAATAGGGGAAAAATGTGACCTCCCCCACAGTCTCACAGTAGCTGATGCCAGACGGGTTGGTTTGAATGTTTCAGAAACTGCTGTTCTCTTGGAATTTTCACACACAACACTCTGTTGTTTGCAAATAATGGTGTGAAAAACAAAGGAAAACATTCAGTTTCGGGGGAATTTCAGTAGGTGGAATTGCCTTGTAGGTGAGAGCGGTCAGAGGAGAAGGGTAACTCAAATAAAGACACTTATTTGCGCAGCACACCAAACGTTTAGGTGGATGGGCTACAACAGCAGGAGACCACATCTGGACAGCCAATAAGAGGAATCTAAGACAACAGTGGGCACAGACTCACTAAAACTGACCGATTTATCAATTGGAAAAAATGCTCTGATAAATCTTGATTTCTGCTTTAGCATACAGTGTCTTCTGTCAACCTACAAGTGTGTGTTGGTGTAATGGTTTAAGAAAAGGTTGTCTGGGTATGCTTTAGACCCCTCTATACTTAGTAATCATTCTATCTTTATTACAACCTTTTACCCAGGTTATAGTGCCTGCTTTTAATGTGATAATACACTGTGTTATCTCAGGCAGGTTCAGTGTCCTTTAGTGGCGATAGTCAACAGATCTGAATCCAACAGAGCGTCTTTGTTGCGGATCTGTAATACGTGCATACACATATCTCAATTATGTGACAGTCATTTAAATATGGAGCGGCAGCTCAAGGAAACAACACGTTTCCAGCAATATGTGAAGAGTGTGGTGAAGAGTTAGTGCTATTGGGCTATTATGTAGCAGTAGGTCCTAATAGTAGTGGCCAGAGAGTGTATAAATAAATAATACATACACACACACATACAGGGGGTTAGACAATGAAACTGAAACACTGGCCAATTAAGTTTTGTTCTCTGATGAGTCCACCTTCACTGTCTTTCCCACATCCGGGAGAGTTATGATGTGAAGAAGCCCCAAAGAACCACCCAGACTGTTGCATGCTCAGTTTGAAGCTTGGGAGTGGCTCAGTGATGGTTTGCGCTGCAATATCATGCCATTCCCTAGGGCCTATACTTATGCTAGATGGGCGCGTCACTGCCACGACCCAACCATTCTGGAGGACCATGTGCACCCAATGGGTCAAACATTGTATCCTGAAGGCAGTGCCATGTATCAGGGTGATGATGCACTAATACAGAGTGGTTTGATGAACATTTTTAACATCGCCCATGGCCTGCACAGTCACCAGATCTAAATATTATTAAGCCACTTTGGGGTGTTTTGGAGGAGCGAGTCAGGAAACGTTTTCCTCCATCAGCATCACATAGTGACCTGGCCACTATTCCACAAGAAGGATGGCTCAAAATTTCTATGGAGGCCCTACACCATACTAATTAATCATTGTGGCCTAAAACCAGGCGTTTCAGTTTCAATGTCCAATCTTTGTGTGTGTGTATACTATAGACCTGAGGGGAAGTCTTCTACAGTATTTCTTTTAGGACAGCCATGACTAGCTGTGTACATCTTGAGATATTTTAAAGATAGATATAGATAAAAAATGTATTTCACTCGCAAGCATTTTTCGGTGTGGCTCTTCACTTTCACATCAATTTTTTTACTTTGTTCCAACTTTTTGTACTTTTAGAAGTGACTATTTTCTCTTTTATGGGTCAGGAATCTTGGTATGCAAATATACTCAGGGACATTTGCTCTGATTGGGGCAGCTGCCTTTCTTGGAGGCGTGGTACGCATGACCATCAGTCTGACCGTCATTCTCATCGAATCAACCAATGAGATCACATACGGCCTTCCCATCATGATTACACTAATGGTATGCACAAACCTTTACATGGTTAAACTATTTCTCATGGCATTAACCATATAGACAGAGTCAGATTTTAGAGAATAATACAGTACAATAATAAAAATCTAGTAGTGCTTTAGCGAAGACATGCAGATTCTATTTCATCTTGTTTTTTTCAGGTGGCTAAATGGACAGGAGATTTGTTTAATAGGGGAATTTATGATATTCATATTCATCTCAAAGGAGTGCCGCTGCTGGAATGGGAGACTGAAGTAGAAATGGATAAGTGAGATAAAGTTTCTCTATATTGTTTTTGTTAATGTTTTCCCATTTATTTCACAAAAAACGTACTGTAGTCTAGTACTGTACGAACATATTTGTTCTTTAGACAATTTTACTTGAAAGCACAATGGTTGTTTGAAACAATACAGAAAATGAAATGGACAAAAGGTGTAGCCTTGATCTAGAATTATTTTCATTACTTTTACTCCCACTCTCAGACTCACCGCCAGTGACATCATGGAGCCTAACCTGACCTATGTGTATCCCCATACACGGATCCAGTCTCTGGTCAGCATCCTGAGGACCACCGTGTATCACGCCTTCCCCGTGGTCACAGAGAACCGGGATAATGAAAAAGAGTTCATGAAGGGGAACATTCTCGTCAGCAACAACATCAGATTTAAGGTATTTAGCGAAGTAATGATTACAGATTGCTTGTCTTCTTTTTATTTATGTTTTTTATTGTGCAAGTAAGTCCTTCAAATCATACTTTAAATGTGCTTATTGTAATTTTTTCATCAGCCGTGTAATGAAAAAAAACTACAGGAAGTGCTGTTTTAGTATAATTATCAACAATACAGAAATGGATTATTTTCTTTAAGTTTAGTTCAGTAAATGGTAAAGTGTCTCAGATTTAATTTGGTCACCTTTAACTTTGATTACAGCACACAATGTAGTGGTGAGTTCATTTGTGTAAAATTATTGTATTTGATTGCTACATAATCTTGCTGAGCCTAGACCTTACCAGTTGAAACAACCCCAGATTATAACACCAAAAGCTTCATGCGCCTTCTAACACTGCATCCAACACTCTGGAATAGGGTCAATCTGAAATCTGAAACTCATCAAACCACATGACATTTTTCCATTGATCCAAAGTTCAGTCTTTTGCTCCATAACACATTGAAGCTTTTTTTTTGGGGATTAGTCTCACTAACAAGTGGTTTTCTTATGGGCTCACAGGTGTTTAGCTCCAATCCCGACAGTTCTTTTCACATTGTGTGTGCGCATGTGTGTGTGTAAATGCTATGGTTTTTACTGTTGATTCTTTTTCCATGCAACTTCAAAAAGATATCCCCAGGCATTTTTTTTTTTCTTCCACAAAGTTGCCGGGTTAGTACTATCTTTCCAGAATTTGATAAACGGCTCGATTCACGGCTCGGTTTTCTTTCACAATCCAAAGATATGCAGGTTAGGCTAGTTCCCAAATTGCCTGTAGTGTGTGTGTGACCTGCGATGGATTGGCACTCTGTCGAGGGTGTACCCTGCCTCGTGCCCCAAGTCTCCTGGTATAGGCCCCAGGTACCCGCGATCTTGAATACAGGATAAAGCGGTATAGAAGATGAGTGAGTGAAAGCGAGTGGTTGATGCAGCCCAATAATTTCTCCCTTTTTTTTATAGACAGGTATATAGACTTATATAGACTTGCAACTAGAGAAAGATTAATAGGTTGCAAAATAGTGATAAATGATGATTATTTTTTTATGTCTGAATAAATTCACAGGAATATATTATTAATAATGATAATTGGTTTAATACATTTTTAATTAGTTCTAAAGAACCTGTTGCATCCATACAGTGCCATTTTTCTCCACATGATGGAGCAAGTGACCTTCTTTTCATACATTGGTTGTATGGAGATTGTTGTTTTTGTATGGATTTATTTTTTTCTTTAGGAGGATTATATAAACAGTGGACATTAGAAGGTATTAACAAATGAGTAATTTTTGTAAACTGTAGCATAAGCTGTAGATAAACCAATGACTATAAAAGCAAGTAAGATAATCACAAGTACATGCAAAGCATTGACAGTATTTTTCATTTCAGTTTATAAAAGTCGATATGTTACGAAATAGTTTGAACTATATGGCAATTCTCACTTTAATATAAACACATGAATTAAATATGGTTTATGAATATATATGGGAATAAATCATGTTGCCCCCCCTGTGTAGAAAATGAGCGTGTTGACACGGGCAGGGGAGCAGAGACGGAGGTGCCAATCGATGAAATCGTACCCTTCCAGTGAACTGCGTAACGTATGTGATGAGCAGGTGGGAGTGGAACTAGCTGAGGAAGGACAGGACATGCTGCAGCAGATGCTGGACAGGAGGTAAGCAGTGTTTCTGTAACACTGTGACACACTTTCTGTAAAATCAAGCAGCCTTATTTTAATAATTTACTACTTCTACTGCCACTTCGTACCAGACATTGTATGCACAGTGTACTTGAATCTCTAAATCTTCCCTTACTTCCCCTGTTTTTGCCATAGTGGAATAGTGAGGCAGATGGTAAAGAATGCAGGCTAGGTGTTGTGGGAATAAATCCAACTAGATGAAGTCAGTTCTGCAGTCTGCTACACCTTGTGAAATATTGCACTTGTTGTTTTACAGAATCACTTTTAAGGGTAAATGTATTGGTGTAGGACACACTAAATTAAAATAAGATAAACAAAGCATAAATGTCCCTGTTAAATGATTGAATAGATACATGATTAACAATATCAGGAAATTAAATATTTATGTACCAAAGAGACAAGCTGGGTCTCTTAAACAACTATACAAAATATGATGTGCAGTGAAATGTTTATACCACTAAAATAGGAAAGATGTGATAGCATAAGAAGGTAGAAAGAAAGATTTCCCATGCAATAATAGAAGAAAAAAAAAAATCCACAACAAATTAAAAATTTTAATTTGTTAGTAGTTCTATTTGTTACATATAAATTATATTTGTAGATTTTATTTTCTTTCTTTTGTGCATTTTTTTTTTCTCTCTAAAACATACTGTAGGACTGCTGAGAATGCACAGACTAAGTCAGAGAATTGTTTCTATCATCTGATCAGTGAAATCAGAAGATACAAACACTGGTGGAAGAATGCCAGATCTAATGGCTTTAACTTTATCAAAAATAAATGTGCAAGTTACATGGGTTTCTGCAAAGTATGGAGTCTCTGGTGGGTTTAAAATGGCATTAAGAGTTCAAGAAAAGGCTGAAGGTTATAAAAAAATTTAGATCAACAAATTTGAGTATTGATACGTCTTTATAAATTTTTTATGCTTCATATAAGACTTTTTCCCACTGCCTAAAAGTATCAGTTTCATTATTAAAGCAACGCTGAGTTTTAATTCTAATGCAGTTGTAGAGTCAAGGATATCTGTTTAAATGGAATTAAATATGTGGACTAACGTTTGGAGAGAGAGAAGGTAACTAAATATGCATTATGGTGTGGAAATAATAGCAGGTGAAATGTGATATAGAGAATAAACATTCTAATAATTTTTTTTTTATTATTCACCTTATATGTGTGTACAGAGGTAATAAATTGCATAATCTGACAAGAAACAGTTTGTACCCAGCTACTCTAAGGTATCTGATAAGTAGCATATTGCAGTCTGAGCTTTGAGAGAAATAGCATATTCTGAAATATGGGTTTTTTTTATCATAAAAGTATGGATGCTCAGAAATTCAAACATGTTTAGTAAACAAAGAAAAATACAGTCTTTTAGAAGAAAAAAAAATTCTCTTTTCGTCTGATTTTAAAAGGGGCTGATTTAAAAAAATTCATCCGACACTACGAGTGCTCTACAATTCCAGTCACTGAGTCATAAACTTGGGCCAAGGCCACCACTGCCCTTGTGATTTAGCACAGTGGTTCCTAACCCTGGTCCTGGAGAACCACCTGTCGTGCACATTTTAGTGTTTTCTCATCTCCCAGCATACATGATGCAACTAAGCAGCTAATTAACAGCTTTTTCTGAATTGAGTGAGTGCGATGAATCAGGGGAAAACACTAAACTGATCCTCTACGAAAAATAAAAAGTCTTGCTTCAGATGGCTGTTTTATTTTTTTCAAAGCATAGATGATAAAAGTGAAATATGCATGAAAGTGTTTTATTGAAAGTGACTTATGTGCAACGAGCAAAGAAATAGAATTATGTAAATGTGCATGAATGTGCAGGTGTGCAGTGTCCATAAGTGTCCATTAATGTCCAGAATGTCATTGAGAAGACTGTCTAGAACAAAGTGAATTAAATAAAACAAAATGGATATACAGAAAACATTAACAATATATTGTAGTACAGTATGCGGTAACATATGCACCAGACTACAATTCTATTTTACAGAAATATAGATACTAGACCACCAGATATTATCAATATACTGCCCCAACCATTTTATCTATCTGTAGTTATTATGATTAAAATAATCCTCCTCACAAAGCCCTAAAAAGGAGTTAACATGATTAGAAGCAAAACAAACCCTCATGGCAGGTGGTTTTGGAAAAGAAATGCGTTATTTCTAGGAGTTCAGTCTTTAAGCTAGAGAGTGAAATCAGCAAGAGGCAAATAATCTGTGAGTCTGCTCAGTAGGAAGTGTTGCGAAGCTAACAAGTGTTTCACATAAGTGGTAAACGTCCAAAGTCATTTCATATAAGACCTGAAGAACATGAGTACCTGTCCTTGATGTATGAAGGCATTTGCTGGTGCAAGGGCTTGATCTGAAAGTCTGCAAATTCTAGAAGCAAAGTCTAGTAGAGGCATAATGTTTCACTAGAGTGTGCAGTTTGTTACGGCTCGTTAAATAGTGCTCTGCCTTCAGGGTCTGCAACCCAGCTTTCACGTACTGCTAGTTTGACATTCATATTGTCTGCCTCCTGCAGCAAGCTCGCATCTGTAAATAGCAGAAAAACCTCATTTGAACTCATAATGGTAAAACAGTGATGGTTTCTGTTTGCTGTTATAAATCATAAAATAGTTTGTGATGGGTTTTCAACCGTACACAGAGAGTGTGAGCATGATGTCAGTGTTTAACTATTGTTATTTTTTTATACTGGAAAATGACAGAATGCAGTATACAGTACAGTAAAACCCATGCAGTACTTTAGCTAAGATATCTGTGTTGTCTTGCTCAGACACGCCCCATACCCAAGTCTATACCCGGATCAATCCCCAAGTGAGGAGTGGAGTATGGAGGAGAGGTTCCGCCCACTCACCTTTCATGGCCTCATCTTGCGCTCGCAGCTTGTTAACCTGCTCATCCGTGGAGTGTGTTATGCTGAAAGCCAGTCGGTGAGTGTTTACATCTCATCACAATGTCCATCATATTCTTTATAATTACATATTTTTTAGCATATTCTCAACATCAGCAGAGAGTTTCAGTCTTAACTATAAGCACAAACATCATTTCCTCCATAATTGCAATCATAATTACATAATTACAATTAAAATTGCTCTATTCTGTATACATAAAAATTGTTTTATTATATTATTATTATTATATTATTATATTATATTATTATTATTGTTTTATAATTATGTTGTGCAGTGCTGTGATTGACAGGGGAGAGAGTGTATTCCATTTAAAAACAAAAGCTGAGTCAGCTTAGACTCCTGGAATTTGAATTTCGACCTCTCCCGATGTCCCGCTTGCACAAACCTGATGATTTACATACTGTACACTTGACTCCAGGCCACAAAGCTTGTGATTTACTCCCCTCCCTCTCTAACGCTAACTCTTTTTTTTTTTTTTTTTTTTTTTTTTAACATTTTAATTTTTTTCCTCCAGAGTGCATCTCAACCACGGCTCTCCTATGCAGAGATGACGGAGGATTATCCACGATTCCCTGATATTCACGATCTTGACCTCGCCCTCCTAAACCCACGTATGATAGTGGTAAGACTTTTTTTGGAAAAGGTGTCGCCTTTAATAAACTCAAAGGAGGATCAGAGATGAAGAGCAGGAATAGAGAGCGAAAAGGGGATGCACAAGTTTTGGCCAATGGTGATTGGTAACTAATTAGTTATAAATTAGTTTTTGAGTACCTTTTCACTGAAGTGGGTTTGCTTTCATTGTAGTATGTCCCTTAAACTCTGAGAACTAATTAGCCTAATTAATTCCACGCAAGCTCTTTTCTTGTAGGTTGCTCATGCTTGTCTCTCTTCTACTGCAGGATGTGACTCCATACATGAACCCATGTCCGTACACGGTCTCTCCAAACACGCACGTCTCTCAGGTCTTTAACTTGTTCAGGACCATGGGGCTCCGGCACCTGCCTGTGGTCAATGCAGTAGGAGAGGTACATAACTCCAAGCACTAACTATTGTATTTAACATAAATATAAAGTGTGGTATGTACCTGTATATACAAGGTTTTAAGGGTGTGTGAATATAAAGCAGTTTCAGTATCCTGGTGTTTTGTTTTGCTGTTTTTTTGTTTTTTTTTGTGCATTCATGCAGTAATCAATGTTGGAGTGGTACAGTACATGAACTGGATGGATAAAGATTGGACAAACATTGCCTGGTCTTTTTTATCTTTAATTCTACCGTTTAACTCTCTAAACCACAGCATTTTACAGTACTGTAGATGTTTTTTTTTTTTTTTGCAGTTCTGTTCTAACGGATATATACAGTCAAATGTTAAAGTTAGTGCTCCCTCATCTCTTGGACAACAGGAGACCCGTACCACCACCTCTGCCAGTTTCTCGTGGAGTGAGAGAATACATAGGCAGAGGATAGGGCAGCCGGTGTAGCTGAGTTCTGAGGAGATATCCAAGTCTATCTAGTCTCAGTTAGTGCTAGAAAGTCAAAAGAGTAATGGGTAGCCAGGGCAGAGATAAAATCTGCTTTCTTCAGAGCAGATTGGCAGTTCCAGAGCCCACCTACCACCAGTGCAGGGCAATGTGACAGTACTGGAGGGTAGATGAGGTTTCTGGGAGATCTGCCTCTGCTGTGTGAGTAAAAGCATCTTGGTCTGTGAGACCTGACAGAGATAGGTTGAAGACACATGCTAGACTGAGGTAAACAAAAAATTAAAACCAAAAAGCAACAAAAATCATACAGGTAATACTGTACTGTATGATTCCACCTTTAGCAGCAATGACTTGAAGTAATAATTTCCTGTATGACGTTATCAGTCTTAATGGACTCAAAACATCATTTTGGTCCATTCTTTTTTTAGAACATTGCTTCAGTTCATTGAGGTTTTTGGGCATTTGCTTGTGCACAGCTAAGACACTGCCTCAGCATTTTATTTGGGTTGAGCTCTGGACCAAAACCTTGATTCTTTTTTTATTTTTCTGCCATTTTGATGTAGATTTACTGATGTGCTTTGAATTATTGTTCTGTTGCATGACCCAATTTTGGCCAAGTTTTAGCTGTCAGACAGTTTGCCTCCAAACTCTGATATACAGATGGATGTCATGAATGTCTCAATGACTGAAATGTGCTCAGGTCCTGTGGCTGCAAAAACAAGCCCAGGTCCTCACCCCTCCACCACTGTCCTTGTCACTGAGTATGAGGTGTTTCTCCTGAAATGCTGTTTGGTTTTCGCCAAACATGGTACTGAACATCAGTCAAACAACTCTTTAGTCACATCTGTCCATAGGATAGTGTTCCAGGACAGTGTTCTTACTTGTGCTTCGAACTTCTATTTAGAAAGAAGAGGATTCTCATGGCAGCCCTTCCAGCAAACCATACACGTTCAGTCTTCTTCTAGTTGTGCTGTCATGGACTTTAACATTTAATATGCTCAATGAGGCATGTAGAGGATGTTACTCTGGATTGTTTGTATTTCTCTGAGCATTGCACTGTCTGACCTTGCAGTGAATGTCCAGCAGCGTCCACTCCAGGAAGACAACTGTCTTTAATGCTTTCCAGTTGTGAATAATCTTTCTCATTGCAGAATGTTGAACTCCAAATTGTTAGTAAATGGTTTTATAAAATTTTCCACATTGATGTGCAGCACCAATTGCTTCTCTAAGACCTTTTTCGTTCCCTCTTGACATTGTGTTAACACACACCTGAATGTTCCAGACCAGTGAACTGCTGAAACCTCTGCTTTAATAGAGGTCTGCACAACTGCTGATGATCAATTAATGGTTAATTAAGGGCTGATGATTAGCAGCGCCAAGCTGCAATTTACCTTCTTAAATTCTGTTGAAGCAGTAAGGGATTATTGTATTTGCAGGCTCGTATTCCAAAACACTCATAAACCATAAACCAAATTTAATTGTCCCATAAGAAATGATGGAAACTCAAATTATTAATTTCACAGGCCAAAAAAATTAATACATAAATATAATTAACAAAATATAAAGTAAAAAAAAAACAGATTAACCTGCACTTTACCTTTTTAAAAAAAATGCACGGTGTCCAATGATGCACGCTCACAGACACAAGAGCAGGCTAAGCCTTGAGCCGGGAGAGAAAATGAATCTTTAATGTCTCTAGTGAAACTTGCTTTTGCTTTACGCGTGCGCTGTACACACACACACACACACACACACACACATACAGAGACACAAAATAAAATATGTTTTACGCCCACACACGTGCTCACAGTGTTATAGTAAACCGTACAAGCGTGCATGGATGTTAATTCTACCAGTGAGAGTCGCGCACTAAGACCCAGCAGGGGAGATGATTATCCACAATTCCACAGCGCAAGAGAGAGAAAAAACATTGGCTTAGTTGTGATCACTCAGCATCAAAACAAGAAGCGCATGCGTGAAACATGATAGTTGGTACTCGTAAACGAAGACTTGTTCGTTTTCCAAGTCAAAATTTATTAAAAATCTCTGTTTGTCCTGCGGAACACTCGCAAATTGAGGTTTCACCGTATTGTCATTTTTCTGTGACCCAAAATAGTAATATGAGCATTTTGTAAGTTCTATATTTTTACAGGTTACCCAAAATGACCCATTTTAAAATAACTTTTGTTATACATGATGTATAACTCATGTAAGAACTCAGACAAATAGCTTGACATCTAAAGCGTTTCCGGTCGACACACACCGATAGGAATTCCATTTTAAAAAATCAAATTTTTTTTTTAAGTGGTCATTGACCGAGAGTGTGTTGCCGGGATCTGTCCTGCTCAAGATTAAAGGGTTAAGTCAGCCTAAGCCCAGTGTATTCTCAGATTTATGTTCTTAGCTGAGAAAAGTTGTACCGGATGTGGCCTTCTGCTTTTGTAGCCCGTTCGCTTGAGTGTTGAATGACAAAAGTATTCTAAGATTATTTTATTTTTGTGAAGACGGGTTATATAATAGGAGTTACTCTAACCTTCCAGTCAGCTCCAACCAGTCTAGCCGTTGTCCCCTGACCTCTCTTATTAATAAGGTGTCATTTGCTGGGTTTTTTTCACTCTTTGACTTTGACAAGAATAGTACTATGGAAGTCATTAAGATCACATGGTTTCTTTTCCTGCTGTTTAATGTGAACATTAACTGAAGCTGAAGCACTTGACCTGGATTTGCATAATTTATGCATTGCACCGCTGCCACATGATTGGGTGCTTGGATATTTATGAATAAGCAGTTGTACAGGTGTTCCTATTAAAATGCATGTGTGTCAGATTATCATTTTGTTCTCATGTTTACAAACATACAAATGAATAGTCTGCATTTATGTTTTTTTTGTTTCTTTTTCAGATTGTAGGCATAATCACAAGACATAACTTGACCCATGAGTTCTTAATGGCTAAGCTCAGACAGCATTCCATCACCATCTGAAAGGAAGCATTCGCATCATCTGTTATCGGCTCCTGCGCAGACAGTCCCAGCTGTATCTCTCACTGTTAAGCCATTTCCGGCTACTTCCTGGACCACCGTAACATGGTAAAGCATGTTCGTACTGACTGACGCAGAAACACACACACGGGCAGCATTTATCATGCTAACTGAACGCAAACTCATGCTGAAACCTTATCCACATTCTCTTGTGAGACGTGAACAGAACTTTCGCCTTGCTTTATGGACCGCAGTGTCGCACTTTTTTTGACATATGTTTTTGTATTTCTGTTTCAGTTTTTGACATTTTTTTGTGTTTGTGTTAATATGTTCTTGCACTAAAGGTGAAGTTCAGAAAGAATGGTATGTCAGAAACAAAGTCAGAAGGAAAGGTTACTGAAAGTATGGCATTATTACAATATACCGTATCAGATCATTGCAGTAAATTTCGATAAACCTGTTTACGATTTAACTCATTGATAAATGTTCATTTTCAGATGTTAAACACCTCATCTCGCAAGAAGGGCGGTTTCTCTAGTAGATTGTTAAAATGGTTTTTAAGTAGTAAACGAATACTCCAGTGTTTTTCAGCTTAATCTCATTTTTAAGATTACAACCATAAAATAATACAAATTTTAAGTTAAGATGGCCATCCGAGAACAATTTTACCACAGCTGATGGGGCCACGCTTTTCCTAGCACTACGTGATCACATCATGAAAACTGACCCACACCTAAATAAACACTTACTCCATGGCTTACTCCATCAAGCATAAGCTGTCACGAGGGCGGTACGGAACGCAAGGCAAAAACATTGCAAACCTTCGGGCATACCTTCTAAAATGTAGAAGGAGAAAAGTCAGGGGACTAGGTTTTGACTAGTTGTCAAAATCAAGAGGTTTTTATGTAAAGTTATGACACTATCCAAGCCAACATACATTATAAAGCCGTAATAACTGACTGTAATTTTTGGCATCACATTTTCATGTTTATGCTTATAAAATCTTTATTATAGCATACCACAATGTCATGACTTATTATGTTATTAGGTTATTTGGCTTGCTCTTTTTCATCCATAAGTGAAATTTCTTTTAACTAAATTTAAGATTCAAAGCTTCTGGCAAGGTCACTGCATGCGTGTCAGAGCCCTATTTGCCAATTACTAGCCAGTCATTTGTGAGCTCACATATGCAGACAGATTTTTTTAAATGTATTTATTTTATTTTATTTTATTTTAAGTTTGTTCAGTTGTGAGCAGGAGTTTAAACAACATCTTTTTAAACTCCTTGAGCAACCTAAGCATTAGCAAGGCATATTTTTGAATAGTTTTCTTTGATAAAATCATCCCCATTGTAAAATAAAGAAGTGTTTGCCCGAACAACTGTTCTTCGACTTCTATTATAATTTGCTCTTTTCTCTCCATTATTCTATCCATTTCATCTCTATTGATTAGATTGAAAAACACTGAAGTAATTCTTCCTAGGTGAATCTTTCCATTTAAACTTGTAGCAAGAAATTATAAGACATTTTCTAAACACTTGGAGGGAACAGCTTAAATCTAAGCATTCCTCGAGGAACTGGATGCTAAGATTTCCAATTTTGAATAGAATTTGTCATCATACTGGAAGGAATTTTTGGACAAATTTTTGTTCTGGTAACCCTTACACTTCTTACAAAAGAAACAAATAATTAAATGGTGGCAAATAAACACTTGCTCAGGGTGTGCCTGTATTTCTAAACTGATCAAACCACCACTAAAGGACAGGTTACTAATGATATGTCTAATACTGTGATAAAAATGGAAAAGCTGCTTAGGCATATCATCATTTATTCACATTCATGATGTTGTGATGTACATAGTGAAGTGGAACTACACTAAGCATTTCTTTTTTTTTTTATCAGCATTGTTTTTATTATTACATTCTGTATTTAAGATGAAGGTTCTGTGAAATATCCTTGCTTAATGATTTTTTTTTTTTAATGCTTGAATATGGATCAAACCAATCAGTATTATTGGCAATGTGAGTATGTGAAAAGCTACAGATTGAAAAAGTGCAATCCCTGCTTTTTAATGCATTATTCCATTGATTATGTTTCAAATGTTGTATTTTCCTGAAGCAGATAATGTAAACCAAGTACACTGTAAAAGTTGTTAAAGGACCTTTCCTGCAATTCTTTTGTTACCAAACTTTTATCATGTACTAACATAAGCATGTTGACTATAATTTTTCCTTTCCTTCTTATTCCATTACACACTGGATTTCAATTTGTTTGTGTTATTTGTAAAATTGTTCAAAACAAAATGTTAGCCAGTGTGTCCTGTTAACATTTCCAATATTAAATGATTTAGGGTTTGTTTATTTGGTTTATACATATAAAGTTTCAGTATTTATATTTCTTTCTGCATTTTAGTCAGCTACAGCTAATCTATTTCTGAGATTCGCAAGCAAATTTCTGAACCCATGGAGTCCTCTGTCTCTTAAATGAGTCAAGTCCAGTGGTGTTGCTGTCATTTCGACCATATGCACCTGGTACAATATACAGAACGTTTCCTCCCGGACCATTGTGCTACATAAAACAACACAGATTTACAAGAGAATACACAGAACTAAATAAACCTGCACAGACCTACGCAGAACTGCATCAAGTTCATATGTCCAAACATTAGTAATGTAGTAATGAATCCCTGGCCCTAACCATTAGAAATAAAAGCATATCTACAGTACTGTGCACAAGTCTCCAGCCACACCTCATTTCTTCACATTTTATTTCCAAAGAGCTGCACTTTATTATTATTTATCAATATTGTTGTTGTTTTTATTTTAGGAATTTTCGTCTTAGTCTTGAGGAATAATCCTCCAGGCTTCCCGAAGGACTTTTTGGCTTTTATTTTCAGTCCAGTCCCTGACCAGTTTCAGAGGACTCTTTTTGTTTGTTAAGCCACACAGAGCTATGAATCATATAAGAATAAGAAAAAGTCTAACTTAAAGCATGAACCGGTGAGAATTATCTTTTTAACCTTTTGATGTAAAACATAAACATTTTATCTACCTAATTGAAATCATTTTAATATAAAGCAATTGGGTATGGCTCAAAACTTGCACAGTACTACAGTATATAACCAAGGTACATTTTATGTGGAAAATACAGTAATTGATGAGTCAGCTCACTGACCTTTTGACCAGTTCCTCCTGAAGGAGGATATGTGATTTTGCTTCAGTTGGTTGATATGATTTTATGTTCCAGTTGTCCTGCCTTGATTTCTCTGTAACTGAAACGCATTGAGAGTGATGCGAAGTCCTGTGCCTTTACCTGACTTATAATAAACATTAGTGCAAACTCCTGAATGAAGACTCACCGGTGATTGCATGTCATTTTAATGTTTAATAAATGTCTGCGGTAATCTGATGGTTGATGCATTTCATCCATTTAAGTAATCGATAGCCAGCCAGTTACAGAATAGTAGATGGATGTATAATACTGTTCAAAACTGCTACTCTTAAAGTCCTATAGTGAACACAAATTTGGTGTGAAGAGATCGGATCTTTGGAATTAAATGTATAGGTCTCATAATGGTGAGCACTTTTGACAATGTATTATTGAACTACAATGACATGCCATGCCTTTGTGCTTGTGTCTTATTAGCAACAAACTAGCCAGCAGTTTTACACATTACAGCAAACACTATTGCCAGTATGTTCTTGAATTAACTAGTAAATATGTCTGTATCTTAACTGATCTAAAGCATAAGCCCAATTATACAATTTTCCTTTGGAATTCATAAAGTGACAAAACCTGCAGTTCTTTGAATTCCTTGAATGACCACTAGGAGGCCACAAAAGTGAGCCAATCCCCACAGACCCCTATGTCAAAAAAACACAACAGATAAGCATGTTTGCAGTCTGGTACAAAAATGATGTTTTGGTCTCCTTAGCTAGGTTTACTACGGTGGCCGTGAAGTGCAAAACAAATTAACAAAACTGAAAACAAAATAACAAAACCCAAAACAAAATAACAAATTCAAAACCAAATTTACAAAACGGAAAACAAAATAACTAATATCTGACTGGCCGAGAAGTGCAATGCAAATTAACAAAACGGAAAACAAATTAAAAACCAAATAACAAAACCCAAAACTATTTTTCTTTTTAAAGGGGGGGAGTTTTGTTGTTTTGTTTTTGATTTTGTTATTTTGTTTTCGGATTTGTTTATTTGATTTTGAATTTGTTATTTTGTTTTGGGTTTTGTTATTTTGTTTTCAGTTTTGTTAATTTGTTTTGCGCTTCAGGGCCACCGTAGTTTACTTTATAAGGTGAATTAATGTAACTCATCAGCTAAAATTGCATTAAGACATACACTCCCATTCAAATGTTTTAGAACACTTGCAAATTTCTTTTTTTTTTTTTGTTTAGTTATTTATTTTCTACATTCTGCAACAATACTGGGGATTTCAAAACTATAAAGTAACACATATGAGATTAGGTAATTACATAACGACAAAAAAAACAACAGTTAGTTGTTATTGTAAGACACAGAGGTCAGCCTTTCTGTAATAGTTCTTGCAAGAACAGTATTGTCAAGTGCATTTGCAAAATCCGTTAAGCACCATAATGAAACTGGCTTTCATGAAGGCCATCCCAGGAGGGCGAGACCAAAACCTACCTCTGCCACAGACAAGAAGTTCATTTAAAGTTATCAGCCTGAAAAATGACCAATTAACAGCACCACAGATTAGAGGCGTTATGAAGTCTTTACAGAGCAGAAGTAGCAGAAACATCTCACCATTAACTGTTCAAAGGAAATTAATGCATTTTTTGGACGCCTTCAGCATTCCTTTACATTGTAGAAAGAAATAAAAATCAGGAACTATTATGGAGTTAGAAAGTGTTCTATATCTTTTGAACGGTAGTGTAGATATTCAGGGGCATGGCCACATTGCGTGATGACTAAATGGATGTAGTTTAATAGTGTCCATTAACTTACCACAAGAAATGGAGTTGACAGGAAAATTTGTAGTGTGGATCGAATTCAATCAAATGCAAAGTAACATTACTATATAAATTAACGCTAGCCACCTTAGCAGTTTAGCTTAGCTAGCCAGCTACTGTAGGTTGTGGTAACAGGTAAGTAGGTGTGTTCCAAACAACAGTCAGACTCAATTTGTTCCATTCATTAGCTCATTTATGGATTAACCAGGGTTTAGGAAGAGTCGGCTCTTGCCAAGATGGCAAGGACTGGAGCTCCCACAGTTGAACTTTAAAACCCATGGGTCATGTCGCAGAGGGTCTGTCCAGTTCATATACAGTCTATGAGCATAACGCCTTTAAATATAAGAAGTGCTCATTTGTTTAGTCCCAGTGGGCAGTCCTGCTGATTTGACGTCACTTGGCAACCTTTGGATTTTAAACTGTACAATTCTTCAGTAGGAATTCTGAGTTTAGAAAGTGTTCTTTTAGACTTTTCCATGTCAAAGGAAATTTAAAGTTACAACCTCCAGTCCAATGAAGCAGAACACCAACCACTTACTTACAGTACAGCTCACGTGGGCTGTAGAAGTATAAGAAATAACATGACAAAAAATAAGATAAGATGTTAGTTGATTAATAAAATGTAAAAAATATTTAACTGATCCAAAAAATAAAAGAAATAAAAGGAACTTGCATTTGAAGAATGAAATCAAATTATTGCTTTACCATTTAACTTTATCAAGTGTGTATTATGTATATGTTGTTGTTTTTTTCTATTGTCTTTTATTAAGTTTTTTTTAACTGTGCTAGTAATGAAGATGATACTGCCAGCAGCAGCTGGCCAATTGTTGTGCCGTCCCTTAACGGTGCTGATGTGTCAGACTACGGTGACGTTTCGGAGATGAGATTAATGACATGCCAGTCAGTAATCAGACATCCCATCAGTTATTCAACCATGGTCTGTTTTGCCATTAAAAACTCTGCCTGCAGAAGATGTAGAAGTAATGAACTTCCAGAGTGAATCTATGTTAGATTTGCGTCATGTGTTTTAACTGGGAGCTTGTAATCATGGTTGATGTTTGGGTAGGAGGTGTTAATTGATATAGATAAAACTGACTGGACAATCAAGACCGAGTGTCTAGCAAACACAATCTTGTGGAGAGGTCTAATTTATTCATGCTGTCATCATGTATTCAAGCAATGGGTATGTCACTGTGTAAGAAACTCATTTACATGAACAATTTCCTGGAAATTGTACAGCATGATAAAATGTCTCTGCTTTTTAAGAGACATGTGAAAATATGCCAACGTCTAACCTGACTAGTCAGATGTACAGTAAGAAAGCTCTGTATTAAACTTAAAGTCATTCGAATGTGTGTTAACATTTGTAGTGTTAAATATACATATATCCAAGTGCTAGTGTATAAGGTAGAAATTTGCTATAAAAAAGTTGATTTAATGATTTAATAATTTAGCCTGAGCTAGCTAAAGATCTTACCAAGCTACTGAAAATCCAATAAGACTCTTTAACATTATGTGGCAATAAAATGCAGTCAGCTGATGACCTGAATGTACTGAATGACCAGGTTATCACATCTATGGCTGTTTTCCTCCCTGATGGAACAGGTATATTCCAGGACTCAGATTGTTAGAGAGTGCTTTTGGCAGCATGAGGAATCTTTTTTAAATCAGGCAGTGCATATTAAATACAGTATATACGTAAAAAAAGGCAGTGTATAGAAATGTATGTAAAATATTGACTGGAGTATTTCTAACTTGGACAATATATGTATTCTAGTACATACGAGGAGCTTTGAAGTCAATCCGGGAATTTTAATTGTACAGAATGAAAAAACACAGTTATGAGAATAAAAACGACCTTAATTTCTCTAGATTATCCCCGGTTACACTAATGCTCTTATCGCAGTGTTTCACTAATGCGTGGATACCATCAAGGTAGAAAGTTTTCTCAGTGCACTAGACCGCCTGCTTTACATCTCAAACACTGGCCTCCCAGGAACTCCTTTAATGGCTCAAACATGTACAGTAGATATGGCTTGGAGTGAGGTCAGGACTGTACCAGGGATGCAGTTCACACAGATAAACACGCCTCTTCCACTGACTGAATGTTCAAAGGAACGACTGCAATGGTTCTGAGCTACCTTGGCTGGGATTGTCATTCACGGACGTACAGACTTCTTCAAAACTTTTGCACCATTCAAATGTTTTACTAGGACTAAGAGTCTCACCAGTGTACTGTGCTTCTGTGTTCTGTAAATGTCAATCGGTGTTACGCTATTGTCCATGAGAAATTTCATCACAAGTCCTGGTTTGACTTGAACGCCCTTCTTCTTTTCTTTTTTTTTTTCCACTTTTGCTTAATTGAATTTTTACTGCAATAGGAGAACTATTACTCAAGTCGGAAACCAAATTAACATACCGAGTGAGTCTATCAATAACAAACAAGGGCACTTTCTCAGCACTGACAACTACACCATGACTTCAGTATCAAAAGCAGGTGGTTCAACATCTCTCTGGACTCTTTTGTCAAGGCCACCACAGAGCTTACTAATTGCACACATTACACCAAGCTTCATCTTCAACAGGTGTTGGGCTAGCGTGCCAAAACCTGAGTCTTCTTCTGTCTTCTATTATGTAATTGGACAAGACAGCTCACAGCACTCTCCTCGGTGTGCTTCTGGGGACCTGAGGTAATTTGAGAAGCGGGAAAAGTTCCTTGTGATGAGCCATTGACAGTCTGTTAGAATTTGATGAGGCGGACTGAAACGTGGCGGTTTTCTAATCAGAGCTGTCTGACACGGCGTAGCCTGAGAACCAGAGCATTATTAATGTAATCAGGAATGGGCCCCTTGGAGGGTAGGGTAATAGGATTAAATGCGATGCAGCTCGGGCTTTCAGTAAAGGTTAGCGCAGATGTCAACAAGCTCAATGCTAATGACCCCCTGCTGTAGCACAAGTCCTTATTCCGTTGTAGCTTTGCATCCTTTAATAACCTACATCCATTAGGCAGGATATCATTAGTCATATTTTAGCGATATACCCACTAATAAGCCCGATCCATTAGCCAAGACTTCATTCGATATTTTGGATGAGTAGGTGGAAGTTTCTAATGTGTACATATTTATAATAAGTTTCTAACGTGCTATGCTAAAGTAGCTGTATTTGAGTCCAATGTTTTTTATCATTTAATATACTGTATAGCTACCATATAGTGCACATGGTGCTACCTACTGTACACTGAGGAAATATTTCAAAATGTGAAATAAAATCTCAGAAACAGAAAATTGTTCATCACAAAGGTTTATTCATACTAACACAGTAGAAAGTATTTATTTCTTCATTTACACTGACATAATTCACAGTCATTTTGGTCTGACTGGAAACAGAAGAACATACATATAAAGTAGATTATGATGTGCAATACAAAGAAAAGACTCAAAACAGAAGAATGTTCTAGATTCTAACAGAGAAAAAACTCACCAGGTAAATACATATGAATAAAATAAAATAAAATAAAATAAAATGTGAATACATAGATAGATGTATATCACTCTTTTCTATAAAAAGAAAATCAATGATGTATCAATAAGCTCTCAGTTCTACGTGTTAATTAAAGGATCTCCAGACACAAGCTGTGCTCAAATCAATTTAAATAAATCAAATAAGGCAGAAAAATTCTTCAGCAAAATTAGAACTATAAATCATCGGATAACATTCACATTTTCACACCAACCTTCTAAATTTATGCTTGCCCAGTTCAGCAGTTTTTCAACAGGGCTTTTGAAGGACTGTTACATTTGTTCATGCTGTCCTCAAACAGATCCAGTCTCTCAGCAGAGCTTGGGAGAAGTTTTAACCTTTCATGGAGTTGCAGCCGAGGCCGCTGGAGGAGCCGATGCGATCCAGCCTTCCACCAAAGCAGCCTGAGAAGCTCTTGCTTCTTGTGGACAGCAGAAGATCCATAAGGTGCTTCCTCTGCATCTCGAGTCCCTCATCAGGGTTGCCATCCACATCTGGAGCAGCCGCCTGGTCCTCCCTTCCTAGAGAAGCTTGGTTTTGACTTTGTGCTATGTTCCTTTCCTCATAATCCACAGGACCTTCTGTGTCCTCTTCAGCTACCAAAGCTTCTTCAAGCTGCTGGAGCAAGTTCTGAGGGGCATATCATGAGGAAAATTCAGTGTTAGATTTAATGGTTTAGTGGCTGGTGGGTCAAAAGTTTCCTGTATTCTTAAGGTCATCCTGATGTATTATACAAAATAAGTGCGTCTCTGATGGATATCCTGTTGTTGCAGAGGGGTCTATCAGATACCAACGCATTTTTTTATATAAGTTATAATTTTTGTTACAGCAGGTATTAGACCAAATCGACTGGATGGGTAACTCTGATAACTAGTTTTTATTAAGTTAGCAAGTTCTTCTGAACATACCAAAACCAAGATCACATATTTTCTTCACATCTATTCGACCACCAGATGTTTAGTTAAGCATTACTCAGATTAACTACCATTATTTTAAATGCATTTGTCAAGTTTTAAACTTACCTTGATTTTGCCAATGCTGTTAGCAGAGTTGTGCCTACTCAACACATGAGCTTGTACAGTCAGCTCTTGACAGAACAGGACCAGGAGTCCTGCTAGAATAAGTCCTTTAACCATCCCTGATGTCCTTTTAGGCTAGCCTGTAACTTTCTGTGATAGCTGCATGCTTGGCTCCTTCTTTTATTGGGACACTCGACCATCCAGTAATCATCCATTCACAAGCCACGTGAAGTGCATTCCAACACCTCGCCTCCGATAGGTTCTTGTCGTAGATTTCCTTTTAAGTGGCTGTTTGGTGCTACATGATGTGCCTTTGAGGGAGAGGTTATGGTGGGCAACAAGTCAGACATAAACAGTCAGTGACCTCAGGAACAGTTTTTTGAGGGCAGAAGGAAGACATGACATCCATCATCAGGCATTCGTCCACTACACATGACTTGCATTGCTGAAGCATCAGGTCAGAACTGATAACTTCAACCTATACTAAATATACTTTTTGAATGGTAAGTCCATGGACATTCCATATTTAGACTGAGAAATCCTTAGCGCAGTAATATGTTATGAAATCCTTTAACATTTCTGTTTGTTTGTTTTTTTAAAGTGTAATATCTTGCAAAAACACCTGAAAGGATCCTGGTAAAAATGTAGCTGTAGTGGGTAAACCTAAAGATAAACAGGAAATCACCTCTCTAAAATGACCCAGATATTTGAATTATAAGTTTTGTACACAAGAGCTTTAGCTCTTTAGTGCAGACTTCTTAATATTGTACTCTTCTTTAGTAGAGTGGATTATTGTAGTAACCAAATAATCCATAGCAGTTTATAAATAATTTCCTTTACTGAAAAATAAATGGAGAATTTAAGAAGTTAAATCTATGCTAGCATGAATAAAGGTGTGTAAGGGTTTGTTAGATCTGCTCTTACCAGTTACTGTAGCTGCTGATAACCATATTAAGACTAAGCCTGTAATTCTTGTTAACAGAAAAACACAATGGATTGTCCAATTTAAACCAAGGGATTCAATGTGTTTCCACTGGTGGCACCATCAGTCATTAACATTGTCTGCATGTTATGCCATCTAAGCAAATTTTGATGTTAATCTCCTAACGTTTTAAGACCATTTAGTGCTTTGAGACATGTACTGTATGTTGCTGACTCTTAAAACTGTCATTTATAGAATTAATAAAAATATTCTTCATAATAATAATATATTTTTTGTCTAAATCTTGTCTTTTTACCAAGAAAATAAAGTAGATTGTTTCTACTGGAAGCACTTGGATTGCCCATTGGATTGACATTAGTAATTGAACGCCAGGAACATCCTGAAATTAAAATCTCATTTGTTTATACTGTATATTGTGATCTGATTTCCAAGCACTATGATTAAATGTCTTTGTTCATTACAATTTAGTGGGGTTAACTAAATGCCATCATCTCAATTTTAAATTAAACATCCAATTGTTCTAGGACTATTTCTCTTACTACTTCTAAAAATGCAAAAAGGTCTGTTTTACTAAGACACATTGAAAACCCATGTTCAGACACAACTGAACCCTAAAAATATTGGGTAAGGCAAAATGTTTTATTTATCCTTGTAAGATGAGGTAAGTAGATGTTTTATATCTATTATTTTAACCTATTAAGAGAGAGAGACTTTAATATCTTGTAGCACTGTCCACCTGTAGATACATTTCGCTCTCCATGGTGCTGAACGATATCATGCAGCGCCTAGTGCAGTGTAATGCTTGGAAAGTGTAAAGTTCCTGTTTCATTTCAGGTAACACAGGTGGGGATGTGAACTGAAAACATCATATAGAGCCAACCATCCACATTTTTAATAAAATGTGCCCAGAACTTATAATCATGGAGGAGAAAAATAGTTTTAAAATGCTTCAGGTTTAATGAATGAATGTGTTAATTATGAGGCATAACAACGACTTTTCCCAAAATCATTTATTAAATATTTCAATTAGATATACAACTGACTATTGAGCATAAATAAAGAATGCATACAAATATAAATATTGAACATATATGTAGGCAGATCAATAAATATTCTAATAAATAAATGCACTTTTAAAAATTCACTCTGGCGTCATCACAGGCAATGCTGTAACAGTTTTACTGTAAGACTTCATTTTCTTTTCGGACCTGAAAAATACATAAAGGAAAAAAGAAACGGATAAGTAACACAAAAGATAATCGAGTATTTACTGTATTTATTTTTAATGAATATGTATGTAGTATGAGCTACAGTGAATATGTACATACTACATGAATATTTATTATGAGCTGGAGTATGAGTTTGTAAAATTCTGCAAATTCCTGATAAATATAAACATATAGACTAATGAAGTTAACTTACTTTGGCGACCAACAGTATTGCAGCCCAGATTGGACGTGGAGCCGATCCGATCCAACCGGCGGCCAAAACAACCCGAGTACTTCTTGGAACCAGAGTCCT
Organism: Clarias gariepinus; assembly: GCF_024256425.1. Taxonomy (NCBI): domain Eukaryota; kingdom Metazoa; phylum Chordata; class Actinopteri; order Siluriformes; family Clariidae; genus Clarias; species Clarias gariepinus. The sequence continues at coordinate 27,869,562 of NC_071108.1, forward strand.
GGCGAACCGTCTTCAGATCTCGAGCAGAGAGGAAGTCCCTTGCAAGCACCTCAGGCTGAGGTACATCTTCCTCAAATGCAATTTTTTCTACTTCCTGTTCCAGGGTTTGAGCAGCAACTGATTCTTCCAGTTGGCTAAGCAGTTGCTGGAGGAAAATAATAATGTACACTTAATAAAAAGACATTTTTCCAGTGCTGAATTAATATTGTCATACAGTAGTACAAGTCTAGACTTACCTTCAAGACATCCAAGTCTTCACTAGTCAAGGCCGTGTTTTGTAGCGGTAGTGCACTTGTGAGTGCCAGACTTACAAGCAGTACAAAGCTAACAGATGGAATGTAAAACGGGGACATTTTTTCCCTTAAGAATTGCTTGAATAGGACTCGATCCCTTAGTCTCTTTAAGCTGTGTCCGTTGTCTGTGTATCATAGCTTCAAGCTGGGAGATGGAGCTCTTTTATACTATAAGGTCTGACTCACAAAAGTTATGTGAGGAATTAGAGGCAGCATTCCAACACCTCCAGTGATAAAGCAGTCTGTCGGAAATAACTCCTTTTAAAGCTTTAATGTAGCAGATACAAGCCCTATGACATCTACTGCCATGTGCTCTGTTTAGATACTGAGCTTGGGAAAGTGTTTCCCTGAAATTATGCACCGTTTACACACATTTATTTTAGTGATATAATGTAGCACATATAGACCTGTGTAGCCTATACATAGACATTATAGCATTATGGTGTCATCAGTCAGCTCCAGCTTCATTTAACTTAAGGAAATAGTAACTGTTTTCATTTAGATTTCACTTTTTTTAATTGATTGAAGTCAGAGGTAAGAGGTCATTCATGACTTCCTGTTTTGCTGCAGTGTAAATATGAGACCAAATTCTTTTAGTCACTCATCATCAATGTTGGAAAGATTGTAGAACACACTTATTTTATGAGACAGCAGTGTATTTACTGTAAATGGCTATAGGAATAATATAAACATGTTGGTATCAATAGGTAAAACAATTCTCTGTAATGAACCTAGGGTTAAGGGAAGTGTACTTTGCCTCTATTGCTGTAAGAGGTGTACAGAAAATGTTATTTCCAAATCTGCAATTGGGCTCCCATACCAAGCAAACTGTGGAAAGTGTCTCAGCAGTCAACTTTTTATTTTCTTTTAACCACAAATATGAGCACAGTAGATGTATACAGGGGATTTGACTGGAACATGGTTCTATAGTCAGATGAGACAAAAACAGAACAGAACAGTTTTTCACAACAAATACTTAAGGTGATGTTGGCAAAAAAAAAGAAAGAAGCCCAATTATAGACAAAAATTAATTTTCATTGTTAAATATGGTGAATGAGTTGTAATGTGGGGCTGTTTATACTGAAAAAGCCCATTGGATGGAGTCCATGGCAAACCAGGAGCTTTTAAATTATAATCTGACTGTTGATGCCAAGAACTGAAAGAGCTGTTCTTCCAGCAGGACAATTATCCAAAACATGGGTTCAAATGCACACAATAAAAATGGTTCAACAATGACACAGTCAAGCTTTAGACATGACCTTTTCCATCTCCTGACCTATACACCATTTTAAAAAGATCTGTGAGGTAAGCTGTAGAGGAGAAGACCATGGAGGATTCTGTATTTGAGAATTTACCAGTAATATACCAGAAGCCTCAGCTTAGAAGCTCTTATGTTTACAAAAGAAGGATGCATAAAAGCAGTAAATGCTGGTGTGCCAGTAATTGTGATGTGCACTTTTTTGTGTACATTGATTAAAGCAATTATTTCACTCATATTTGAGATTACATATAATACGTTTTTACTTTTATTTTTACAAAATAAAAGTATGTAACCTTTTATGAATATTTCTGGATATTAAAACTATTCGTCTATTCATCCAGCCAGCCAGCCAGCCATTTATTGTATTTACCTCTATCTTGTCTAGAGCCTTTGGGGCCCTTGAGCCCATGCCAGGGAACTTAGGGCACAAGCCAGGGAACTAACCAGTACCACCCAGTATCAACCCACAACACACACACACACAATACTCAAATTGGAAATGCAAATCAGCCTGAGTATGTCTTTGCACCGGGAGGGAAAACTCACCAAGCGCATCAATATTAATATTACATCTGGCAACACATGGCATGTATTATAGTTCTCCCTGGTTACAAAACAGATGATGTAACTCATAAGATGTAGCCTTTCTGGCTAAAGAGTTGTTCTAATTAACTAAAAAACTAATGAAAAACTGGCTATGTGACAATAATATTTAGCTTTTTGAGACATGACCTGCGTCATCTCCAGACCTTAACCCAATAGAAAATTGTTAAACTATGATGAAGAAAGCAGTAGCAGTTAAGAAACTGTCTGCTGTACATGATCTTCAGGAAGCAATTAAGCAGACATGAATTGAGCGAGTCACACCAGAGTACTGCAGACGTCTTTTTGAGTCTATGCACTTCATATTAAATATTAATTGCTGTATAGCAATTTTACTGCATAAAAACAACAAATTATTCCTATTATCTTAATTGTTCTTGTTTTAAACATTTAAGAGTTTTCTTAAAACATAGAATTTTGTCTTAATATCGTTTTGCGACCACTGTATCATACTGTACTGTACATGTTTCCTTTTTCAGTTATCTTACACAAATAATTATTTTACCCATAATCCCAATCAGATTGCAACATTTTACATGGATGAATTGAGTTATGTGCATAATATACAGTACATTACATGTTTTTTCAAGAGTGATTTTTTTTTTACATGTGAAAAAAATGGCAATCAAGTGATCAACTTTTGGCATTCATCTATACCCCAGACCTAATTATGTCTGACTTCAGTTTTGATGGATTCTCTCTTTGCAGAGTAACCCCACTGGCATTTACTCTTCTTTCTCACTTTTAATTTCCCTAGCCTAATCTTCAAACATCTGTTGTCTTTCTGTGGATAATTAAATAATAAATAGGGTTTGAGTAGTTAATAAATTACTTTATAAATCAACATTTTTCTGAACTGTTATAAATTCTGGCCTATTAAGCTGCAAATCTCTTTTGATATCTTTATATTAAATGAGCAAAATAAAAAAAACATGTTTTAATACATATTTAATTCATAGATGAGCATTTTAAAATAGAAGCAGAATACTCAGTAGTGTGAAGACTTTCCACCTGTAACCTTGAGGTACGAAAACTACATCATGTGTCAATTTGTTTTATGTGTGTATGTGTGATTTCTTTTTCCAAGGTTTTTAAATTGTCATCTACATGTTGAAATACTTCAGGCTATTATTCTTGTTGTTGTTTTTGTTTTGTTTTTCCCACCACATGCCTTTTTTTTCCGCCTCATATTATTGCATCTGCACCCAGTGTGTGGGAATTAGACAAACTCGACACACTTATTATGCAAAATATTTATTCATGATTCCCCACCATTCAGTCTATGACATCAATTTAGACAAGAAATAAATACACACACACACACACACACACACAGAAGCAGCAAAAAAAAGCTTTAGAATATACTTCTAAGATTTAGAAGGCTTACAAAAAAACAAACAAAAAAAACCACCCTATTTACAATTCTAAACAATTTACCACAGAACAAATAACACTCAGCAAACGAGGCTCTGCGCACAACTGTAAACATTGCAATACTTCCGAATGAATGTAAATAAAAACAAAAACAACAATAATAATAAGACATGTGCCCAGTCCGAAGAGTTCAAGTAAGGAGTTTCAGTGCCCTGTTCCAGTACAACCCGCTCCTGTAAGACACGGATGTAAACACATTAGTGATGTTTCCCACACACACACGCACACACACACACACACAGTGGAGTGCCAAATACTGTACCTGACGCGTCTAGCACCCGAGACCACTGAAGGAGCCGATGCGCTCTAGTCTAACGCCGAAGCAGCTCCTCAGCCCGCCCTTCTTGAAGCGGCTGCGTTTGGACACGGACAGGATGTCCCCGATGAGGCGATCCAGCGCGTTCTCTTTAGCCGCGAGCGCGCCGCTGATCTCGCCGACGGTCCACGCGCTTCCGCTGACCGCGCGCCGCTCCGCCGTCCCGCCTCCCCGCTCCGACTCCAACTCGGACGCCGCCTCCGACTCCCCCGCGCCGGGGAAAGGCGCGTTCGCAGTTTGTTCCTCCTCCAGGAGCTCTTTAAGGGTCTCCTACAAAGCAAAACACGTTTCCGCTGACCATATTATTTATTTTTAATAGATTAAAAAATATATTTTTAATGGATATTCGTTACATAATCCCCAAAAACACCCCCCAATGACAAACGGCACAGAACGCGCACCACACACACCGTGTTTGCTCACCTGTAGCTCGGAGAGCGGTTTGGCTCCGATCAGGTTGAGAAGCAGGAGCGAGGAGAGGCAGAACACGCAGAAGTTGGCGGTCATGTTGCGTTTGCAGTGGCTGCGTGTCCGGTTTCTAAACGCTCCTCCTCACGTCCGCTGCCCGAGCGCAGTCTCCAGGTGCGCACTATATATACGCACGGATTTCGTCACGGGCTGCCAAAGAAACCAAACCAGCTGTAAAGTAAAGAAGGGGGTGTAGCAGGGCAAATTTCAATTCGTTTTCATCCTAAACCCACCTCCACTGTGTGGGCGCGAAGAGACGAATTATCCAAACGAATGACAAGAGTTGCAGCAATAGACTGAATCTTTGACACAAAGCAACACAACACATTGGAATTCATATTTTCCCAACCTTGTAGAATCAGACCAGCTCAGTACATTTGGTAACACTACAGTGTGAATGTCAGACTGAAGCCAGAGTTCATTTCTAGACAGATGGTCTCCAAAATGCCACAATTTTAATCAAATGTATCCATCAGCTGTGCAAGCAAAGTGTATCTGATCCTATAGGATGTGAAACCAGTTGATTTGCAGCATGCTCATTGTAAGTATGAAATCCAGCTATGAACACGTAAATCTCTTTATTTTGGATGTTGTTTTTTTTGCCATGTCATAGATTGTTCCAGTTGGCGCAACTTTCCACATCAGTTTCCCATCAAACATATTTGCGTTTTGCTCTGCAACTGATTTTTTGGATTGCGATGAATTCTTAGCTGGAAGTGATTTCGAAAAGATTTCTAGACAAGCTGGACCAGTGCACTTGTCCTTTAATGCAATACACAAGATTACAAAAACAATCTTATCACTATTGTATCTATGCTGAGATACAGTACCAAAACATCAGGAAAAGGTACTGTACCTGGACATTTTCTAACCTGAGAGCTGGTTGATGATTGAAAATATATATAAAAGGCAATGTGCTGTGAATTGACCGCATATACACATGCAGCAGTAAAGAGAAACTGTCACAAAAAAAGAGACCACTGCAATAAAGCAAGCACTGAACACTGAGATACATGTTGCTTGCACAAGGGGCATTCAAGTTAAAATGGGATTTTCAAATGTCCAGAAAAACAGAAAACGGTTATGAGAAGAAAAAAAACTACCTTAATGTCTCTATATAATCCCCTGCTACACTAACGCACTGATCCCAGTGTTTTACCAGTGCTTGGATACAATCAAGTTTTCTCAGTACACCAGAGCCATGGTTTGAAACCCTGGCCTCCCAGGAACTCCTTCAATTGCATACACATGTGAAAATGTCTTGGAGGGTGGTCAGGACTGTACAGGGGATGTGGCAATTACTCCCAGCTGCATTCCTGTAATGTGCAAGTGGTGTTTGTGAATGATATACAATTCTCACAAAGAGATGCGTCTCTTCTGCAAGCTGACGACAAGTTGTTCATCATTTTGCAAGGATCAGATATTCCACTTGCTGGGATTTTTCATGAACATATAGCCTTCTTTTAAAGAAATGCAACATTCCAATGTTTTACTGAAGCTCAGAGACTCCAGTCTCTGACATCACTGTACTGTGCTGTTTTTACACGTCCATTTCAAGTCCTGGTTTGACTTGAACGCCCCACAGAGCAGCTCAGTCTGTCAAACATACTATTTAAAATTCATAACTTCTTAAACATAAAACTCAGCAGCATGAAGTGGCAACCAATATAAACAGAACTAAAACAAATGCTCTATGATGCTCCTGTTTGGTCATTTTGGTACCAGTATGTAGAAATACAGATGAAATGTTGCTGTATTCATTCTAAACCTTATGCGTCATTTTCATTAAAAAAGGGCAAATCATTATGGGCATCTTTAGTGGTTCCATTAAAGCCATTAATGCTACTAAACCACGAACAATAAGAGAGCACCACCCATCAACAAAAGCCCACATAAGCTGTGGTTAGCTCTGTTCATCAAGTTGTGTCTGTGTGAGGCGTGCATGGCGTGTTTTCTCCGAGGGCTTTCCTGAATCTATTTCAAGCATACACATTTCACCTGTTCACCTCTGTCCTCCCCTGGTACAGATCACTGAGCACCACTCATTGTCAGTATTTAGAGTCATAGAGCTAATTAAGATTTTAATGGCAGGCCAGAGTATCCCAAACCACGTCACATATCCTTTTATCCAAAGGACCTCTCATTTGAAATGTCACATGATTAATCAATCCAGATGAGAGGTTTTATACATGTGAAAGGAATTATGGTCCAATCTACCCCATCGTGGGGAAAATAAAACAAACACTTGCAGAAAATGAAAAATACTTTATCATTTCTAGAACATACTCTCTATTATAATCTTTGGTACAAGAAGAAATGTGCCAGATGGGCTCTAAGCCATTTCACTAATAGTTGTTCTGTAGGTGCCAACAGACACTAAAAAACTAATCAGTCGCTGTCTGCCTCCACATTGCGCTTTAGTTCAGAGCTAGCAGGAGATCATCGCTCATGCTGACTTTCTCTAGCTGCCTCTCTCAGGCTGGATGGCAATGGGCCTCAGGGCATGAATGCTAAGGCTGAGACTCTCACACTTTGTACACAGCAACAAAAAAAAGGCAAAATAAAAGAAAAAAAAGAAAATTCTAGTAAGCCATAAACAGCTAAGAAACAGGAATTTGATCATAAAGCCTATCATTTTCCTGCACCTGATCGCATTAATAATTCTTATAAATTTGAACAAACCCCAACAATGTGGAAGTTTTTTTTTTTTTATTTCACATAAACAGAAAAGTTTCTGTAAGTGAAAAGCAATTATATATATATATATATATATATATATATATATATATATATATATATATATACCGTAGTAGAACCAAAATGTATTTAGAAGGGAGAGGATAGACAACAAATAAAGCCAATCCTTATTAATTAAACATGAAACATGGAAATGAATAGATGAGTTGACAAGCTTGCAACTTTAGGTTGAAGTGTACTCTTTAAGTACAAAAGTATATTAACTCCACAGAGAAACAGATTTACCAACAGTATTTTAAAGTATTTTGAACTAATGTTGTTGATCACATGAAAGTGCAAGTCTAGTAGTGATTAATTGAGTGAAAATTTGATATTAATAAACCAAATGGCGGATAGCATTGTTAGCATCGCACATTACTTTGGTAGCTTAGCCAGCTCGTTGCTATTATTTCAACGCTGTATAATGCGAGTATACAGTGCTATTAAATATGGGCATAACTGCAAGCATAGACAATACATTACAGTTAAGGGATGCACCAAGCTTGTTAAAAAACAAAAAAAACATTGGTTTTGGTGTTAAACACAAACCATTTTGCTTAGTGTATAAGATAGTTAGCGAGATCGTTTCTAGTCTTTCCTTGACAAATGCACTGATTCAAGAGACTTGAAAAACCAGCCAAAACATTCCAAGTGGGCAGGAAAATTGATTCCAAGTGGGCGGGATTTGCTGTCGAGACAACGGTCAATTTGTCAATTTTGACAACTACCAATCTGCTCTTTCATGTCTGTGAATTCTGGTTAAAGCTTGGACTATTTGGAATGGTGGAATTGGTTTGTTTCTGTTCTTTCTACATGGGGTGTAGATGAGTCATGTCATGATATGGTATGAGTTACAGAATAAATGCTGATATTTAGATTTGAAAATCCATGCACTTTTGTGTGATTGTCAGCTAAAAAGTAACAAGTTTCCATTTTACATGTAGGGAGTAAAAGTACAGGATTGTCATGAAAAGAATGTAGTGAGTACTCTGCTGTTAATACTTCTCATTTCTGGACGAAGGCTAAAGACCATCCGGGTTGCATTGAGCAGATTCAAAAACAATTAATTCCCACAGACCTTTAGATTCTTTATTATATTGGTCCAATATCTGGTCATCTTATCTCATTGAATATTGTTTCATTTTGTTACTGTCACTGCAATCCATTATTTTACAAAAGTTAAAGGGAGTTTTTTCTTTTTTTATTGCATTTATTGACTTTGCAGTATTGCCGTATTGCACATCCTTTACTATAGAGCTATATTTCATTCCTAATGTTACATGTGCATGTGATGAGAGGAATAGTTGACTTATGACAAGTCTTAGTCTTAAACCTTTCCTTTAATTTTGTTTCTGTTTAACATGATGTGTCTATTGTATGTTTTAAATCCAAATTGACTGGCATTGTTGTGCATTGTTTTGTGGTGGCTCATAGCCTGGTGTAAGTGTTATTCTGTACCGTTTTGGTTCCAGTTAAGATAGATTGTTTGGCCGAAAGTATTTAGACGCCTTGCAATCACACCCATATGTAAGTCTTTAATAAACCATTTTATTAAACCAAATTTGGAAGCTCACAGGTCTATAGGTATGTCCTTGTCTGCTGTTCCATTACAGTTTCCCTTTACTGGAACTAAGTGACCCAAACCTGTTCCAACACTCACTCACTCATCTTCTATACCAATGTATCGTGTAGGCAGGGTCGCGGGGACCTGGAGCCTATCCCAGGAGGTTTAGGGCATGAGGCAGGGTACACCCTGGAAAAGGTGCCAATCCATCGCAGGGCACACACACACACTCATTCACACACTACAGTCAATTTGGAAACGCAAAATAGCTTAACCTGCATATCTTTGGACTGTGGGAGGAAACACACCAAGCACGGGGAAAACATGCAAACTCCATGCACACAGAGATGGGAATCGAACCCAGACCCTTGAGGTGCAAGGCAACAGTGCTAACCACTACACCACTGTGCTGCCTCTGTTCAAACAAAGGAGGTTAAATATGGGATTGGATGCGCAAAAATTACATGTGCATGATCTTAAAATGTTCACAAACATTTGACCATACAGTCTACCTAGCGAATCCAAAAGCAAATCCAATTTTTAAGGTCATTATGAAATTCACTGCTGTGTTTATTCTACAGGATCTGAATTCCACTTCAGCAACATCTTTTAATTATTATTCTTATAAGAGTTCTTATGTGATTTTATTAAAATGTATGTTTGCTTTTCAAAAACAAAAGTCTATGAACTTTATTTTATATTTCTTCTGGAGAGAATTGACTAACTAATAAAAATTCAATGGCATTCCTAATCTAAAAAATGAGAACTTTGACTCTCTGCATTACTCACACATATCTATGTCTCTCAGAGGAATCTCACAGCTGATAAAAGTTACAAGTCTTTTCAGACTTGAATATGTCATCAGCGTCTTCTCACACTGCCGGGTGACACCGGTGAACACTTATCGTTAAGGCTGCGGCTCAACAAAAATGCTTGGCAGCTGACGTACAAACCCCTTTGCTGGTATTTAATGTCCAACCCAGAAATCATTAATGACTGTGGCTAAAATTGTCCAGGAAGCTCCTTCCTGAATGTAACCTGGACCGTCTGGATGATGTTTAATCATCAGCCAAAAGCTTATTTTAGGTTTCGCTGAAGTGTAGCAGTCATGACATGTGTGTAATGACCAATTTAATGGCAGTCACAACCTGTTCATGATCTTCAAACTTTGTAACTCTAATTACATCTATCTTTTTAATTGATCTAATTATATCGTAGTCAGGCATGCATGCTATTATGATCTAGCAAATGCACATAGCGATTTTATCTGATTTTATTTCCTCTGTTCTTGGTATGTACCAGGAAAAAGGTCTGGCAAGAAAAGCAATTGCTTTGGTAATTACTGGTGAAAAATTAAATCACTACCAGGTATATACAACAGGGCTTCGGAGAACTGGTTACGGTCAGGTTTCAATGAAAGCATGAAAATAAGAAAAAAAAAACTTTACTCAAAGTTTCTGTGTAGAATTTAATCCTCATATACATTAAGCATGGATGACTGGACTGGAAGTGTAAAAATAATAATAAAAAATTTTTTTGAGTTGTGATGGAGTGTCAAGCAGCTTTATAAAAAAGTTTTATTCACCTTTAAATGTTTTTATTTATTATTGTAAAAAAGCAGATTTGTCAAAAAGTCTCTCGTCCCATCTCCACTTATATCACTTACACAGATCCTCAATTACATCATAACTCGTGGGTCAGACACTATCCATCTGCCTGCATTCCATCCTGCTGAAAGGCCTTCATTTGACATGAGTGCTATAACCTCTACAACTCTTACAGAGATAACACTATTTTACCGGAACTAAGACCTAATTAGATATATTTAGCCTCTCTAATGCCTATTTTTAACTTTGAGTGTCCAAATTGGACCAGGAAAAGTTCCTTTCGTCATTGCATACAGCACAGAGATGGTTTGTGATTAATCATTGTCCATTTGGAACGAAAATGACTCAGTTTTATCTCATACTGTATATGCACTCACCATGCATGTTATTGAGAACAAATGTACAGTACACCTGTAAATCTCTGTGTGACTTGGCGTGCTTTTTGGTGCCAGATGGCCTGCTGATCTCCTAGCATTTTTAAAAAGCAAAATAGATTCACATATCACTGTATGCAGAACACTTTATGCATTATGCCGCTGCCACATGACTTGCTTATTACTGTAGATCATTCGATTAATGTGCGGGTGTATAGGTGTTCCTTATAAAGTGGACAGTAAGTATACTGTAACCTTGTAAAGAACCTTGTTAATTCTATGATGTAAATAGTTTCAGGAAAATGTAAACCTGCTTGGCCAGTTATAAACTGTGATACTGTATGTGTATGGTTCATTTCCACATTCAGCATCAACACACTAATGCATTCAAGTGAGTGTCAATGCATGTTCCATTCCCACACACTAAACTGGGCTAATGTGGGAAATACTCCACAAGAGCAGGGACAGATAACATCTTCCGGGAGTTTGAATGACTCAGGAATGGTGCTGTTCTATTTTCAAGACCGCTTCATAGCTTTCACAGAATATATCTTTGCATTTTAAGACATCATCATTTTTTATGGCATATGGTAGCGCATGTTTGGTATGAAAATTTTTGCTTACTGTTTGTAGCTACATTTTGTACAGTATGTCATATACCTGTGGTTGGAGTACAGTCTTGAAAAAATATTTTAATTTAAGATCTAAAGGTATGTAGAACCTTAGAACAGTAGATTTTCAGATAATAATTATTGACTAAGTTGTATTCCAAAAAACCTTGTGGTAAAAATTAATAAATTTATTAATTTATTTATTGTTTTCTTTTTTGTTTATTTGTTTGTAAAAAGAGGGGATTGTTTTCAGATTTTCTTATGTATTTTTCCTTGTAGGTTGATGTTTTTAATTGTCCCCTTTTGATGTTTGAGGGGTGTACAAGTCAAACCAGGATTTTTAATTAACACAGTAATGAGAGTAAAAACTTCCTGGGTAAACTGTACCGAGGATATGGAAATAACTCCCATATGATTTCTTGTAATACACAGGTGGTGTTCGGGAATGATTGTGGGCATAGTTCCCATAGACAGATGCATCTCAGCCGCAAGTTGGTGATAAGCTATTTGTTGATTTTCTAGGATCAAGTATTCCGCCTGCTGAATACCTGCTGAATTAACAGGAATGACTGCAGTGGGTTTGGAGAAATCTCGTCTGGGATCGTCATTTAAAATGTTTGCCCTTTTTAAATGTTTCTTTTTCTAATAGTCTCATCAACGTATTGTGTTTGAGGTCTATGATGCCAAAAGTCCCAGTTTGACTCGAACACCCTCCAAACAATAAAACATGACAGGCATGTAGATTATTTTGGAATTACATTTCTGTAAAAAATACAATTATATTATTAATAAAATTGCGGGGCTGTTTTTTGATATTATTTACTATTTCTATAAATCATACATCCTCTTTGTTGCTTCGGTTATATATTCCAATGCTACATAAATCCATTAGTGTTTCTTTAAGAGTCGTTAAACTGTCTTTAGTGCTCCCCATGAATGCAGTGACAGATATGAATGGCTGACCGTGGGGCTCGAGCCTCCCCACCGTGGCTCATGTTGGAGCAGCAAATGTGTTCACAACCACGTGTTCTTTTATTCTCCGACACTGCGCTTTTGAACTTCTACTGTGACAAGAGTACAGAATAATCTGCATATTCATGCATCTATTGGTGGTAAAACACTTACATTGGAATTTTTTCATCTAGGTGTTTCCCAGCTCCACGGCAGGCCCTCACTATTAGTCGTGTACATACAGATTTTACAAGCGTACAAAATAGTGGGCTCATAATTAATGGCTGTGTATTGTTCTTTTGATGTATAAACTATGACTGGGGTTCTTTTGAAACCTAGCCAGCCGTGCCATTCAAACGCAAAGCTGAACAGAATAAACATGAATAAAAGTCAGAGGGTGGGATCTGCCTATCTGGTGTTTGTCACCTTATGGCAAGACCAATGGCGCTGTCCAACCCACACCACTGCCATTTTTGGGGTGGAATGCTGTGGACACCTTCAGCATGGTCACACATAAAAGTCATGGGTTACAGGATAGAACCATTACTAGCTTGAACACTATATCATCCTTATTGTCATTGTATTCCGTAAAATAAATCATTATATATTTAATCTGTTTCAAGGTGACGCTCTGACCATTGTTTTGGTAATATACAAGCTGGTTTTATGACTATTTAAATGCATTGTAAAACACTGAAACACATGATATTTACATTTACATTTACATTTAGTCATTTGGCAGACGCTCTTATCCAGAGCGACTTACATTTATATCTCATTTCACATCTGAGCAGTTGAGGGTTAAGGGCCTTGCTCAAGGGCCCAACAGTGGCAACTTGGTGGTTGTGGGGTTTGAACCTGGGATCTTCCGAACCGTAGTCCAATGCCTTAACCACTGAGCTACCCCTGACCCTAGTGATATCTGATTAAAAGGGACCATGCCTTTGTTTCTTTATCTTAATAGCAATATTACCATCCCTACATCAATACTGCCAGATGTGTTTTAATGAATGTCTAATCAAACATAGACTTTTTTGACTTTTTAGCTTTATGATTTGGGGTTTTCTAAAGACTGTATCGATGTGGAGAGGAAAGAAAGTGGTGCATGTCCCCGTGACAGCTGTATTATCTTTTGGAATGTGCAGCCAGTCATTTCCAATAATGATCCCTGCAGTTTCCACACCTCCAGACAAGTGAGTGTGACTGACATGGAGGGAGAGGGGAGGGGGATGGATGGAACGAGAGAGAGAGAGAGAGAGAGAGAGACTTTTCATTTGACTTCCAGGCCCTCATTTAATAAGATGGGCTGCAGAGGGTAATTGTTGGCCTGTATCATTTTATTTTACATTTATTAATGTTACCTCTGACGTCACCAAGTGAAAGCTTAAATGCACGGATATGCTCCCAGGGATGAACATAAATTTGTTAATTGCTTTATTATACAATGATAAAAATGTATATTCGATTCTTACAAAATACTAAATATTGGAAATTTTTCGCAGCATGGTTTCTTGGTGCACTCACTGTTGCCTCACACCTCCAGGGTTGATGGTAAACTTTTACCCCTTTGTCTTGTGTTTTGTGTTGATGTGCATGGTCTCTCCATGCTTGGTGGGTTTTATGCAGGCACTCTCGTTTTCCCCCAGAGTCCAAAGATTTGCACTAACATTTTACATCTTAAGTTCCAGGAGATAGGCTCCAGGCCCCATGAACCTACACAGGATAAGCGGTATAGACAGTAGATGGATGGATATTATAAATTTAATGTTTGTAACATTAATAAGTGTTATTATATTATATTATATTATATCATATTATGTTATATTCAATTAGATTGGATTAGATTAGATTAGATGCGATTAGATTAGATTAGATGCTTTTTTTATTATTGGCTTTGTACAGTTCCTGGAATACCTAGAAACTTTTCAGTCTGAATTTCCACATATTGTCTAATCATTAATAATTACTTTCTCTATATTATGCCATAATGCCATTGTTTAATACCTAAAAGGAGGAAATATTTCATACTCTGAGAGGATTTACAAAACCAAATGTTGATCCTGACATTGCAATACTTTCCTCAGTGTCTTTCTGCATGCCCCAGCACAGAATTAACCAACATTGCACTCTAGTGTACAGAGAGAGGACTTGCTGGGAACTGGGAGGAAATTCTATTTAGCTAGATATATCACCCATGCCTAAATAAATATGAAAATATAATATGTTTCTGATCTGATAATACATTGCTTATTTCGATTATTGTAATAAACAGAAGCTAAGTTATACTTATATTTTTATATTTTACTGCAATTATCTTTTGTTTATTCTTAGATTTTATATTGCTGTTGGTCTCTGAGAGCTACCAAACAATTTCATTTCTTATCTTATAATTATTTGAAATATTAAATATCTACAGTATAGATACTGTACTGTAGAATTATATAACCTCAGTTCTTTATATTGTGCTTCCAAAGAGCTGGGCTTCCTTGTTTTTTTTTATGTAGTCTTGAGAAATAGTGTGTGTGTGTGTGTGTGTGTGTGTACTCCGCAATATGCTTTTTTAATAAATTTAGGATCAAAATCTTCAGAGGGACTTAAAAAAAATGAAAAAAAACACCTTTAGAGCACAACACTAGATCATAATAAAATAGAAAGCAGTATGATTACTGTATATTCTTACCTATTTTAACTATTAATTAAGTTTAGGATTAAACGAGCAAGACTAGTAGGAGTAATTAATTCTTTAATGTTAGTTTTGGCATTAGACAAAGCTCTTATCTAAATGTAAAAAAATGTTTTAAAGCTCTTATCTAAATGTAAAACCAGTATAACTTCTGCTAGTGATGAGCCTACCACTTTTAATGTACCCTGTCTCAGCAAGATTCCAGTCATAATCATAAAGAACTTAAAATTTGTTGAAAACGAATACAATAACATCTAGTTAACAACACAAACTTCTCTTCCCTTTACGCGTTAACAATCCTCCTGTTCAGGTGCTTTCGGCTTGGGCCAGATGGCTGTGTACGTGCCTGCTGTTGTGTGAAGTGTGCTTCAGCCCGGCAATTATCCCCACCCTTCATCTGACTAAAATTAAAAGACTCCTTTTGGGCACAGGCCTCTAGCTTTTTATAGCACCTAAATAAGGGGGTATGTCTTTCCAAATCCCCTCAGTGTAAGAGCTGGGATTTATCCATGGGATTACACTCCACTTCTCCTAATGAAGATTATTTCATGCTCTTTGATGAGAGGCGCTGAGAACCTGGAGCATAAGATCATAATGACTGAGGCAATTAAACACTATTACAGAAAACCAGGACTGCTGGGAGATTGAAGCTGTGTGTTTAATTTGTTAACCACTAAGGTATTTGTTATGTACAGTGTAAGGAAATCCTATCTACAATCTCTCACCATCATGTAGTATGACAAACATTTGATTCAAATAAAAACAGAAGAATGAAGAGGAAAAATACACACTGACAAGCAAGAGATAAAGACATCCATCTGTACAGTCCTGAATACAATTAAATATAGTCGGAAAGGCTAAAGATATTTACTTCCAAACACAAATTATGGTTTACACATCCTCAGCCTAACAACATATGTGCCCCATCAATCCACTACCTCATTCATCAGTTACCAAATATGTACTCCCCATAATCAACCTAGACCTCAGTGTATCTTTGTACAGTCTTGCTCTTATCATTCCACTAACTTTTTGTTCCTATGTTTCTTTTTGCTATTCAGTCATTCTTAGTCGCATAAATGTAGTTGTTGAACTACTGAAACATTGCTTTTTTGTCAGTTTTGGTTTTAATTTGCCACTTTTATTTTTGTCTCTCCTTTTTGCCTCTGTGAACTTGCATCCGAACTCATGTCTATTTCTGAAATAAATTAGATGGTACTCTTTCAGCCAACATGACAATATGGATTAAATGGATGCCCACAAAATGGATGGATGCTCATAATAATCCTTAATGACTACTAAATCACCAGGTTTTTCCCATGAAAAGATTTTTTTCTTTTCTAATGGCATGGTTATATTTCAAGATGCCAATGCAAGGAATTATCAGGCTCAAATTGTGGAGAGTGGTTCAGGGAGGATGAGACATTAACACATACTGTACTTTGGACACCACAGTCCAGAGTCCAGATCTTATACCTATTGAGAATGTTTCAGATATGTTGGAGAAGACTTTACGCAATGGTCTGACTCTCTAATCCATAATACAAGCTCTTGGCGAGAGACTGTTGTGACTCTGGACGAAAATAAATGTTGCATAAGCTTATTGAAATTATGCCACGGCCATAATTAAAGAAAAAGCTGGTCCAATTAAATATTAGTGAGACTTTTTTTTTCTCGCCCAGACAGTGTACAACAAATGTTCACTCATATACCTGTCCATGTCTTGTCTATGAAGAGACACCAGCATGATGGCTCTAAATTATTAAATATCTGTATAGGATTTTTTAAAATCTCAACATGTCAACTGTCAATTGTATATAGTTTTATCTATATATAATATCTATCTGCATGTAAAAATTATCTGCAAATAGACATACTGTATCAGCATAGGCCTGGCAAAGGGCATGCAATCTAGCTCAAACCCAGTCTATTAACACTAGGTTCATTGTGTTGCAGTATAAATGACTACTCAGAAGGTATATTACTTCTGTAAAACTATATAAATTTAACCCCAGACAGCTGTATGAAATGTAATAATGAAGAAGTGAAGGTATACTGTTGATTAACCATAGAAGGGTAAGAAAATTCAGATATTTTAGTAAGAAATTCCTGTAATTGTCAAAGCTTATAAAAAGTGCTATTCCTGTGGATGTAGATCTAGTGCATTCTGTAAATATTTCCTGAAAATATTCCAGAGAATGAAGGAAGAGAAAACTGATTAATTTTGGTTATCGAGAGAACGATGCTATAGTGAGAGTCTGTAAAGTGTTTTCTTGCTTTGTTGTGATGTACTATTGTATTTAAATCATTAAAAGCATTAAATATAATTATGGAAATTCCCTCTAGCAGTGTGGCACGAGGCCTGGTAGCAAGGTTTCTCTGTTCATTTGCGTGTTGGCGGCGTTCTCCTCATCCTGAAGAGCCCCCGTCTTAGAACCGAGCGCCCTGTTGTCACCCACAGTATTCTCCACCTGAGCTGACACACACATTGTAACCTCTGATGGCTCGGGTACATAAGAAGACTCAGGCTGGGAAACCGGCGTGGTTCTGTCACTCACACTCTGTACTGTGATAGTGGACTGAAAAATTTCACATACAGAAGAGAAAATAAAGATAAATCAGAAGGTGTGGCAGTCCTGAAAAAAATAACTGATTTCATTTAATATTTGTTGATTTTTGATATTCAAGACTATATCATATTACATTATATTGCTTTATCCTAGTCAAGGTAATGGATCCAAAATCTATCACTAAAAACCAGGGCATGATGTGGGAATACATCCTGAATGGGACACCAGTTCAGGGTACAATGCATACAAGGGTATAACTGCAATCTACAATTATGCAATATTGATCATGTGGAAAACTATAAAACAACATAGGATTCATAATGTTCAATGATATACACATACTCACATTTGCCACTGAGACGTTACTTCCTATGGGGGTCTTTTTCTTTCTGGGGAGGTTCGGATTCCAGTGGCACACAAGGCTGTCATTCTGGACACTGTAGTTTTTGTTGCCGATTAACCAGTAGGTGTTCATTTTTCCTTTCCCCTGAAAAAGAAATCAGAGAATCTAAGCTTTGTCATGCAAAACACTTCTAAGGTAATTTACATAATTGTGATCCATTACAAAAGTTTCTCGGTGTCTGTCTGTTGTTGTGCTGCTGTTTCCTATACAGTAGCTTTCTCCGGATTATAGTCTCAGCTAGAAGCATTTTAGTCATTATTTCTTTTGCTGTTTTATTTTTAATAAAGATATATAGGACTCAGGATTGTGCAGTATAGAGTGACGTGCTTTATTGTGCACAAAATAGGCAATATAATTAACTAAATATAGATTAATTTAGATAAACTACCCAAACATGACTAAGCAATAAATTAGGCAAAGAAATAGCACAGATCCACATGATAACGTTTTAATTGTTGTTTTCGTTTTTTTTTACCAAAAAATAATAATAATATACTCATTTTGCGAGTTCTACTTTTTTGCGGCCCATATTTTGGTAGTGTTAAAATTTACCCTTTATAAAAGTGTTAATAACTTTTGTTCTACCTGACGTGTGTGTGTGTGCACGCGAACTCCATGCACATAGACCTGAGGTGGGAATCAAACGCAGACCATAGTGGTGCAAGGCCACGATGCTAACCATTAAGCCACCATTGATCTTATCTATGTTATAATTATAACGGTCAAAATTGGGCACAAAAACTGACCACATCTAATAATTAATTGATTTCAAAACCGTGTACAGTAGTCTTACACATGGAAGATATTTTGTAAATAGTTGTGATTTTTCTCTAAATTGTCATTGGTGTTACCATCGGTAACCCAAATACACAAGTCTGAAGCCTCCCCGGTAACACACACCAGCCCGGCTTTCATATACGTAAGCAATTTTTTTAACATTACTGACCTATGCTGTGTTGCCGAAACGTATCTGTGCCGCGTGAGTTTTAATTCAAACTAACCGTTAGAGCATACAGCATATTGCGAAATGGATTCTCACCTTCACCTCGATTTCTCCCCGTAATTGAAGCTCATATGCATTGTCTTTCATCAAAGCCAGGTAGGTTGCAGAGCTGGCATGGATCTTCTGAGCTGTATCAATAAAAGAAAAAAATTTACAATTGTACATGTTATGTAATATTTACACTTATAATAATCTTACATTAATAGTGTCAACATTTTATTAACAATAAAAGCGGATCTCATGGGATCTTGGAGACTGTGTTGGTGGCCTTGGGCTCTTTGCCTGCAGGTCCCTATGTGCAGAGGGCTGAGGAGCATTAGGTGTTCTGGTGCTTTTTTATCATAGTTAGCATTTATTTATTTTATGCTATAATCAGAATCGGACCAGACAGGCTGGCCTATAACCCACAAAAGCATGGGTGAGCCTTAGGTGCCCATGATCCTGTCACCAGTTTACTGGTACACAATTCATAATAAATGTTAGGTGCTTACATTATGGCTGACCAGTATAAATGTATGTATGTATGTATGTATGTATGTATGTATGTATGTATGTACTGTATGTGTCTGTCACTAAGTGAGATTACCGTTTATATATAATCAATATAACAAACAAGCACATTTGCGCCATTTAAATAAAAATGGCAGTGTGTAAAAGTGTGTAAAGTGTAAGGACACATACGCAGGCTGGTGGATTCCATTCGCGAGGCTGTGTTTACTGTGTCTCCAAAAAGGCAGTACCTGGGCATCTTGTAGCCTACAATTCCAGCCACACATGGTCCTGTAGCAGCACATGAACCACAAATTAATTTTCTTTTTAATTCTCTTTTTTTTGTGCAGGTAAAATCTCAAAACATGTTTAGTAAAGAAATTTTGCATGTAATATAAAATAACTCCCTGTTATTATAGCTCATATGCCTTGCCTTTCATTGTCTTAAAATAAGGTAAGAATGGCTCATTCGGCTCAACTTTTTTCTGTATTATTATTATTATTATTCTAGTTATATTCAATCCCTCTTCCAATATAGACACAAAGCTATGCACACAATACACCTAGTTCCATACACTACTCTGAGGTTATCATATATTTGGTATTTAATAGTTATATCACTATCAAACATTATGAGTGTGGAAAGGAGGTGAAGAGGCGGGTACAGGCAGGTTGGAATGGGTGGAGAAAAGTGTCAGGTGTGTTGTGCGATAAAAGAGTATCAGCGAGAATGAAAGGAAAGGTGTACAGGACAGTGGTGAGACCAGCGATGCTCTACGGCTTAGAGACAGTGGCGCTGAAGAAAAGACAGGAGGCAGAGTTGGAGGTAGCAGAGCTGAAGATGTTGAGGTTCTCTTTGGGAGTAACAAGGATGGATAGGATTAAGAATGAGTTTATCAGAGGGACAACCCACGTTAGATGTTTTGGAGATAAAGTCAGAGAGGCCAGATTGAGGTGGTTTGGACATGTTCAGAGGAGAGATTGTGAATATATCGGTAGAAGGATGCTGAGGTTGGAACTGCCAGGCAGGAGGTCTAGAGGAAGACCAAAGAGGAGATTTATGG
The DNA here is from genome assembly GCF_024256425.1 of Clarias gariepinus. NCBI lineage: Eukaryota > Metazoa > Chordata > Actinopteri > Siluriformes > Clariidae > Clarias > Clarias gariepinus. The sequence goes on from NC_071108.1 coordinate 27,889,992, forward strand.
ATGCAGTGAGAGAGGACATGAAGTTAGTTGGTGTGAGAGAAGAGGATGCAGAGGATAGGGTTAGATGGAGGCAGATGATTCGCTGTGGCGACCCCTGAAAGGGAACAGCCGAAAGACAAAGAAGAAGATCACTATCAAACATTATAAAAAGCACAGAACAAAAGGATTACACGATATCAAAGCACATGGAAAAATGAGCAGATAAAAACGCACACCTGTGTGTATCCCTGCTCGGAGCTGAAGACGTTTGTTGGGCATGTGAGGAATCAAAACCTGCCTCACTGCAGCCACCAGGTCCAGAGACATCTTGGCAATCTCATCGGCATGTTTATCTCCATTTCTCTCAGGAAGCCCACTCACTACCATGTAGGCATCACCTATAGTCTCCACCTGTTACAGAAAACTCCACACTGGAAGATCATGTCTATATAAGCTTACTTTCTAGTTTACTTCTTTGCTGTAGGTTACCTTGTAGACGTCGTAAGAGTCGATGCGCGTATCAAAGCACATGTACAGATTGTTGAGCATCTCGACGACTTGCAGAGGTGTGCATGAGGCCGATATTGCAGTGAAGCCCACAATGTCTGAGAAGAAAATGGTAACCTGAAATGACAGAGTGTATTAGTGGTAACTTTGTATAAATTTATTGTTTAAAATAAACCTAATTTAAAATGTATGTTTAGAAATAATTAAATACAGAAAAAGAAAAGAAGAATAAATGAGCAAAAAATTTCTACAAAGAATTGTTTTGTCTGTTTCTTTCTGTTTGTTTGTCTGTTTTTATGTCGTAGCCATCCTACAAGTATGAACAACCTATATGCTTTAACAGAGAGGAAATCATCTGCCACATTTGTCCTCTATGAGAGACACACAATTTGCTGCTCTCCACCATAAGCTGTTTTATCTCCTAATGAATATTTAATACCATAATTATAGGCAATTACTACAACAATAAGAACAAACAAAATGGGAGCATGTGCTCCTTCTGCATACGCCAATCTTGCCAACATGTCTAATAAATATGGACTGCTTTTCTAACATCAGCTTGATTTGTTAAAAAAAATACATAAGTGTTAAAACTCATTGTGACAATTTTCGAATTTAACTGCCGCTTACGCTGTCATAGCTCTCAGCCTCAACATGTCTGTTTTTGCGAAGCTGCCTAGCCACGGACTTGGGCAGCATCTGATGCAGGAGGTCCTCAGCCAGCTGCCTCTGAATTTTCAAATCATCCGTTTTCTCCTTCAGAGTTTGCGCATAGTCCTGGATCCACCCTGTCATCTGCTTGAAGGAGAGCAGCACAATGGGGTAAATGAGGCATGCAATGGTGAGCAGGCAGATCTTCAGGCTCATGCCGGATGAGACGTCTCTGGATTTTAGTTTTAAGGTTGACGTGCTCCTTGTAAGAAAGCAGTTCTGGATGCTCCCCAAGGCAAGAATAAACATTTGGGCTCCTTCCAAAGAGGAACCAGACCTATAGAGGTAAAAGTTTTTCAGGTTGAGCTCCTGGTCAACGTTCTCTATCCAGCAGCTTTGGAAATTCTCAGATATGTCTTGGAGGACTATAAGTGTGTCTAAAGTCTGTAACCATTTATACTGTATGTCAGGTCCTCCTTCATTTAAGAGCCATTGATAACTCAGCTCTTGGAATATAACTAGATATCTCAGAATGATCAATTCTGTCCAGTCTGCACTGTGCTTCAGAAGGCCAATGTTCACACTTCTTATACCTGATAAGTCTAATATCTTTTCAATTGCAGGAGTGAAAATCCAGGACCCGTTGCTGCATGCTGAATCATTTCCCTGCATCACGCTAACAAATCCAAAAAACTCTGATTGAATTCCATCACAAAATTCAGTGAGCTCTGCACCGCAAGGCTGCCCTAAACCGTCCATTTTTACACCTGCACACGTGTGGCTGATGGTCGACAATTCAGGAAGTTCAGGCATTGGAAAAATCTCTCGAACCTCACGGTTGGTCTCTCTCAACGAGCATGAGTTTCTCATCATTTGGAGTTGAGTAATGATTCGGAGTGTCGCTTGAAGCCTGCAGGAGGTCAGTTCGGTGAGGCAGATCTCAGTAATCTGCCACTGATCCAAGGAGGAACTGAAGTCCATGGCCACGGAGCAAAGCAAAGCCAGGAAAGAGATGACGCAGGCAACCAGGATCCTGCGGACCGTGCGACTGCAACTGATGCAACTGCACCTGGGGAGAGAGATCATGTGGGGCAATGTGACATAAAGTAACGTTAATGCAATATATTACCTTATATCATGGGCAGTGCTAGATTTAATCAACAGTGTGTCAATAGCACAAGGTTTCTCAATGCACTTAGTGGCCAAAAAAGCAAGTGATCATAAATAAGTTGCAAATAATGTATGAGCAGAACACAATCAGCAAATAAAGTGTTTTCCAGAAATGACATGAATGAAGTATTAAAACGTTACCTGCAAGTATTACAGTCTCCCTCCGTGTCCTCTGAGCTGTCTGCTAAGAGCTTCTCCCGGGCTTCATGTTTCCTGCTGTGAATTTTGGTTAAAGTGCCTTTTAAAGAGGTGGATGACAAGGTGCTGGATGCCAAACAGTCCTTCTTCATGGACTCCAGTGAGGACATGAGACACCTCTCCTGCGTTACTCTGACTGGGATGGTCAAAGTTTTCAAACGCGGCTTCGGGAATATTCTAAATATTTTTGGAAATATGCCGTTTTTTTCATAAATATAACAACCATTCGTGCATCTTCCTCTCCTTTTCTGGACGTTAACGGTACTCAAGGCGTGACGTCATCGAGTAATTGCGCGACGCTGCGTTGTGATTGGAGGATGCGCGCGCTTCGGGTTAATCCCGCGCTTCTGGTTTAAACCGGTTTTCAAGTTCAGCGTTAAATTCAAAGTGTATTCATTTCGTTAAAACTCGCGTTTTCATTTAGAATTAATTAGTTGGCTTTAAAATATTTTGGTCATTTTTGCCACAATAAGGATAAAACTTTCCATTGGTTTGTTTCACAGGTTGAATTGTCTAGTAAGTATTTTCCTTGTTTGTGGAAACAATAAATGGTGCTGCTAATAACAAGCTGCCTATGTTTTAATTACTTTTTTTTTTTTTTTTTTTACATAAAAGGTAATTGTATACAAACTATACTATATTAATGTTTCACCTTTCACATTCAGTTGGAATTTTGGACACACTAAACAGATTTTTTTTTCCTTTCAAGGTCACAGAACATTTCAGTGGTCTGAGGTATTAAATAGTTACACACACATGGTGACCCAATATTACAGCAAATGCTCAGCTCCTGACACTGAATGGCACTTGTGCATATACACTGAATACAATAACATTGAATCTTTCTTAATGAGGCACAATGATGTTCCATGCAAAGAAGACTTCCTCCTTAAGTGCACTGATTGTTCTGGTAGACTACTGACTTAAGATTTTTTTTTTTTTTTTAAGTGGTGTTAGGTCTGGGTCTGTTTAATGTTAGTTTTAAAGCCCTCTTGGGTCTAAAGTAAGACTATTGAAAAATATTGCATTTCATAAGGAACAAAATGTCTGTGACTCCAGATGTTCAAAGAGTCATCACACTGTATAGTAGGTATTCAATTTATTGTTAAACACACACAAACATAAATTTTATTTATTCTTATTAATTGTTAGTTATTTATTAATAATAGTATATTTATTTTATACTTAGTGGATAAGCATATTCAGTCAAAAATGAGGCATGACTAGTATTTAGTAGTCAAATTCCTCATTGTATGGTGTATTAGAATATATTGCTGTTACCAAAAATGAATAAATAAATAAATGAATTAATTAATTAATCTCTAATTAACAAACAGCACCTCAGGTTCGAGCTCTTATGAAGGCTTTACAGAGCATAGGTAGCAGACACATCTCAATAGCAATTGTTACAGTATGTGTGATATATATAAAATTGATATATAAAACATTAATGTACAATGATATGTAGGGACAATAATTTGTGTTGTTAGATGCTGCACAGAATCACTTGAAACATGAAAAAAGCTTTATTCCTACAAAACAAAATGTCAACAAAACAAAACATCCAGTGTTGCATAAAATAATTATCATATAAACAAATCCCTCCCCACCCACAACTTAGTCTTTTCTTTCACCTGGCTTCATTTGTAAGAATTTGTTCAGTGTGCACAAGCCATGCAGCCGATTTACTAAGCTTATTTGCATAAAAAATCCACATTACTTTACCTGAATGTTGTCAGCCTACATTTTTGCATGCATTTACATTCCCAACAGCATGACCTACTTTAAACTAAACCTAGATTTAAAACATTCTTTAAAATGTACATATCCCAGAGAAATACATGGTGTTATGTCAGTGATTAGTGCCACAATGAGTTAACGCTGGATTACAGAATCTAACTTAATCTATCTTGATTTAGGAGATTTACTACAACTCTTAACATGTAGTTACTGTCCTGTCTGTTCATTCTTTTACAGTGTAGTCTCTAGTTAGATAATTAGTTTTGTGGCAGCTCTTTTAACTTTATCTTCTGCTTCATTTATAAATCACTCACCCACTCACCCACTCATCTTCTATACCGCTTTATCCTGTATTCAGGGTCGCGGATTTATAAATCACCTTGAATAAAAAAAATTTTAAAAATCATAAACACAATGTAGGAGTAAGAACATTTATATCGCCCCAAATAAGGAATGGGAAGTATGATTTGCCATCACTTGATTTCATACAAATTAAGCTATTTTTAAAAAGGTGGAACAGTAAGCCCTGTGTTCAACTACATACTTATATACAAATCTAATCCCGAATGGTATGAAATTGCAGACAGGAGACTATATTAAACAACTAAAACTATTAACAGTCCCCCTCTATAAAATATAAAACATTTTTGTTGTATGATTATTCTTCAATTCACATTGTCTGCATACTGAATTATTTATTCCAAATATATTAATGCCAGCTTTATATCACCAAAATTTATTTTTATGACTAAATTAAGTAAATAATAATACTATTTATTAAGTGATTCCATCGTAAATTCACTGAGTTGTCGAATGAAGCGACTATGAGAATTTGACTCGCTGTCCTCAGGACTCCGGGAAAGGCTTCATCTTAAAGATCCGCTGAAGAAATGTTACCTGATGGGGGTCAGAGTTCACCATCATACTGTAGACAGACATTCAACAGGGAGAAATCAGAAATAACATGTGGCTTTCATCGTGTCAGTGCATTATGGATAACAACTTTAACAAGAACACCTGTATGCCTACTAATTCATAGAGTTATCCAATCTAACCATCAGGTGGCAGCAGCACAAGTACCCAGAATAAAATCCTGCAGCTACAGGTTAAGGGGCTTGATGAAATGATAAACATATGATAAAGAAGATAAATCCTGATTTCTTTGACTTTGCATGTGTCATGGTTGTTGGTACCAGATGGACTGAGAATATGTAGATCTCCTTGGATCAAACAAGAGTCTGTGAAGTTTACACAAGATGGTGTGAAAAGAAAAACACATTCTCAGAGTGCGAGTTCTGCAGACAGGAAGGCCTTGTTGAGGAGCGAGAGATGAAGAAGAATATATAGATTGGTTTAAGAGGACAGGAACTTAAATAAGCACTTTATACAAGCATGTTGAGCAACTTCGACTAAAGGCAGGCAGTTTAAACAACAACATTGGAACTGGATGCAGTTGTGCCGTTGTAGAACATCTTCCTCATCAATCGGTGTTTCAAGCACTTGGATGAATTGTTTTTTTCCACACCACTTTGTATCGTGCATAAAAATCCCATCATGCATAAACAGTCATAGCACATTAAAATGACAGAGATCACATTCTGATGTATGATGTAAAAAATTACCTAAACATCCTAAACTGTATCTGCATGATTCTATGAATTGTGCTGTTGCCACATGATTAGCTGACTGAATAATTGCATAAATGTGCAGTGTGCAGGTTTCCTAATAATGCATGTAATACAAATATACATCTATCTATCTATACAAAACAGAATTCTGTTTGGCCCGCTGCTTGTTTTTGTGTGTGTGTCACAGGCGTGTCACAGGCGTGTCTCAAGCGTTTCTCAAAGAATATAACAGTAGGCAGCGTCATAAACTTTGATGGCATACTGTGAGATGATAATAATAACACTTAATTTGACTTCTTTTTTCTTTTACCAGATCATCATTAGGTGGATGTAAACGGGCGGAGCTGCAAGTAAGCTCTAGTAATTAATAACAGCTTACATTAGAGCATGATTCCGATATACAGTAGTGTAGAAAGCATCAAGTATCTAAATCTGTAGGACTATTTATATACAGTATATTTCAGCTCCTAATAGGAATTTGTCATATAAGGAGCTGAAATATACTGTATATCTGAATGTCATGTTCACCCTCGCTGTTTTTCTAAATTTTTAATACAACTAGCTCATATTCATAACTAAGTATTTATAGCAATGGCTCTTTCAAAGTAGAATCAGATGTTTAAATCTTGAACTCTAGGGGACAAACAGCACACTTGAGGATTCTTTTGTGCCTTTGGAGGAAGTTCTACAGCTTTCATGTGGAGTATGTTTAGAAAGCTGGAACCTATAGGCACCCAGAGAACCTTAAAAATGCAATCTGTGGTTACCAGGGACACTATAAAGAAAAATTAAATCATATACCTGTATGGTATCTGCCTAAATATCACCTATATTTGTATAACACAGCATGTATTCTATGTCTATACCGCAGAAAGCCTGGAGCCTATTCCAGGGGACTTCGGGTAAGGCAGGGTACACCCAGGACAGGGTGCCAATCCATTGCAGGGCATAAACACACACACACACACTCATTCACACACTACAGGCAATTTGGGAATGCCAATTAGTCTAATCTACATGTCTTTGAATTGTGTGAAGAAACCAGAGTACCCAGAGGAAAACCAAAAAGCACAGGGAGAAAATACAAACTCTACCCACAATGACCCCAAGGCGGAAATTGAATTCTTAACCCTAGAGATGCGAGGCGACAGAGCTAACCACTATATATAAGCTGTATATCAATTGCCCAGCTCTAGGTCATGATAATCACGTTTGTGTGTAAGTTAGTCTCAACAGATGCATCAAGAAAGATGACCATCACCTTGGATTCATTAATTTAATCATAGTGAGTCAATATAAAAACAGAAATCAAGACGCAAACAAATGCAACAATCACAGAAAAAAAATGCACCCAATGATTTCCAAGCTGATACTTAAAGAAGGAAAACAAAGCAAATAAACAAAGAGAAAAACAATTACACCCTGTAATTTCACAGAAAAAAAAAGTTTTTAACGATGCAGTTTCACATTTATAACCTGGAACAGATAGAACAAAGTGAAAGCTATTTTTCATTTTTTATTTTTCAATTGGTTTGTACCACCACGTAATTCTTGGCTTGGTTTTAATGAAGTCCATATTTTCTTTAATTGAAAACTGATTTTAAGATGTATGATAAGGTTTACGTTTAACATATTTACATTCTGATGATGAAATTAGAGTTTCAGAATCAGATACATGGTTGACATGGTTTGTCTATTAACCCACAGTTTATTTGCATCAACGTTTAAGACGGATAAGAAAACTGACTCTAACTGACGACCACTAAAGCATGTTTGCTTTTCTGCCTATTGGATTAGTCATACAACCCAAGGCAGTGCTGGGGGTTTGGTTCAGCTTGAGCTCTTACACTTCATTGGTGGTAAAAACAATCGTCTAAACAAAAAAAAAGACAAGAACACCTAAGCCAAAGGGAAAAAGGTGGGGCTCACAGACAGAGCCCCCACCCAGTCCACCAGCTTGGAAGAAGAAAAACTTGAAGGCACCAGTGAAGAATTTAAGCAGAAATTTTTTAACAAACCCAAACTCTATTTGATTGGATTAAATGATAAGGAAGAAGTCGCCTGGAAATGAAAGTCACATTAATTAAACATTTTGGTGACAAAAATGAATGTCACCAACTAAGATGCATTTGTATAAAAAATAAATATTTGTTACTTTATGACTCACAAATAATTATTAATAGCATTAACAATAATCAAAGAATTAAAAAAAAAAAAAAAACTTTCAGCAAGAGCCTGAAGAACTTCATACAGCAGTGCCAGCTACAAATGAACTGGTGCTTTCAGTTAGCAAGAAGTTTGTTTGGGGACACACCCAGGCGAATTATCAGACAGAGAGATTCTTTCCCATCTCTTGACTCCTCAACAAGATTTTTGAGAGTGACAGGGTACCAACACCGATCATTCTGATTAAAAGGAATAAAGTAATTTTTGAAGGAGAAAGAAAATGAAGGAGAGGAAAAAAAAGAAGCTCCTACACAAGCCCAGAGTTGATCAGCAATCCTTCATGGATTTATACCTTGCTCCTGAAGAGCGGCTTGGCGCCGGGGCCGCAGTACTCGTTGTAAATGAGCTTGAAGAGGAAGAGATGGAAGAGGGCAACCAGGGATGCTACACTGAACCAGAAGAGGAAGGGGAGACCTGGGTCCTGCTTGGCCATGTGCTCGTCGTGCGCTAAGATGGCCTTGACATGCAGAGTGTGCCTTAGGTCCTGCAGGTGCTGCAGGTCCGTCGAGATGTAGAGCAGCGGTGTCAGGGGCTGTGTCACTAAAACGGGGAAAACGTGACCTCTAGGCTCAGATGTGAGCTCCACAGGTTCGTTGATGCACCCCGCTTCGCAGGCGTACAGCTTCACAGGCTTCTCTTCATCCTGCGGTTTTACAGAGACGTGCAGCGAGGGCCGGCCCTCCGAGTCGGCCACCACAGAGAGGCTGATTCGGTCACGGTGATAGCGCAAGCCACGCAGCGAGTAGCTATTATGCAGGACGCTCGGCTCGGCCTGGAACTGCAGGTGGTTCTCTGTGAATTGGAGGCCACCAAAACTGAGCGTCATGGCTTGCATCATGCCATGAGCACCCGCTGAAACCAGAGCCTTGCAGGCACGTTTTTGGAGGGTTAATGTCCAGAGATTAACTAGTTGCAGGAGTGAAGCGGTGGTTCTCAGGCGCTCGGGCCACAGGTTCTCGGCGTGCATGGTGGCATGGCCGCTGAAGCAGTGATCGGCGTAGTTCAGGCTTGACTCAAGCTTATCACGTTCCTCTACGCTGAGAGTACTCTCTAGCAAAGGTGCTGTGGAGGAGGACAGGATGTAGTACAGCGTCGTGTTCACCGTCTGGCTCGACGGTGTGTGTGTATCTGTGATTTTCCTAATCTCTATACCTATAAAAAGAAAACAGAAGGGGTATTTTTGTATTAGTGCAGTAGCGTGGATCAGCATACTATTTTAAACGTTTTTTTGTGGTGCGACAAAAAAGCGCAAAATAACCAGTATGGAACAGTGATATCTCGTCTTGTGCTATAATGGTTCAACTTACACCAAAAAACTGATGGAATGTACATGTTTCAGGCAAACTATCCTGTGTAACAAAATTACCAACATGTATACAGTATGCATCCTTATTCTTTACCTTTTCAGTAAAAAAAAATTACAATAGAAAGATGAATATTTAAATAGACTTGCCAGATAGGAAAAGATCCGCCCATGCCTGCTGGTGCTCCTGCACCAAATCTTCCAATTTGGCTCGTAGCAAGTCCACCATCTCTCTTTTGGCATCCTCTCGAAGCTTGCTGAAGGTCTCGTCCGTCTTAGAGGGCTCAACAGGCTCCGATGTGTGAATTACATTCACTATGTTTTCGGTATGTTCAGATTTCGCAGGGACCTGAAAGTGTACAGTTAGTCGCTTCGTCCCAACAGCCATCAACACCGTTTCCTTCTTTTCTGTTAGAACTTTTCCAGTGGACAACATAAACTCCTTATCCTCCACCTTCTCCGTGACGCCCCTAAACGACGGTGATTCCACAGAAGCCTCGACTGATATCACTTTATCCGTTGGGTTGTTTATATGAACCCGCTGAATGTAGACATTGGGTCGGCTCCGGTGTGCGATGTGTTCCTCTCGAATGATCACGCAATCACGAGGGGACTGGAACGTATCGAGCAGGATGCACCGAGAAGAGAGTACTGAGCCTTTCCTGTACCACAGCATCTTAGCCTGCGCCTCAGACTGCTTTCCAGAAACCTTCCATCGCACTATGGGAGAATATTCAGTCTGGTGGACCGGGGCAAAACCCGGCTGAGACGACGACGTCACCCAGAGTTTGTTAGAATCCACATCCACCAGTAGGTGTCCGTTACCTGTCACGAACGGTACTGAGACTTTTATCTGTGGCGTGCTCATGACGCCCTCGCCACGCTCGACCTGCGCCGTCCATCTGTTGATATCAGTCTGTAAGCAGACTCCGGCGGCTCCTCCGGCCTCCCCGAATATCTTGGGGAGCTTGAAAATGGTGTCAGCGCTCAGGTACCAGTAAAATATAAGGAAAATAAGCAGAACAACCAAGACTCGCCTGGCCCAGCTACTTGAGAGCAAACCAGGGAGCCCCTTTAGTCTCTGCTGAAGCCACATAGTTTCTGATTTAGATCGGATATCCTTTGAATAATCACACATCGGTGGTTATTTTTTTACTCTACGTATAGAGCAACTGGTGAGCTATAAAACAATATATCCAAGTCATAAAATGACTTCCTGAGGAATATAAGTGGGAGCGGCACAACGCTTAAATGCCTCTGTTGAATTATTTAATTCAACAATAGAGTCTTAACTATAGCAAGGCGATTAGCAGATTATTACTTACAGATAAGTCTAGTCCTCACCAGTTATGCAACCAAGTAAACAAGTCATATTTCACAGCTAGGAAGATATATACCGTTTCGACAGCGTGCTTTATGGATGAAGTTAAGTCCTAAACGTTGTACAACCTACAACACTTCACTTCACTGCTGCAACATTTATCACTGAAACATTTCAAACTTTCCTATCTGCCTTATGAGTCAGCTGACCGACTTGGGAATTATTTGGGCAGCTAGCATAAGAGCTAACGTTGTCTATTTGAGATAACCTTTAAAAAAAAACTCGCGTGGTTCCAACAAACGCTGTTTATCTGAAGAGTCTTTGGCTTTATCCAGTTTTCTTCCTTACGTAAATCCATGGAAACTCCATATAAAGCACCATGACAGCCAGCTGATCTATCAACCCACCAAACTTGACATTTCGGTTTGTTGAAACTGCCGTAAAGCAGGCTGACTCATAACCGGAAGTGTCGCGCTTCAAAGCGCTAGTCGATGTCACAGAACGCTTACAGTAGCTGATCTCAGACCAGACTTGTCTGACGCACGCGCTTTCACTTTAAGTGCCTGGTGTCTGTGTAATCTGACCTCGGACCGGTGTCTTTATTTAGTTCTAGGCTAATTAAAATAAATTGTGTTAGATTATACTTATATGCCAAACTGAAAAAATAATAATTTTCTGTTTCAAGCATGACTTCATATTTTGCATTATAACAGCAAAATAAACTCCTGAATTCAATAATTAACAGGTTTGGCCAAATACTTTTGTCCTTATATTGTAGATATTTTAGTTTTTCCCCTCACTGGAAAAGCACTATGTCAGTTATAGAAGCTGAGTATGATATAACTGGATCGATCTCTAAGGAAATGCAGGAAATCACCAGTCATCATTTAGTTTTGAACTATTGTTCTGAGAATATATATATATAGTGTGTGTGTGTGTGTGTGTGTGTGTGAAAGTTGGGAACTGAATTAATCAGTTCAGCTGTCCATCAGCCTGATTTTTGGAAGCACATGAGGCAATATTAGACATTAAAGGCCACAAGTTTCTCAAGACACATCCCTATGACACATCAGCTGAGTTTGCACTTATTTTCGAATAAAAAAAATAAATAAAGTTGAAACCTTTCAGAAGAAGAGTTGCCGTATACTGCCAAAGAAATCGTATTAGATGCAGGATGGTGCTGGGTGGTGCAATACTCAGGTATTTTATCTGTCTTAATTACTATCACATTGTTCCAGTCTGACAGGAAGAACCTGTTAATGGAAATTCTGTGCATGTAGTAATAAAGTCTCTCTGGCCTCTGCATACATTAGTGTAATAGGTTTGCGAAAGTGACAGTTAAAATGACAATAGATGGTAAAGTAAATAAGAAGTGATAATTATATATATTTTTTAAAAGAACTAATTGTAAGTGAGTAGGAGGATATCGGTTACATTAATTTTAAACTGCATTGAATTGCACTGGGTGGCATGGTGGTGTAGTGGTTAGCACTGTCGCCTTGCACCTCCTGAGTCTGGGTTCGATTCCCAGACAGGCTCAATTCCTGACTCTGTGTGCATGGAGTTTGCGTCTTCTCCCCGTGCTTGGTGGGTTTCCTCAGGGAACTCCGGTTTCCTCCCACGGTCCAAAGATATGCATGTTTTTTGCTGTAATTTACAGTAAGTAAATGACACATGTGTCATTTAAATAAAATAATAAAATAAATGAATTTAATATTTATATTTATTTTAAGTTACCCAAAACTTATTTGGTTTTATATTATTTAATAAGGGACACCAGAGGCTCAGTGGTTAGCACTGTTGCCTCATACCTACAGATGCGGAGGCTGCCTTTAGTCTATGTGAGTTTCATCTGGGTTTTCAGATTTTTCATGAGTTGTTGTCTAATTGGCTTTTCCAGATTTTGTTAATAGAGTATGATTGGGTGTGTGTCTTTGCTTTACAATCCAGTGGCACCCTTGCAGGGTGTATCCTGACTTCTCTGTTATGCAAGTAGGTTTCAAGTCTAACATGACCCTACAATAAAAAAATATATAAATAAATAAAAAAATTTAAATATCCTTGATTGCATATCTAATGACAAAACAAACATTTCACATTTTTGAAGTCTGCAATATTCTTCAGTGTCCACATTTGTGTAAAAGTAGATACTGTATACTGTATATAACTCATGACTTTCATTTGGTAGGGAAAAAAAGTTGTTTCTGAATGTTTAATTAATTTTTATTATAGAACACAGAACCAGGTTTTAAAGTGATTTTAGAAGTTTTGAAGCAGTTAGTGGAGACACACATGACACACTAGGGAACTTGTCAATTTGTGCAAAGATTTATTAATTAGTGACTTGCAATTTCAATAAAATTTGCTTTTGCCACGAAAGTGGATGATTCTTGGCCATTTTAAAAATTATTTTTAAAATTAAACTATTGCATGCCCCTGTGCAGAAAAATAGAGGCTCTACCTCTAGTACAGGACTACAAAGTTGTGAGTATATTACACAGCAAATACTAATACATAATATACTGGTGTATAGAAAGTACAGCTAACTTCTGAAATATTTTTTTCATCACACCTAAGACAAGCATCTCACACAATACTGTACACCCTTTAAATAAGCCGTTCGATGAGCCGTTATATCCTGTTGTGCTTGTTTTACATGCTGCATTTCTTCTCTCTTGTGTCGGCATGTCAAGCTGTGAGATGCATTAAATTCCACACTTCACAATTGTTAAGCATGAAATAAATTCAATCTGCTGTGGTGATAGTTTTTTTATGACATTGAGATAATTTCCCCATGTAAGTGATTTCATCTTCAAATGCACATATTATATACTTGCACATCAGATATTGTATAACATTTCAGCTAAAGATTTTTAAAAGAAAAACCTGTACTAACAATTGCTGCAATTAATAGCTTATGAACTATTTTTCTCACAGTTACTTATGCTTCAACATATAACCGAATAGCTTTTTGGACAAACAGCATGTGATGCTATGCGGCAAAAAAGACAAATTATGTTTCAGAAAAAAACAGGGATTACTGATCTGTAAAAAACAGGCCAGCACTTATTTATCAGAAACCAGTTAGAGTTGTGCCTTGTGCATGGGTGCATTCCATTCCATAGTGTAAAAATATAAAGGGTGCTCCCTACTTCTTGTGCAGGTAATGTCAGTTAAGGGAACATCTCTAGACAAAATTTCACTTATCAATTTCAATAGCACGACAGACGTCAATTCCTTTGCGTAACCATGGTAACATAAGCACCTTGGATACCTGTTGCTGAAGCTGTAAACATGCTCTATTCTCGCCGTGCGCACTCAGCAATATCTCACTCTGTGTGCCCTGTGATGGATTGGCACCCTGCCCAGGCTGTCCCCTGCCCAAAGTCTCCTGGGATAGGCTTTAGGGTTCTTGTGACCCTGTACAGGATAATTGATGTCAAAAATAAGTGAATTCAATATGTGTATTATTGTATAGTGTAGTATTAGTGTATGTGTTTTATTGTGAAGTTTAGATTGCTGTGTTCACATGAATGTTCCAATCTGGAAAGCAGGAGGTTTTGTGTTGGAGTAAGATAAGCTTGCGGAGCTGTAACTTTCAAACTAACACCAAAGTTAACACCGCCGAAATTAAATATTGAATATTAATTGAAGCAAAAACTGATAGCATTATTAACTGTATACTATTATTTGATTTATGTACAAAATGTATGGAGAACTTATTATTGAGCCGTTTTTTTATGTACTTCCGTTGAAGCGAAGACCCATTGTTCACTTGTTCCCTACACCATTCACAGTTCCCAGCTTCCTGCAGTTGGGCATCATACTTAATATGTCTAAACACCCTGTGCAGTACACTTCACAGGGAACTTCAAGCCAATCGGATTACTGATTTATTAGTTAGAAACCAGTATGTGTTGTGCCTTGTGCTTGGGTGCATTCCATTCCACATTGCACTTTAAAAGGTGTTCTCTATTCCCTGCTCCCTGTGCAGGTAATGTCAGTTAAGGAAACTTCTCTAGACAAAATTTCACCATTCGAAACACCCTGCAACGTCAGCAGGACAGATGTCATTTTTACTGTGCGTTACCATGGTAACATAAGCACCTTGGATACCTGTTACTTTTCTATTCTCGTCGAGCACACTCAGCAATATCAGGGCAGTCATGTTTGACCGTCTTTTTTTTTTTTCATGTTTGGCAGGAAGGTGGTAATAAAAGATGCTGACATGTCCGAGAAGATGCTGTTGAGAGTGTGCTACACAGGCTCTGGAGATGTACAACATCGAGAAGGACAGATTACAGATTACTAACCTATGAAATAGTATAGATTAAATCATGTTAATATGATGTCATGCTCGATAATAATGATTATAGGTATATAAATCCAGCAACTTGATGGCTTAGTGGTTAGCACTGTGGCCTTGCACCTCCAGGGTTGTGGTTTGATTCCAGCCTTGGTGTGCATGTAGTTTGCATGTTCGCCCCATGCTTGGTGTGTTCACTTACAGTACTAGTGTTAGAACCTGCCTGCAGCAGTATTAGGGCGGGGCTACACTTCGGACATGCTTGGGAATGTCAGGGCGGGGCTACATGTGTAATGTGCACTGTAGCTCCACCACAACTGTGCTTTTTGCTGCCACCATGTGGTGTAATCGAGTAATTATTTTCAAAAGATGCTGGTTTTCATTGGGAAAACTACAGAAAGTTGGTATAAAGTTTCTTTTTGATTGTGACTACGCAGAAAAATAATTAATTGTAAATATTCAGCATATTAAATAATATGAATGTATAAAACACGTCATCCAAAAATCAGGACAAGAAACGCTGTACAAAAAAAAAATAAAATCTGGAGTTTTATATGTTTATATTATTTAATATGCTGAATATTTGCAATTAACTAATTTTCTAGAATTTTCTTATTTTCAAAAATAAACTCTATATTCACTTTGTTTAGTTCTTTTTTCGACGAAAAAACATCTTTTAAAGTAATTTCTCGATTGTACCACACGGTGGCAGCAAGAATTACAATTGGGGGCGGAGCTACATCCCGACATGCTCAATCATGCTTGATCTGATAGTTCAGACTGCAGCCAGGGATACTAGGAGACGTTTTGAACAGGGCTTGTTGATCATCAACAGAAGCTGCATTTATTCTAGTGACCAAGAAAACAAAGCATAAATTTATCAAAAAACAATATATGCTGGATTTAAAAAAAACACATGTATAAGGCTTTCTCTTTTGATTGTCCCCTGCACATTTGACCAGCACATGCTGCTTTGTTCTTGTCACCAACACACTGGTTGGTATTGGTCATCAGTATTTGCTAGTTTTTAACCAAAACATACTAGTGGTTGGTGATTACCATCACATTCTGCCAAGGATGAACAATCCAGGTCGTCGTAATGATTCCTCATGTTCCCAGAACCACTCTTTCCCAATCTGAATCCGGGAATACGCCATTTCATCAGGAAGAAAAAATATGTGATAGGCTGGTCATTCAGTACATTCTTCAACTGACTTAATTCAATTGCCACAAAATGTTGCTGTGCCTTGATCTGACCAACTGGAGCAGACCCATATCTCATCACTGCCCCCAGAGTTTTGCACGACCTCCCCTCTGCAATCATCACTCTGGAATAGGATCAATTTGGACTTATCAGACTACGTGAGAGTTTTCCATTGCTCCAAAATCCAATTTTTATGCTCCCTAGCAAATATACATTTTCTTTTTCCTGATTAGTTTTACTAACATGTTTTTCCAATGGACAAACAACAGTTTAATTTCAATCATATGAATTCTTTTCACATTAAGTGTGTGGTTTCTCTGATTTCTACTGTCAGTTTATATAAATGCGTCTTTACTAAGCATTTGAATGAGCTCCAATTTCAAATCTCAGTTGTTTAATGCACACTAATAATTTGAGTTGGAGTCTCCTAAAGTGAAGACTTTATTATTATTATTATTATTATTATTATTATTATTATTATTATTATTATCAGTAGTAGTAGTAGTATTGGCTGTACTTTCACCTTGTACTTAAGAAAGAAAATTCTGAGTAACAAGGATTACCCCTTCATCCTAATCAGAGCAAATTGTATGCTTGTGTAAGTGGGTGATTTGGTGGTTTATTTATTTATTTATTTATTTAATGCCATTCATCCATGATGCAAAGCAAACAGTGATTACCAGTGGACCCATACACAATGTAAGTATTATAACTTAGAGGTGTAATAAAATGTCTGGAGTCAAAGAGGTATCATTATTATTATTTTTTTTTTAAGTTACATTTAATTATAATATCAGTGAATGATTTAACATTTATTCAGGCTACTATGTTACAGTAGGGTGACCACCTAATTTGACTGCTTATCCATTTTTCTGAGGCATCTACATTATTGTCTTGCACTAAAGTGTCGTAATTTAAACCAACAATCTTTGTGAGGTTAAGGTTTGTGAGGTTAAGGTTTTCGTTTCCGTGCCAAACGATGGGATTTAAACCTCGTTATAATCTTAAAAGAAGCTCGTAAAAATCTTCTGATCACCAACTCAAAAGCACTTAAGCACTTAGGTTCCAATGCTTGTGGTGCATATTATCAAATATTTGCATTCACACTTACACTTTCAGGGAACACTGCCATTTTCTCACCTCTCCTCTTACCAAACTTCACATGTAACTTTCAAACCCTCAGATCAAAAAAAAAAAAAGTGTGTAAATGTTCTTCCTTTTACTGTTAAACCTAGCTGTGATTTCTTCAGTCATTTTTTCCATGCATCTGTATTAAGTTATCTTTAGTCATGATTTTCTTCTGACCACATTTCCTCCACAAAGTTAAAGGTTTAGCAGTATCGATCGATCAATAGATATATATATATATATATATATATATATATATATATATATAGATAGATAGATAGATAGATAGATAGATAGAAACTTCATTGACCATGAAGGAAATTTTCAACATCCAGTAGAAAGGATAGTAACATTAAACAATAGTAGACAATAAACATGTAGTTGCATTGTAGGTTGTCAAACGTGTAAAGTGTAGTCAAAAACACTAAAATTACCATGTTATAATAGAAATGACTAAGAGAAAAAGAATATATACATAAAATATATTTACATTTACATTTAGGCAATTGGCAGATGCTCTTATCCAGAGAGACTTACAAAAGTGCTTTGTAGTTTCCATTATTGCATAGATACATAAAATATTTCTAAATATATCAAAAGAATGAAAGTAATACCAAGTTAAAAATATGGTAAAATATAGGTAAATGAATATAAATATTAGTGGATAGACTAGTGCAACTTGAGATGTACACTGAGTTGGCCGTTAAAAGTGGCAGCAGTGCAGAAGTGAATAGTGTAAGACTCCAGCAGGGTATTACTAAGAGGTAATGCAGATAAGGGTACATGAAGAATAGATAAATAAATCTGACTGTACATAAAGAAAACTCTTATGAAGGAAAGCAACATGTATAACTGAGGATGAGTACTGGTTGTTGAAGGACCCTCTGACCAAGAATTTCAATGACATCTCTATGCACCATAAAGAGGTGTTAAATCAGCCCTGCTGATGAAGGATTTCCTGAATCTGTGAATAGAGCAGCTCTGTGAAGGAAGTCTGCCACTGAACATGCATTTCTGCTTGACAAGTTCCATACAGTGAGTGACTGGTGTTGGACATGATGCATTTCATTTTCCAGCACCAGCTCCAGTGAATCCAGCTTAAAGCCAACCACAAATTCCACCTTGTTCAGTAGAGTGGCATCCCTGCATTTAAGGGGGAAAAAACACACTTTAAGATAGAAAAGAATACTAGCCACCACTAATTGGTAGAACATCTGTAGGAAGTTTTGCAGATAGATGGTGACAGGTATCACCAGCTCCTTGGTCACAGAGGTGTACAGCTGGATGTGATTTGACCTGCACCAGGTCACAAAATCCTCCACAAGGCTCCTGTACTCCCTCTTCTGTCAATCCTTGCACGCCACAATGGCGTCATCAGAGAACTTCTGCATGTGACATTACTCCGAACTGTATTTGAAGTCAGAAGTGTACAGGGTGAACAGGAACGGGGGAAGTACAGTCCCCTGAGGAGCTTCTGTGCTTGCTGACCATGGTCTCAGAAGTGCAGTGTGTCATTCTGATATACTGTGGAGTCCTGGTGAGGTAGTCTTTAATCCAGGTCAATAATGTGTTGGACAGTTCTTAACCCAGTTCTAGTCATTTTAAAGTTCAATTGTGTTTTGTACTTGACACAATAACTTGACCATCCTGAAATTATCTTTTTTTTTGGCTGGGCAAGGTACTTTCCACTTTTACGTAAAAAAAAAAAAAAGGTTTTTTTTTATTTCAATTATGTTTTAAATAACAGTGGTCATTGCCGCAAAGCAGCTTTACAGAATCAAAAGAAAATTATGGAAATTAGTATAAAATGTCTAAGAAAATATGCATAGATCAAAATTTTCAGATTGTCCCTGATGAGCAAGCCGGTGGTGATGGTGGTAAAGGGCAAAACTCCCTTAGATGCCGATAGAAAGAAACCCTGAAAGGAACCAGACTCATCAGGGAACCCATCCTAAATTGGGTGATATCGAAAAGCAGGGATTGTTTTACAGACATGCTGTGTGTTAGGAGACTGAAAGTTCAATATAAGAGCAGAGATGTTTGAGTTAATTTGGAGTCCATTTGTTATTGCCTTGCACTATTACCTGACTGTTTTCTCCCTTCCTCTGGTCAACAACATAAACAGTGTATTTAAAGACAACTTGGTTTAACTTTTTTCCCCCTTGTACTAGCCTGTAATTAGCACTAACCACCTTAATTTCCTTATCACAGCAAGATGTATGCTGGTCTAGCATTTATCTGGCATTTACTTTATTTATTTATTCATTCAGCAAGGCACACAGCTTGGTTATAATATATAAATATATATAAAATATTATTTAGCAGGTTAAAAAAAAAAATGCTCAAGCTGTTCAGTGTAATACAGTGACTGTATCCCTGCCCCTGCCTTTTACTAGCTCTATGCTAATGTAGCATAGCGTCAACGCTAACTGGGCAGTCTCATCGGAAAGGGTGGGCTTAGCTGTTTATATAACTCGGGCTAACTTTTGCTCGAAAAATCTTCAGCATCCACGACAAATCAATTTTCTCAAGAGTGTCCCGTTTTTTTTTTAATTATGAAGATTCGAAGGATAACGTTTTGGTTCGGGCTTTTATGCTTGTGCGCATTTTCCCCGTTACACTGCGAGCCAAAGGGAGCAATACCTGAGGGTAAGGTTGAGATTTACTGAGACATAAAGATATGAAGCTTCTTTAGAAACGCAGCGTACACAAAGCGTGGGGGTTGGAGTTAGTATTTTATTAAACGTAACGTTAGACGGTAATAGAAATAACGACAGTTATTAGAGTTTATAGTACAATCCGGGCAAAGTTTTGTACGTTCGTGTGCGCACGCGCCTGTTGGTGCACGCGCGCGGGGGTGCGCGCGCGCCCGTTCATTCCAGCGGCGCTGACGTGGAGTGTGCGTGCCAGAGCTAACGCAGTTTTACTGCAGCAAGCAGTGGCTGGAGATTTTATTATTATTATTATTGTAATAATCGTTGGTTTTGGTTTTGAGTGATTGTTTACACACGTGAATGCAAAATCTATTGTCTGAGGTGTTCACTCCAAGACTGAAATGTTTCTAATTGTATCAGTGTAACGGCTAAATGCATCCCTCTGGGAACGCAGGAAGAGTTTGTCTTCAGGAAGTGATTCTGCTTTATTTAAGCTTTTTTTTTTTTAATGAATTTAAATTATTACTTTTATTATAAGAGATAACGTATTCGGTGTTTGGCAAGTAAAACTAACAATATCCGCTTTCTATCCACAGTTTTGTTTCCCTTTATTGCATTAAAAGCTGAGAAAGCAAATCATACAGTTGCACAAGAAATGCTAAAAAAGAGGACCTTTTCTTTTACAGTTCATATGATACCCGCTTTGGGTCGAGAGAAAAAAAACGCGTTCAATGCATTTACTAAAGTTGCAAATGTTCATGTAAAAAAAAAAAGGAAGAATGAATGGTGTAACTTGTCCCCATTATTCCTTACACTTAAAGCACGTCGGCTGCAGGGATCCCCATTTCACACAGCTCCTCCTGGACATGGGGATATGGATGTAGTAATATCCCCCCACCTCTAAGTCTGCTTAGGTGACATTGCTGTACATTAAATTTATCTTTCATACTCGTAATGTAAAATTAAAAACGGATATAGACTAGTCAAACAGTTTGAAGTAAGCAGGATCTCATTGTCTATAGTGTGTATATATATATATATGCACCCTTTCATATACAGTATGGATTGTAATTACTAGCAATGCAAAAGCAAACACTAACAGTCGGCCCATAGACAATGTATTATAGTATTGTAATTATTACAAGTGCTCTAACTTACAGCTGTAATAAAATGTTAAAGAGGTATCATTATCAGAAACAAAGTTACAATTAATGATTTCATCAGCGAATAGTTTTACATTCATTCAGGCTATGTTACAGTAAGGTTTACACATCTACATTATTTTCTTGCACTAAGGCACTGTCATTTAATCCAACAATCCAGCTTTGCATGCGTGCAGCTCATTAACTGTAAGGTTAAGGTTCTCAGTCAGGAGACAAACGATGGAATTTGATTTTCAATCTTAAAAGAAGCTCGCAAAAACCTTTTGATCACCAGCTCAAAAGCACTTAAGCACTTGGATTCCAGTGCTCGAGGTGTATATTATCTCAAATGTCTTAAATATTTGCATTTACTCTTATACTTTCAGAGAACAACTGCAATTTTCTCACCTCATCTCTTACCAGACTTCACATATAACTTAAATAAAAAAAGCTTCTCGCAGCTGGAATTTTTTATAAGATGTTTGAAAGGTGTTTACTCCATAATTTGTGTTGACCTGAAGTAGAAACCTAAATTGGTACACAGTAATTTGAAATATATATAAAAAAAAGAAAAAAAAAGGCCACAAGTCTTTTTTAAATGGATTTTTAAAAATGTTATTTTTATGTTGCATGCATGCAAAAAGCAAGCAGCTTTGTAAAATTAAACTCCATAACACCTATGGACACAATATTTGTATTGGTGACATTTGATGACTTTATTATAAGAATAATGTAATTTCTGGATGTCTTTTTTCCCCCCACAGGAAATCTCCTTGTATTAACTGTAGCTACAAAAGAAACAGATGGATTTAAGCGATTCATGAGATCTGCAAAGCAATTTAATTACACAATAAAGGTACAGAAACTGTTTGCACAAGTGTCATCTTTCCAGCTTTATGCATGAGAAACTGGTGCTCCGAATAATCAATAGACAATCACTTATTTATTATATTTTTGTAGGTTCTTGGGAGGGGTGAGAAATGGACGGGTGGAGATTACATGTCTGCACCAGGTGGAGGACAGAAAGTACGACTTTTAAAGGCTGCTTTAGACAGCATAAAGGAGGAGGACAAAGTCATTCTTTTTGTAGACAGGTATTCGGGGTGATTTATTTAACTAACTTCGGCATCCATTAAAGCTTATGTTACAAGGAAATTTAACTTTTTGGTCGAAATGAAAACTGAAGGTCAGGACATGGCCAGAAACATTGTTAGATTGTGTAAATTATTGCATAGATAATTAACTCGGTTAATACAAAACTTAAAAGTAATACATGTTACTTAATCATGTCCTGACTTGCCTTGCAGCTATGACGTTATATTCTCTTCGGGCCCTAAAGAATTGCTGAAGAAGTTCCAGCAGGCCAGGCACAAGGTGGTCTTTTCCGCCGAGACCCTTATCTGGCCCGATCGTCATCTGGAGGATAAGCACCCACATGTCCGAGAAGGGAAGCGGTTTCTCGGGGCAGGAGGCAAGTGTTTGTCTCATTGTTAACACAGCAAACATCGTTAACCAGGCTATTAGCAATTGCTTTCATTAATGTTTGCTGTGACATTCCTAACCCCAGTCCTGCACATTTGAAAGTTTTCTCTGCATCAACACATCTGATTCAACGGTTCAGCTAATTAACATCACTTTCTTGGTTGAAGTGGGTGTGTTAGAGCAGGGAAAACCATGTTGTGGTGCATTGCTTCATTTCATATAAGAAGTAATTAATTTGAGAAAGAATATGTCGGAGTAATAAGTAAAGGTGCTGTTATTGGGATGTCATCTCATGCTGTTACCACTGTTACCAAAATGTATTATTTTACAATAATAGCATTTGTGAGAGCATGATTTTTTTAATCAGTTGAAGAAAGGCTGGTGGCACGGTGAAAGGCACGGTGTCTTAGTGGTTAGCTTTGTCAACTTGCACCTCCAGGGTCTGAGTTCGACTCCCTCCTCAGGTCTGTGTGCATGGAGTTTGCATGTTCTCCTCGTGCTTGGTGGGTTTTCTTCGGGTACTCTGGTTTCCTCCCACAGTCCAAAGACATGCAGATTAGGCTGATTGGCGTTCCCAGATTGCCCGTAATGAGTAAATGAGAGTGTGTGTATGTGTGCCCTGTAATTTATTGGCATCCAGGGTGTACCTCATGGCCTAATAGCAAAAAAAAAAGAAGCTTTTTTTGGCAACAATGCTATTCATTATTCACTTACAAGGAATTAATTTGTGTTTCCACTTTAAACGAGCACATATTTTGCTGTTGGCCTTGCTGAGTGTGTTCTATGAATTTACCACATTGTTATGAGCAGATGTAGTAAGCTAACAGCTGTGAAACAGTCTGGCAATGTTTGTTTGTGAGTTCTGCGCCCACATCCCCCTCGACCTCTGTCATAATGTAAAAATCATATGTGGGAACATTAGACATTTGTTCCACTACTAATTTCTGCTTTTGTACTCTTCTTCCTTTTCTGTATATAGGCTTTATCGGCTATGCCCTGAACCTTAAACAGATGGTCTCTGATTGGTCAGGACAAGATGATGACAGTGATCAGCTCTTTTATACCAAGATCTACATCAACCAAGAAAAGAGGGTGAGCATTATCATTATCAATTAAGCTGAAATGTTTTTTTTCCTCTATTTTTTGTCTTTGCACTTTAATGAGCTGTTTTGGTTCTGATATTCTCTCCTCTGTCATTTCCTCGACAGAAATCCATAAATATAACCCTTGACAGCAAGTGCAGAATGTTTCAGAACCTGCATGGAGCTCTAGGTAAGTGTGTGTTGAGTAGGCAAGAGACAAGACGAGAAGACTGGCTACTTGAAAGTCCTTTATCGGCAAGCAAAGTTGCTGACTAGTCCAAAAATGGAGTAACAGCTTTTATTGCTTATAAAAATCCCACACCCCGAGGCGCTAAAAAAAAGCCAACCTTTCCCTTTTTTTGTACTCCTCCTCCTCTTTAATGAGACCATAGCTTTTAAATTGCTTTGATGGAAATGTAAAAGATAGAGTTGACGATCTGTCCCAGATTACGCCTGGGCTCTTTTCTTCCCGAGATCTAACTGCAGGGGTGGAAGCCAGAACCTTGGCATTCTTCCAAGCTCCCTTAAGCCCCGGTTGTCCCGCCTGCCTCCGTGCGCCTGAGGAAGTGGAATGTGAGAGTAAACTGTAGGATGTGCCTGTGCACACGTAGGCCAGCTGAACGTGAAGTCACCATTCATTCTTGTTTAAGACTTCGGTCCTGCCGTAGTTGGGTGCTAACAAAACCCTTCTGTGTCCTCTCGGAGCCTCTGCTCTCACACTCAAGTGGCTGTTTTAAAACCAACATAAACAGCTGGACTTCTCTTATAGTAATGATGATCCGGCATATGCTTTAGTTAAATGTCTTTACTTGCCATGTTTATGGGGCTAAAGAAAACAATCTGTTCTATAGCACAGAGGAGTCTCACTGAATACTTAAGCAGAAGATCACTTCAGTTTGACTGTGTTTCTGACGTTTTGGCTGGAGATAAAACCTGGCAGAATCACTTGGCTCAGGAGATCTGTGTTTAGATAACTGCAAAAATCTGGAGGAAATGGCACAGTACAAAAGAGCTTTCTTTCTCCTTCCCAGTGGAGAACCTATCTTTCTGGGTTATTTAACAACACGCAGCTCTCATAATTACAAAAAAGCCTCAAGGGAAATATTGATGGGATGTTTATTTTTTATTCCCCCCGACTAGATGAAGTGGTACTGAAGTTTGAGAATGCAAGAGTACGGGCCAGAAATGTGCTCTATGACACCCTACCTGTTATTGTCCATGGAAATGGGCCTACAAAGGTAAACAGCCTTTTATGTCATTTAGTCCCAATAGAAATGTATTACTTCGAATTAATGCCTTTCTGTTTGGGTGTGCTTTCCAGCTTCAGATAAATTACCTTGGCAACTACATCCCAAAAGTGTGGACCTTCGAGACTGGCTGTACGGTTTGCCAGGAGGACCTGCGGCCTCTTTCAGCAATCAAGGTGGGAATTTTTCTTTTGAGTCTCCTCCTATGGCTGAGGTTAAAAGGGTTTGGCTGAGGTTACTTGCAATTCATTGTTGTATACATTAATGTGAATAACTGAAAAAGATGATGTGACCTTAATGCAGCAATTTTTAATATCGGTATTATATAAAAGCCATATCTTTAAGCTCAAGACAAAAGGCAATTATCATTTAGATTGGACAAATATATGGCGAGTCTTTAGCTGTAGATGTTCTACATACTGTATGATTGTAATAAGCAAGTTTAAAAAACAAGAAAATATTTTTTACAAGCCATTATAAGATGAGATATAATAATAAGATTCCTGAGATCATTCCTGTTGGTTCGGTATTTATTGAAATTAAGAGATTGTGTAATAAGAAACCTTCCAGATAAGATTAAATATGGATACTTTCTAGTGGTTATTTAAAATTTTTGATTTTTGAAAGTAAAATTTTTTGTTTAGCTGTTGGAAATGGTGCAGCTAATTGATATGGGACATTCTTGGCAGGAAATTTTACTGTATCCATGCTGATCGTGTTGTTCCTCTGCAGGAGAGCGAGTATCCAGGAGTGGTCATAGGCATTTTTATTGAGCAGCCCACCCCCTTCGTAACGGTCTTCTTTGAGCGCCTTCTCCGTCTCCAGTACCCCAAAGATCGCCTTAAACTCTTCATTTACAATCAGGTGACGCATTACCCCTCATAATTTCAGTTCATATTTTAAACATTTTGTTGTTAATGTAAATATTTAGCCAGTTTTGGATGCTCTAATGGTAGCTTTACTGTTTTAGCATTTTACTTCATGTTCAATACAGTGATTAAATAATGTCATTTAAGCTGTGACCAAATATTTTATACTGTAATAATCTAAAAAGAACCGTAAACCAACTAAGTTTTGTCCATGTTGTCATTTTTTTTTGGTTTTGTTTCCTATTATAATATATTTTTGTACGATCTTTTCCAGGAGCCCTATCATGAAAAGCAGGTCCACGCTTTTCTACAAAATCATGAAGCAGAGTACCAGGCTGTGAAGCTGATCGGGCCCCATGAGGGAGTTGACCACATTAGCTCACGCAATATCGGCTTGTGAGTTTGCAAATGCCACTGACATTCATGAAAAGCAGGGTGTAAATTCATACTGTATCAGCTTAACATATAAGAGCGTACGTACAAGTCTTGTGTATGTGTGTGTGTGCGCGTCATGCCTATTATTATGTCTATACTGCTGTTAGGTTTTCTGGCATAAGACGTTCATTTGGCTTTGTGTTTTTGTCACAGTGATATGTGTCGAGATGATGCAGACTGCGAGTACTTCTTCAGTATGGATGCTGATGTGGTTTTGAAGAATGAAGACACACTGAAGATACTAATTGAGTTAAATAAGTAAGTGAGAACTTGTCTTGCTGAGCCACATGGTAATGGAATTCAATATGCCATATTCAGCACTTCATTTCAATATCACTGTCTCATTCTTTACTCCACAGGCCGTTCATAACACCGATGATGAGCAAGCCTGGCCGGCTGTGGTCTAATTTCTGGGGCGCACTTAGTGCTGATGGCTACTACGCCAGGTCTGAGGACTATGTGGATATTGTTCAGGGGCGCAGAGTGTAAGTCTTGTTTGTTTACCCACCTATTTACGCACATGTATAGTTTAGTTCATTGTGTGAACTATATTAGTAGCCTGTCTAACATGGGAAACTGACATAGCATACTTTAACGTATATATTTTTGTGTTGTCCCGCAGGGGTATCTGGAACGTTCCATATGTGTCTCAGGTGTACCTGGTGAGAGCTGACGTTCTGAGGAACGAACTAAAGGCTTCTGATCTCTTTCAGTCAGCCACCCTTGACCCAGATATGGCTTTCTGCTCCAGAGTGCGGGACCAGGTCAGTACACTTTTCTTCAAAACTCATAAGATGCAGTAACAACATCAATTTAGAAAAGCGCTGCGTAGAGGTAATTTGCAAAATAGGCTGCATTAGCGCAGGTTTATTTTTTTTTTCTTTGGGGGGCGGGGGAAATTTTTCCAAATTTTCTCCCCTAATTTAGTCGTAGCCAATTCCTTCCCGTCACTAGGGGGCTCCCACATTAAGGCTACTACTACCACTCAGCCGGGAGGGCCGAAGACTATCACATGTTTCCTTCGAACCACGAGATGTCGGCCAAGCGCATCTTTTTCGAACTGCTTGCTCACGCACCATTAGGGGCGGAGTAACACACTCGGAGGAAAACGCTCCTTCCGCGTGCGCAAGCTCACAGCCCCTGATTGCCTTAGAGCCGTGATTAATGTGGGAGCACAAGTACCTCTCATCCCTCCCCCCTGAGAGAGCTCGGCCAATCAGCTCTCTCTGTGCCTCCGGCTGTGAGAGGAAAACAGCATCACCTGGGGTTCGAACCAGCAATCTCCGGATGATAGGGCGAGCACTTTACCACTGCGCCACTCGGAGGCTGTTAGTGCAGGTTTTTTAAAGGGAAGATTTGGCATACTTAAGCTCTGATTTAAGAATCCTATTTACTCCACAAAGAGAGCGTTCAACTCAAACCGCGACTTGGGATGAAATTCCTTGTGTGAAGGCATAAAAACAGATTTCTTCAAGTACACTACAGTGATGAAACATTTAAATTGTGCAAACGTTCAAAAGAAGGTCGTGAATAACAATCCGATGTGGCTCGGAGTGCACTGCATGTCGTTCTTTGAACATTCAGCAATGGAATACTCGATTTTTGAAAATCAACGGATAACTTATCGCAAACTTGCAGAAGAGATGCATCTGTCTGTAAGGACTGTACGCACATTCATTTACCAAAACCACTTACACATTACGAGAACTCGGCTGGGAGTTATTGCCACATCCCCCATACAGTCCTGACCTCACTCCGAATGAGTTTGTCATTGGGGGATTATTTAGAGAAACTAGAGACGGTGGTTTTTGCCGTGGCAGACTCGGGCCTTGGGCGTGGCTTGACAGTGTCACAATGATACCTTGTTAGCATGTTAACATGATTAGCATGTCGCTAGCAGCATACTAACATGCCAACATGATGCTAACAATATTAGCATGACGTTAGGATAATTAGCATTTTGTTAGTATGGCGCTACTATGATTATCATGTTGCTAGCAACATCATTAGCACATTGCTAGCATAACTCTAGCGTGATCAGCGTGTTGCTAAATGATTATTTAAAATGGGTCATGCATTGGAGTGTATGTATGACCAATTTAAAATTACACAGATTCGTTTGAGCTGAAGGATGCTAGGGTTCGCAAGTACCACTTCGCTTCGCAAGCACCACTAATAATATTCAATTAAATTTAATTAAATATTATTTGTATGGCGCTTTTAACAATTCTCATTGTTGCAAAGCAGCTTTACACAATCAAAATAATTATTTAAGTTTGTATGGAATGTGAACGTGTATGAATCAAAATGGTCAGATAGTCCCTGGTGAGCAAACCGAGGGCGACAGCTGCAGTTCATTTGGGTGAAACAGAAAACAGGAATTGATCTGCATTTATACTGTGTGTTAGGTGTCAGCTAGTTCAGCTATAACAAGTGATGTTAATTAATGTCAATATGGAGTCCAGGTAGTTATTGGCAGTTATTTAGGTAATAGGCTGTTATATAAGTAGTTTATTTAATAAGCCTGTGAGATAACAATAGTAGTACTTCGCAAGCACCACAAATTAAGGGAGTTTTTACTCTCATAACTGTGTTCTGTCCCGGTTTGACTTGAACGGCCCTTACAGAACATTGAATATTAGATTAGGGAATAATGTGAATGCAGACACAGATGATCTACAACTGCAAAAGACCCCATTAAGCTCTAATCATTAAAAAAAGAAATGCTTCTTGTTTAGGCCACACCCGTTTCTGGTTTAAACCAAAGTACGTTAACAGATGCAAATTGATATTTTTTTATATATAGTAATGCATTACAAATTTAATCCAACTCCTTTTTATTTTTTTAAAGGGAGTGTTCATGTTCGTAACAAACATGTATACTTATGGCCGAATCCTGAATACAGAACACTACCAGACGGATCACCTTCACAACGATCTCTGGCAGATTTTTGAAAACCCAGTGGTAGGTGGAAGTTTGAGATATTCCGAACATCACATTACACTGTCCCTTTTGTGTTTAACTTACTATTGGTTACTTTAACAGGACTGGGAAGAGCGATACATCCATACAAATTACTCAAGAATTATGAAAGAGGATATAGTGCAAACGGTAAGAGACTGAAGACCACAGACCACTAGGGCCTTTTTTTCTTTTTTTTAGGATGGATTGTTCATACTGTTTTCTTTACAATATTAACAATATTGTCTATCCTACAGCCATGCCCTGATGTGTTCTCGTTTCCTATTTTCACCGATGTGGCCTGTGAACACATGATCGAAGAAATGGAAAATTTCGGCCAGTGGTCAGGAGGTGGCAATGTGGTAACTGTTTTTTTTTTTTTTTTTTATCCCAGAGAGCGTTTGGAAAGATTCCATTACAGTTGCAAAACTAGATGTTAAACTATGGTCTAGTTAACACATTTATTTTAATGCATGTAGTTTTGTTTAAGTTCTGTTCACCCTGCTCACTGACTAGGCACAACAAAGTGGTTCCACTTTTAAATCTCTGGCCTTTGTTTCTGCAGGACACTCGAATCCAGGGTGGCTACGAGAACGTTCCCACTATCGATATTCATATGAATCAGATCAACTTTGATAAAGAGTGGCACAAGTTCCTCTTGGATTATATTGCACCAGTGACGGAGAAAATGTTTCCTGGGTATTACACAAAGGTAAAGATTTTATTTTTATTTATAAAAATGAACAAGATAATTTATTTAATGTTGTTATGTACCATCTTGAAGTAGTAATGCAGATATTGTCAAAAGACTGATAAGTCACTGGATATAATTAGAGATTTCATTGATTTTTGTTTGTTTTTGTTTTGCATCCTCATTCAATTAGTAGATCAATCAGATTCTGATTCACATACAAACCAACATGAATGATGACATTTTACACAAGTGAATGCAGGGAGGGTCTGTATTTTTTTCCCTCACTTTTGTGGGGTACTGTCTTGTTTGTGAATGCTTACATGACCTCTTTTGCGTCTGTGTTTCTCAGGCTCAGTTTGACTTGGCGTTTGTGGTTCGGTATAAACCTGACGAACAGCCCGCGTTAAGGCCCCATCATGACGCTTCAACATTTACTATAAATATTGCCCTCAATCAAGTGGGCGTTGATTTTCAGGTGAGTAAGAAGCCCAAGTGTGTTTCATGTGGCCCAGCTGAATTGATCTTCAGAATTAATATGTCAGTGACAGTATTATTTTTTATATGAATGTGTATATACAGTATTAACAGTGGCACGGT
This sequence comes from Clarias gariepinus, assembly GCF_024256425.1. Classification (NCBI taxonomy): domain Eukaryota; kingdom Metazoa; phylum Chordata; class Actinopteri; order Siluriformes; family Clariidae; genus Clarias; species Clarias gariepinus. Next base: position 27,920,517 of record NC_071108.1, read on the forward strand.
GGTGTAGTCGCCTTGCACCCCCAGGGTCCGGGTTCAATTCCTTGGTGGGTTTCCTCAGGGTACTCCGGTTTCCTCCCAAAGTCCAAAGACCTGCAGATTAGGCTAATTGGCGTTCCCAAATTGCCCATTGTATATGCCTGTGTGCGCCCTGCAATGGATTGGCACACTGTCCAGGGTTAACTCTGCCTTGTGCCCTAAATCCCCTGGGATGGGCTCCAGGCACTCTGCAATCCTGAATTTAGAATTAAGCAGTATAGACTATGAGTGACACTTAGAGGAAAGAAATAATCCATGCTGCCTGTTCAGGCTGTACACTAAAAGCCCTTTTATAATGGTGATGATTTGTTCACTAAGATTTTAACAAGTGTTTCATGTACATAGCACTAAGTTGGGTTTAATTTGCTTAAATAGTTTATATCGTGTGTATAGTTATGAGTTTCTAATAGAAGCCGGAATATGATTGCATTTGCTAATCATAATAAAACTTGCAGTAAAGCTACCTTTAAGATATAATGTACGAGATGAAAAAACAGTGTGTAAAACCTTTCTTAGGTAAATAAATTATGATGAGCCAGTTTAACCAACAGAGGTTCCTCTTAATACACTAATGACCCTATAATGCTGGACAGCATTTCCTCTCTTAGCATGCATTGCTATGTAACTTGATTATCATATCTCCTTATTTGTTTTCAGGGCGGTGGCTCCCACTTCCTTAGGTACAACTGCTCCGTTCAGGATTCAAAGAGAGGCTGGGCCCTTATGCACCCGGGCCGTTTAACACACTACCACGAGGGCCTGCGCACCACGAGCGGTGTCCGATACATCTCCGTCTCATTTGTGGACCCTTAAGTCTAACATCTTCAGAGGAAATCCATTGTTGTATTCAATTGTTTAGTCCTAGATGTCCATTGGGAGAGCTGAGGCAGGACTTTCAGAGAGACAATCTGTTTAGCAAAGAGTTGGAAATAAATAAGACTGTACCTTTCATTGGTGTGTAAATGTAATAATGTACTTATAAGACACATCACTTGAATGCAGTGGAGACCTGTACCTGTTTTTTTATTTATTGATCATTTTTAAGCAGTCACACCATTCATCTGGGATTTTTCTTTATTATTTTTATTTTTATAAAGTTTGCCTTGGATAACTTAATAATTCACCTGTTTGTTTTTTACTTGATAAGGTTGCCCAGGCAAACAGTGCTACTGTTCCGAAAATAACTGATATACATTTTTTCTTCACTGCTCTTTTAAATCTTCTTTGTCATGTATTTTTTTTTTATTAATACATCAATAAAAGTGACTGTTTCTTTAATATTTGGTTATATTGAGTTTGTAGCTGTTTAACAGCTTGCTTTTATACACCTTACGAGAAAAACACCTAGTTTTCCATGGGTCGCAATGGCAGTTAACTTTTTTTGGAGATCAGATACACTTGCATGAAACCGAGGACGCACAGTTCAGTCATGAGGACCGCTTTGTGAAAAGACGTGATAGGATTCAGCCCAAGCTGCGCTCAGGTTAGTGAACCTTATTCTGATGAATGTTTATTTTGTTGCTGTGTATCCTTCCTTGACTTCATGATGCACTAGCAGTTTCCATGATTCAGCAATACATACAGTATGTGTTTCCATAGCTCTGTCCCAGTGAGACCTTCGAGAAGAAAAATTAAAATAAAATGACTATTAGAGACTTTTTTTGATAAGTGAGACAAATAATCTTTCATTTATACATCTTTTATCCTGATAAAATTTTGTAATCCTGAACCTATTCCAGGTTCCAGACTACAGCTATGTGGCATTAAGAAAACCACGATAGTGAGACAAATCAGAAAAAGGCTTGGATCTGCTGGGGAATATAAAGATTGGACTTTATTTAATAACCAAGCTTGATAATCAGCAAAAAAAAAAAAAAAACTCTTAAAAAAAAAAAAACCTTGGGTTATTGCACTTATTGTTCATGGCATCATCTCCTCAGTGAAAATGGCTTTTTTAAGAAGTTGCTTTTAGAAGGAAATGCAGTGCTAGTTGTATGTATACTAAATTAAACCCTTGTTTTGTCTTCACATTCTGTATACGGTCAACAATTACCCTAATTAAAGAGTTGTGGCTGATAAGGAGATATGTTCTATATTATGTGTGGTTTTTGGCTGTGTGCTGTCACATCATGTACAGCCAAAAACCACACAACACCTGTTGTGTTAGTATTCCTTGCACATGGAAGTCTGAACTTTTCTTTGCAACCAGTAAGGTATCTATCTAACATCCATCTATCCATCTACCGATCTATAAGTAGCCAATGGCAAATTTACACATTATAACGTATTATATAAACTCTATTATACATTAGTAGGACCACACAGAATAGTGTCTGGTGAGTAAAAATGTGTGTTGGAATTTAAACAGGAAATGGATACACTATCTCTTTTATTATGGGTGTGTCATAAGGTGCTGTAATTCTGAGAAATAGTCTTGAGGTATACAGTATAACGGTGTGGCCTGGGTGTGAACTTCCAGCCTTGGCCAAAGACCTGCCTTCATTAAAGCTGTAAAATTAAGTATTATCATAAGTTTTGAACCTCGAATCAATTTTGCATGAAGAAACAATATGTCATTTATCACAGAATTTATATGAATATTTGTGCTTTTCCTTTTCACAATACAGGAAGACTGCATTCTAATCAGTGAGCACCACTTCAGGACCCCATGACTTTTAGTTTTTTGTGCCAACACAGCAACATATTGTTATACTGTATATAATGAGGAATTTGACTACTAAATACTAGCCATGCTACATTTTTTATGTATAAAAAAGTATTAAAAAACAAAATCTATACATAAGAATAAATGTGTGTGTGTTTTCTGGTGTGTAAATGATTTCCTATTGGCTGGTTCACTGCAATGAACATGTAAATACTGCGACGCTGTACTGTGATCTAGAGATGCGCGATACTGTGACGTAATACATTTTGTAATAACATCAACAGACGTAAGTTCTTAGAAAAACTAAAATTAAAAACAAAATATATATTGTCTGCCTTAAGTGTTTTGTTTTGTGTTTAATCCCTAGATGGTATACTACATTTACTATGTATATTTTTCTCTCCTTTAGTAATATTTTGTAGCACTTTTATCGTACGAAACACTATGGCGCGCTCTGATGATGTCATAAATTGCTGCCGGAGGATAGCAATAGCGCGCAGTGCTAATAATAACTAGTAATTGGTCAATTCCTAGCACTATGTAAACAAGCTACTTACTAAATGTGTTTATCTAGTTTAGCAGGGATCTTTGTGTTCAGTAACGATAATTCCTGTATATCTACATCGTCTGTTCACGAAGTTATTAATCGCGTCGCTCCTCCCAGCTTCGGTTGCTAACGGGAATCTTACTTTCACTATCTGTGAGCTAACCTTCACTGGTGTTGCTCGGTTCGCTGCTCCGCTTGTTTGTCAGATGTAACGGCAGAGACATCATATTAACAGACTGATATAATATTCGATTTCTTGGCCATGATGCCTGAGGACGTCTTCTAGTCACCTCTCCCTTGGTAAGTAGTTATTCCTAACCTTATACTTTATAACCTTATGCTAACAGAAGATATATACAGGTTTTTATCACATAATCCCATTAAATTAATTAATGTGAATGATATTGACTGGGATTGTTCTGAATATATGTGCCACTCCTAACAATGATGCATTGTATCTTAACCTGGTAAATCAGCTTAACTATTTTAATTAACTAGCTAGGTAATAAACATGTATATATAATTATTACTTTAAATATGTAAAATATGGATGGGGACCCGATCAACCTACTGGTTTACAATCACCGTTAAACAACAAAGAAGAAGCTACAAAAAATAATGAGGCCAAAAGTTTAGTTTTATTATTTTTTTTTACTTTATTAAAGTTAGGAATATACAGTTCCAGAATGCACTTTTGATTTGTAATTATTTACTAGTTATCAGAAACAATTTAAACTGTGCTGTCTGTTGTGTGTTAAAGATCTTATCGTTTACAAATTTCATGTTGTACATATAACAAATGTAGCGTCATGGCAGGGGGAAAAACTCATAAGCCTCAGGGTCTGTGTGCATGGAGTTTGCATGTTCTCCCCCTTGTAGTCTAAAGACATGCAGATTAGGTTCATTAGCGTTCCCAAATTCCCTGTAGTGTGTGAATGCGCATTTCAATGTTGACCTGCGGTCCTACCACAGTCATAAATATATTGTTAATTACCATTTGAACTCCACAGTCCCTAGTTGAACTACAGTGGTTAATATTAACCTGTCCCACAACATTAAACAGAAGGAAGAGTGTGTTTTAAAGAAGGAAAACCACCCAACATGTCTAGCGATGACTACTAAATAAAAATAAGCCATAACATTCCAAACATCAAAAAACATTTTCACATTAGGCATGATTGATTTGTACCCGGCAGGAATATTTGCTTCCTCCTTCCCACCCTTCTCACATTTTTTTTTTGTCTCGATTCTCATGCACACTTGTATTTTCTTAGTCTCTGAGACAGCAGGTGGCAGTGTGCATCTACTTTGTTTGTGAGCTATTCCACTATTCAGCACGAGAAGAAGAGAACAAGCTCATTTACATTTAGGTATTTGGCAGATGCTCTTATCCAGAGTGACTTTCAAAAAGTTTCCATCACTGGATAGATACTTGCACTGGGTTACTAGGTTACTAACTAATTACAATCAGTCAAACACAGTTGGGAAGAGAATATATATATTTGGGGGGGGGGGGGGGGGATTAGGCCAAGATTTAAGGTACTGTTGACGTCACGTCTTAAGTGCTCAAGTTCTCAAGAGCTATTGCCTCTGATTTGATTCATGCCAGAGTATGCTATATTTCCCTCCAGACTACCTTTTTCAGTGGTCTAAGGCACGGTTCCTGAGCCTGGAATGATTGTCTTCTTACTGATCTAAATAAACCAGACTTTGGGGTCAAGTGTTCTTGGAAAAGATTCTAGGTCTCTCATGTGAAATTGCACAAAATTAAAAACTCTTAGGTTTTGGGTTGCCCTTGTGTCACCTGAGTAGCTTTATCCCCTTGTAGCATGGCTCTGTGGTGTCAGGATGTTGGTAGGGAATCTTTGCTTGCTGTGTGTTTGGGATGGAGGCTCCATGGATCGAGCAAGGGTAAGCGTCCTTGGGCTGTTTGCCTGCTGGGAATTGTGCACTGGATTTTCTGGTGCCTTTCTATTGTGTCCAGCATTGAAATTTTTTTTCTCTAAATTGTTCTGCTTTGGCTTTTCTGTGCCCTTATCACCATTACTGATATATAATTCATAATCTGTGTTCGTACGATTGGTGTATCTGTATGTTTTTATATAAAAATAACCAGTATGGAATAGATGCAACTGGTTTCAGTTTCAGACTGAATGACTAGTGGTGATTGGCGCAGTTTCACCCATTGCCGAAGCTGTTATGTTCTATATTCACACAATCAGATGCTCATTGCCTTGACATATGTTATAGCCATGAGGAGACACAAATACATTTGTATCACAGAAATATGTTACTCACAAAGCTCACACTCTCACTGTTTCATTCTAGTTGCTTTACAGATATCTAAATTTAGATTTAGATCGCTAATAAACAAGCTAGAGGTGAAAGTCTCATAGGGGGGAAAGTACCCGAGATAACATGGGGAAGAGATATTAAAGGGAACGTTATTACTCAGTGTTAAAAAAATGTATAAATATTTAATTAGGCTGCATATTCCAGTTATGTCCACAGATTACACAGACAAAAAAAATCTAAATATTTGTATCAAAATTTCATCTGTGGTGAAAAGGTTAAAAAAAATTGTTGTGAACTTGTACATTTACTGTACACTTTATTCCATGCTTAAACATAACCTGCAGTCAAACATTTTTCTTTAAACAACAACAAAAAAAATACAATTACAGTATTGAAAAATTAAAAGTATAACATACAGGGTTCAGGTGTAAATATTTGAATTGTACAGTTAACTATGGACACAGAACAGAACAAAAAAATAATAGAAGATATACAGTCTAAGTAAACTTTATACAAAATCTATTAAATATTAAAGATATAAATATATAATAACAATAGACAGAGTAAACCAACCAACAAATAAATAAATAACAAAAAAAGCCAAACTCATGCACACGCGCATGACGTACGCGATGGGCGGGCGTTGTGGGTGGGACTTTTGGACAGACAGAGAACGCAGCCAATGAGATGCCAGAGTAGTCTGCCGCGCAGTAAAACTGCGGAAGTGAAATATTAGACGGAGTGGAGGTGTAACCCCCTGCGTGTGAGGCGTGCGGTCAAGACATGAGGCAACTTTAAGCTCGTACCGAGCGTGGCTGACCAGAGTAACGTTAGAAGTTAGTCGTGATGGCGGATTAACGCGCAGATATCAGCTTTGACCTGATCGTGTATGTGTGTGTGTGTTTGCCGGTATAGAGGAGAGAGAGAGCAGTGTGACATTGACATTGGACTTGTGCTCCCTGTTCAGTCACACGGACCTGATCGCACATTTCTCACCGCCGGATTGTTGTGATACCACGAGGTACAGCTCAGTCAATATTTCCCATTGTGTGAGTTATATGTTTCGACGTGATATTAGAAACCTTTAACTAGTGCATGATGTATTCACTCATTATATTTGTACACTGTCTAGTTTCTGGTGGTGTTTAAACATTTCTGACCTAATGCAATGATCAGATTTGACTTGGATTTTATCTCGCTTATCCTTTAAATCACGCTTTTTGAACTATTGTGTCTTCAATGAGTCTTTTTCAATCTGATCACATGAGAAAGAATGAAAATGCACAAGTGAAATGTCCAGTTCTGCCTGTTCCAGCTCAGGATTTGGTAAGACAATAGGTCAGGGCTCATTGTTGTCAGACCACCTCAGGTTTGTTGAAGGCGTTCTTACGTAATGTACTTATCTTTAACTTCATACCAAAAGACACAGATTTTATTTAATGTGAACTATGTGATGCGACTCGTTAGCCTGTATGTAACAAATTAGGAAGTTGGATGTTTTGTTTTGGATATTGCATTGTCTATTTATTTTAGATCGATACAGATATATGGACAGAAATAGAAAAATCTATTGAATCACCCTTGGATATTACTAATTCATGGACCAATATATTGTGCAGCTCTATTCCAGGGTCGTAGGATAGAGGGAGACCGTAAGATTCATATTCAGGCTCTGAACCCTGACCGCGATCTAAAGTTCTTTTTAATGTGTGTGCTCAAGGTGACTTTTAATGGCAACTAGCATATCTGTCAACTCGCGTAGAAGCTTTTTAAGGGGAAATCGATCAGTTGCTGTTTTCTGTTGACATTGTGTCTGAAAAATAAAAGAGCTCCCAATTTGAGAGACAGAGAGGTCACAAACCTTGCCCTATGTGACTCCCAGTGTATTTGCATTTTCTGGAGATGAGCTGTACAACACAGACATCAAATTTGATTCTTCATTTTCATGTTTTTAAAATGTTTGTATATTTATGAACGCAAAAGTACACTTTGCCTCCTCCAGTCAGTATGTGTGTTATCAATATTATGTAACTTTTTAAAAAAGGTAAGTTCATTGTAACCACTTCATTTGAACATGACGAGCAAGCAAACAAAGCCAGTCTGGAAATGCGCCCCTTCAACACACACAATAGGAAAGACTTTACCGGACACGGTTTAGAATGCATGCAGATTTTTACACACTCCACTTTTTACAAGCATTTACTGGCTGTAAGCAAACATGCAAAAACTATGTTGATTTTTTTTTTATATTTACTGTGGTGCTTCTGATGTATATGATGTGGGTTTTAACCCTGCGCTCTATCCTGTGACAAGACCTAAGGTTCCTTAAATTCTAAAAACGTGTGTTAAAATATCTGTTGACTCATTACATATCCCAAATGCATTACTAAAAATGACACTAGAGGAAGTAAAGCAGGTTTTTAATGAGATGTTTAGGCTGGATGAAAGCCAGGCATCTGTTTTGAAATATGATAAAAGTTCTAATTTAAACCCCCCAATATAGTTTATTCTTTTCTTTTTAAACATTTTATTTTATTCTTTGTCATCCAACAACAAAATTTGTCATGCAACAGTGCTTTGATCGATTTCTATTTATTTTATATTTTTTGTTTCCCCTCTCTCTGATTTTAGGGCAATGTCTCTGGTTTTCCCGCGGCCCAACACCAGCGCAGTTGGCAAAAAGGACAAGCGACTCATGGCTGAAGTGAACGCATCCCCGCTCAAGCACTTCGTCACTGCGAAGAAGAAAATCAACGGCATTTTCGAACAGCTCGGCGCCTATATTAAAGAGAGCTCAAGCTTTCTGGAAGGTAAGTGCACACAGATGTGTCGTAATTTTGAGCGAAGCAGATCCTTGGGATCTGGTCCTGGATCAGCTCTGTTATTTCACCATGCTCCAGGAATGCCAAGCACGTCAATAATAGGTTGGATGTCAGTCTTGAAAAACACTCAACAACTTTAACAAAAAGTATATTAATATTATATTATATTATAACTATAATAACATGAAGCACATGTTGTTCTTAAAGAAATGGGTTGGTCTTAAATTTCTTTGGATTTTCTTGTGTGGATATGACAGCCGTGTTGTATTTGTGTAACAGAGACCTACAGCAATGAGGAACTGGATCCAGTCACTACAGAGGAGCAGGTGGCCGAGGTACGAGGTTACCTGTCCAAGGTGTCAGGAATCGGAGAGGTGCTGTCCCGTAGACACATGAAAGTGGTATTTTTTGGCAGGTATGCACGTGGTTATGTCCAGTTCCCATCCCACATTATTATTTTTTTTAAATGCTCAGGATTTCTCTGACTCATGACCAACAGCATTAACAAGCGGCCATGGACACACCAACTCGATGCGTGCTGGGAATTCACACACAAAGTTTTTTTTGCTCAGGGCGTGGTTGTTTTCAACTATTTCTTAGTGTTTGCACACGGTAACTGTTTGAAAGGAGCACAAGGTTGTAACAGTACGCAACATCTCTTAATTTCTCTTAGCAAGATTAAGAGCATGTGTAAAGGCAGCTATTAAACGAAGAAAAATATATTATAAATATAGATTATAGTTTGGTCTAAGTAGGGGAAGGGGGAGTTTTGGCACCCCCATAACCAAAAAAACAAAACAAAAAAAAAAAACCCAGCTTGACTAATATTCATGTTATAGTGTTTAGGAACAATTAATTGGTTATATGGGAATGCCTTTGTCACCTGTATAAATATAGGTCCCAGGTCTCTCTAAAGCAACTTTTTTTTTTTGCAGTCCAAATTGTTAAATAACTGCTGTCAAGGTTCTGGCTGCTGTGTGAAAACCCCTGCCATTGTTTGATGCATGCACAGGACAAGCAACGGAAAAAGCTCAGTAATCAACGCCATGCTGTGGGACAAAGTTTTGCCGTCGGGCATCGGCCACACGACCAACTGCTTCCTGCGGGTGGAGGGGACTGACGGCAACGATGCGTTCCTGCTTACGGAAGGGTCAGAGGAAAAGAAGAGCGTTAAAGTAAGTCACTTGGAGATCTGACAGGAAAGACTGGTGATCATAATGCACACATAAAGTCATAATGGAATTCTTATTACATCGATGTGAGTTTGTAAGGCTTTCTCCATTATCCAGTAAAAAACACATACTTTGTGAATTATTCATAATTGCTTAGCACATAATGTTTAGTTCTTTGCCCGATCATGCCTGAATTCTTAAGCAGCTCACGCCTAAATAGTCCAGCCACAAATGTCTCAAAGTTCATCTGTGATTGTCTTTTATCAGTCAAGACACGCCACATTCATAGCGAGGTGTGTTTAAAAACAATATATTCTAGCACTGCTTGTTCATCAGATCTGCAATATAAAAATAGAATCGACCTGACGGTTTATGTTCTAGTGTTCTACTGTTTATGATGACATCTTCCATGGTGAAGGTTCAACCTTTCAGAATGTTTTGTAATCATTTCTATGGTAAATGAATTTAATTGCCATTTTCAGAGCCTTTAAATGTGACCCAAATGTTTAGCTAGAAAAAAGTCTTCAAGACAGAGCAGTTTTGTGTTACAAATAAACAAATATATTTGTTTATTTGTTTGTTAACATTAAATGCTGATTTATACGTGTCCAATTAATTTTAAGAGGGGAAAAAATGACGCTAGTAAGGAAACGTTTGTACACGATGACTGGATTGATAGAAGTGATAACCTGAACGAATCTGCACTGCTTGGCCAAAAACCTTGACATTTCTGAAGGGTCGAGCTTTTGGCCTGCATCACGCAAATAAAGCAACTAAGGAGGTTTGGCATAACTGGAATTAAGTTATTAAAATAAATATGATCGGAAATAAATATCGTAATTGAAGTTATGTTATAAAAATGAACAACAGAAATTACAGCTCAATAGTGAAAGTAAGAGCATTTCCACATACACAATGTGAGGAGAACTCTCAGGATTGGGACTAAACAGCTGTGTTGGGTCATAAGAAAATCACTTATGGCTTAAAAGGTCATGTGGTCTGATAGACAGTCTAGAGTTTAGACTGACCCTATTCCAGACGATGTTTGTGTAAGGGTTAAAAAAGGGAAGCGCATGAAGCAATGCACCCATCATGCACAGTGCCCACTGTACAAGCCTCTAGACGCATGATGTGTGTTATGATCTGGGGTTGCTTCAGTTGGTCAGGTCTGGGCTCAGCAACATTATGTGGCAATAAAATAAAGTCAGCTGATGCCCCGGATGTGCTGAATGACCAGAGTGTCACATCTGTGGAGTTATTCTTTCCTTATGGCACAGGCATAGTCCAAGATATATGTTATAAGAGAGTGGTTCTGGGAGAATAAAAAGTAATTTACATACACAAACTGACCGCCACATTGCGCACATCATTAAAGCTGAAGCCGGTCAAACATTTTTTTTAATGTTGTGTGTTAATTCTTGTGTTAATACACATCATGCAGTCAATTAATTGTTTAATCAATAAATTATTGTAATTGCTGAGGTGTAAGAGAAATAAAAACACTCCAGAATGTGCTGCCATTAAAAATAACTAACAGTAATCCTACTCTTTTATTCCGGCTGCAAACTGTTGATCAATTTCCTATAACATGGCGTATGTTTTATTCCTTATGTTTTCGAACAGTGGTTCTCAAACTTTCAAGGCAGCAAGCCATAATTGAAGATCGACAAGCTCTTGCGACCCCCACTATCAAAAACAAGCAATAAACATAACAAGCTGTTCACAGTATTTAGACTACATTTACTATACATCAAAATTAATTTGGCTTACCTTTTAATGGGAAGTGTGTACTTTTTTTTTTTTTTTTTTTTTGCTTGTTGAGCAATCGTGTTTTGCCGGGCTTCATACTTTCATGCGCAAGCACTGCTTAACAGATTACACATTGAGGGAAATCTACGTTGTCAACAGTAGAGCAAGTGAATCCATACTTTATGAATTCTTCCTGATATTTTCGACGTTTCCTACTTCGGTCTGACGGGGTCTTGCTCTTATGTTTAGTTGATGTACATGGTTCCGATGACTCAGGCAAACTGTCCCCAATTTCCTCAACATTTTTAAATTTGCAAATAACAAATTTATCTATCTCGGCAGCTGCGGTTTTCACGTGCAGTTGTGCGCTGTAGCAATAACTAATGAGCCAGTCGCTGCACAGTGACGTCATATCTTTGAGTCGCGAATGTTTTTTTTTTTTAACACCAAGTTTAAACACTCGCACTCAATCAGTAATATCTTTACAAATCAGAAAATATTTATTTATAGTATTTACTTGTAATACTGAAAAGGTTTGTATTATAATCACAAAAAAAAAAATATATATTTTTTTATCCCTCACGCGACCCCATGAAATTATTCTGCGACTTCCAGTTTGAGAACCACTGTTTTAGAATATAGGGTTAAAGTCAAGAAACAAAAGCTTTTTTTTTTTTCTTTTGCATTTTTTTTATTAAGTGTAGAGAATGAAAAGATAATGATCCAGTTTTGTCAAATGCTTTTCTGGTTCTTTGTGGCTTATGTGGTAAAGCTGTTTGTATTGGACCTTCATGTTGACGCTTGCTTACTACCTAGGCAGTAACAACAATAAAAAAAAAAAAAATTGGTTTTACTGAATGTTGTTGTTTTAATTTTGGGGGGATTTGGCACTGTTGAATGCTTATCTGTCTGCTGAGAACTGATCCAGTTGACCTATAATTAGTCCTGCATGAGTGTGGAGGTCAAGGCAGCCAGCTGTCACAGGGCCACACGTTCGTTTTCTGCTATCTGAGCTCTCGTCTCATGACTTCATGTGTTGCATGAGAAAGGCGTCGGTGTCCTCTAGAAAATCTGTTTAGTGTTATTAGGGCAGCGGTAGTGTTAATTTATTTATTATTTTAAATCCAGTTAGGCAGCTAGTGCTGTTAACATATTTGATGCAGGTGCAAGAGATTTAACAAAAATTAGTTGCTTCAGATCACACGGCTGTTATCAACATCTAAACATAGCACAGCCATTATACAACAGTAATGGGACTGCATCTTCGCGCACACGCACGCGCACACCTCTTAAGTCACGTCCTGCACTTTTGCCTTGCTGGTCTGCATGACGTACAGAATAACCATAAACAGATGCGTTTCAAAGCTAAAAAAAAATCTCATGTTGCGCACAGCCTTTTGCAGCTGAGGAGACTTCCTGTATTATGCTCTCAAATGTCTAAGTATGTTAAGCATTTACAAACACATTTTTTGGGAGGGATTACTTATGTTAAAGATTTTAAAACGAGTAATCGGGATATGAACACAGAATGAGCTGACATCTTGGCGTGTGAACCATTGAGTGTGTTGTCGATTGGGATTTAATTCAATGCGGATCCTTCCTGCCAAACAGGCTGTGCTGGTTTTCCCCAGACAGCAGGGCTTTTATCTCATTTCAATGTGTTGCTTGTATTGATTGTCACACATGGCCTTCTGCTGCGCTATAGTCTGTCTGCTGCCTGTTCCAGAACCTTTAACGTTTTAACAAGCAGAGGAAGTTGTCTTCATGGCAATTTATAGTGCAGAGTGTGTACAGTGAACCCGTGACGCTTACTTAAATGGTCAACTGGAAAAATAAACGAAGACAGACAGTAAATCCACAGAGAAGATATACAAAGCTGAATTATGTGACCCAGTCTGTAAAAACCCAGCTATGTATTTATTTATTTATTTATTTGTTTATTTTGGTGAATCAATTTTTTACATAAAACCGTTCTACATATGAATTTTATGAACAGACTTGGTTCAGTTTAGAAGACCTTTAACATTTATTGTGCTGGTAGGCTTTATTTTCATGCGTGCGTGTGTGTTTGTAGACAGTGAATCAGCTGGCCCATGCCTTGCATCAGGACCAGGAGCTGGACGCAGGCAGTCTGGTGTGTGTCATGTGGCCTAAAGCTAAGTGTGCTCTACTGCGGGATGACCTGGTACTGGTGGACAGGTGAGTAGATCCATCAGACACACACGCTATAGTGGTTTATGTCATTTAAGCTGTAATCTGTTGCACAAAACACTTGGCTATGACACATTCGCTTTCTTGTCCCCAGCCCAGGCATTGACGTCACCACAGAGCTGGACAGCTGGATCGACAAGTTTTGCCTGGATGCTGATGTTTTTGTTTTAGTGGCCAACTCGGAGTCCACACTAATGCAAACAGTAAGATTATTTTTGAACACGGATAATTTACCAATCATTGATCTCAATGACACATGACCAGTCCAACCACTTCTAGCGCAGACAAATGAGTTTTACATTTGACTGACCCCAGCTGAGAGTGATGTATGTCAGAAGAGCTTAGAGAATGTCTGGCATCTTAACACTTACAGGATTAGAACTGTCTTCTAAATCTCAAGATTTAACAAAGCAATCCCATTCTTTCCTTTATTCCCCTTGTAGGAGAAATCATTCTTTCACAAGGTGAACGAGCGACTCTCAAGCCCTAACATTTTTATCCTGAACAACCGCTGGGACGCCTCGGCCAGCGAGCCGGAGTACATGGAGGAGGTATGATTGCAAACAAGATGCATGTCAAGTGATCTCGTTTCGATAACGATAATCAACGATAAAGAAAACCACCAGTGTGTTTTGATATTAACAAGATAATTGCTTTGCTTGAACCATTTACCATATTGAAAAGTTAGAACATGGCTGTGCTGCTTGTGAAGCTTGATACACCTTTATTATTAGAGCAGAATAAAAGGTCAGTGGTGTCTTCGTTACAAATATAAATCAGACTTGTGTAAGTTAGCTTTTCTTTTGTTGTCTCACAAATTGCTGATTTAAAAACTAAGAATGATCCCTGATCATTAATAAAGGTTAATAAAGAATGCCAAGGTTTTAAGTTTTGTAATCATTTTAGAGACTTTGGCCCAATACCATTGTTTTCAGATTTGATTTAGTTAAAATTCCTCACTTAATTTACTATTGTAAATTTTTAATTGTTTTTTTTGTGTTAACATATTTTAATTTCAGTAGTTTGTTGCAGCATCTAAATTAAGGATTGACTAAATCAAGCAAATAACAGAAGTCCAAAAAAACACCAAATCACATTTTTAGTATTGTACTTTAACCCCTATTAGCTGCACCCAACGAGGGGTGTGGCCTCATTCCTAAGTGAAAACTGTTTTCCAAAGGCTTAAAACTCCTACTGTACCTTTTAAACCATCATTGCACATACCTTGTTTAACTTAAATTAGTCTAATATTTATTAACAACCCAAAACACTTTTTTTTTTTTTAGCTGAGAATGATTTTAAAAAAGGATCATTATGCTTGTTTTTTATTTTAAAGCATTGGCATGAACAAGTTTTGTGAGTAATAAATTGAAGGCAAATAATGATCGGATGAATATGTATTTATAAGTTAATTCATTAACGGCAATTAATAGACTAAATGTAAATGATTAAATTCTGTCAAAATTTTAGGTCAGTTTTGACCGATTTCATCTGCTCAGTTTGTGTCATTAATCTGTACATGATACCGTCCATGTCCATTTTAGACGTAAGTAATGAGCAGTAGTGTAAAAGTGAAGCTTGTTGTGTGTTTCAGGTCCGCCGGCAGCACATGGACCGCTGCACTAGTTTCCTGGTAGATGAACTTGGAGTGGTGGACCGAGGGCAGGCCAGCGACAGAATCTTCTTTGTGTCTGCTAAAGAAGTGCTGCAGGCCCGTGTGCAGAAGGCTCAGGGGATGCCTGAAGCGGGTAGGAACAGCAGATGGCATACACAACAGATGCTATACAAATGTTTTTTTTTTTACAGGATGCTGATTGGCTTCTACAGTACAGCGTATACACCACCAGGGGTCCAAGCCCCTTTAACAAAAAAATGTTTAAAAGAGGTCTGGGTAACACATGTGTAAAAACATGTGTAATGTGTGTAAAAACGTTTAACCAGTCCATTGACTTTGGTTTCCACGTACTGCAGGTGGTGCACTGGCTGAAGGCTTTCAAGCTCGCATGTTCGAGTTTCAGAACTTTGAGCGTCGATTTGAAGTAGGTTCTTAGTAACAGCTGACGACTTGTCACTGGTTAATGTTGAGACGACTGTCTGAAAATTATGGGTTTGTGTGTTTTTTTTAGGAGTGCATCTCCCAGTCAGCGGTAAAGACAAAGTTCGAGCAGCACACCGTGAGGGCCAAGCAGATCTCAGAAGCCCTGAGACTCATCATGGACTCTGTGCATGTGGCAGCCCAAGAGCAGAGGTGTGAAATTAACCACCACCACATTAAAAAAAATGTGAATATTACTACATGTGGCAATAAGGATATGTTAAAAATAGTCCAAATCATAGCTTGCAAATGAATTTCTGTTGTTTGATGATCCAGGATCCACTCAATGGAGACAAAGGAAGAGCGCGAGGACCGGCTGGAGTTCATCGATAAGCAGCTGGATCTGCTCACCCAGGACTGCAAGAGCAAGATCAAGAAGATCACAGAGGAGGTTGAAAAACAGGTAATGTAAAAGATCCTAAATGCATTAATTTTAAACATTAGTATCGCTAAGCCCAGGCTTTACAGTTATCCTGCCGGATCAGTTTTCTCCTGTGTTTTTCATGAAAGCTTACCGAGATTTGTGTTAGTCTGCCATCTAGTGGCATGATGAGTAATTACTTTTTTGCTATTAAACAGGTTGAAACACAGGAAACATAAACCACCACAAAATACCATGTGTCAACTTGTTTTAAAGATCCTAAAACACATTAATTTTATATATAAGTATTACTACTTCTTGGCTTTACTGTTATTCTGCTGGATCAGGGTTTTCTCCTGTGTATTTCAGCAAAGCCTTCTGAGATTTGTGTTAGTCCGCCATCTAGTGGCATGATGAATACTCAAGTGCTGTTATTAACAAAGGGGTTTGTAAAAGTGTATGTAAAGCTGTTAATGTTTATTAATTCAATACTAATAAAGTTTGTGTTTTCCTTCCACTAGAATTATAACTGTGTAATAAAACTGTGTGGTTGTTTTTTTAAAAACAAACTTTGTGTTCCATAGATTAACCCAAATAGGGATTTATTGCTAGAAAAATCTATTTTTTATAAATGTGATATTATATATTGTGTGTTGTGATAATTGTGCGTTTATTGTAGAACCTCAGTAATTGTGTGTGTTCTACAAATCAAGTTATCCTAGCTAGATATAGAAGATAAATTAGTAACAATAAGTTCAAAATGGCAGACACTTTCTTTTAAAACAAGATGTTATAAAGCACTTTTGACTTGGCTGCAGTTGCTTAATAGTTCAAGACTGGAATTTCCTAAAAATCTGCCTGAGTCTCCAATAAACTACCTGGACTCCATATTAACATCAACGGTTATAGCTGAACTGGCTGCCACCTAACACACAGTATAAATGCAGATCAATTCCTGCTTCCTATTTCACCCCAGTAAGGATGGGTTTCCTGTTGAGTCTGGTTCCTCTCAAGGTTTCTTCCTATTACCATCTCGGGAGGTTTTCCTTGCCACTGTCGCCCTCAGCTTACTCACCAGGGACTATCTGATAATTCTGATTCATACACATTCATATTCCATACAAACTTAAATAATTTTTTCGATTGTGTAAAGCTGCTTTGCGACAATGTCAATTGTTAAAAGCGCTATACAAATAAAATTGAATTGAATTGAATTGAATTTAAGCACACAACTGCAACTACATATTTTTCATCTGTGCTGTCGATCAGGTGTCGAATGCAATGGCCGAAGAGATCAGGAGACTACACGTGCTGGTAGACGATTTTCACATGGACTTTCATCCCTCGCAGGTGGTTCTGAAACACTACAAGAATGTGAGTGCAGTAGCTCCAGTGTTACATTTATCTCCTGTGTTTTATTATGTGCCCTTACTTTTGCTTTCACTTTGTTAATTTGCTGTTTGTTGTTGATATGCTGTGGAAAGTCGGCAGCTTTCCCAAACCCTGTCTTGTCCTGTGCTGGGAAAAAGGAATGGCTTGTCTTTTCTTGAACCCTGTTTCTTTTCGTTATTATTGCAGGAGCTTCACAAGCATATAGAAGAGGGTCTGGGTAGGAACATGTCTGAGAGGTGTTCCAATGCCATCAGCGCAGCCCTGAACACCACACAGACAGAAATGATAGGTCAGTCTAGTCAACATTAAACCAATGTTTTATATCAATTCAGCAGCGTCATGTGAAAACAAACACCACCTTTTATTTACTCCAGATGGCCTGAAGCCCTTGCTGCCCACCTCCATTCAAGAGCAAGTGGATAAGATGGCGCCCAGACAGTGCTTCAGTCTCTGCTATGATCTCAACTGTGATAAGCTGTGCAGCGACTTTCAGGAGGACATCGGCTTCCACTTCTCCTTGGGCTGGACCATGCTGGTCAATCGCTTCCTTGGTCCCAAGAACACCCGGCGTGCTCTTATGGGCTACAACGACCAGGTACTGCCTGGCTCTAGAACACATCTGATACTGAGTATGTGTATCGGACCCCTATTGACCCGAAGTGCTATCAGTATCCAATCAATATCATCTGACAAATATCTTATGAGGACTTTAGTAGCAGAATTGGAAAACTGCATTTTCAGAAAATTCCTAGAAGAAATCCAAATTTGAAACAGATCTGATTGATGCATACCGTACCTCACATCAAATCATTATTGGCTCACTATAATATTTATCTAACTATGAGCTGAAGTTAAAGTGAAGGTGAAATATTTCAGATCAGGGTTAAGTCTCATAGTTTATCTAAGATTGTGAATTTATTGCCAGTAAGACTTCTTTGCTCTGAAGACCTAAAGTTTGTCTTCTGTAAAGCTCTTCGTTTAAGTGGGCGCCACTTGTTTTTGTGTCTCATCAGGTTCCCAGGCCTTTGGCAATCACTCCTGTGGGTACTGCCATGCCTCCCTTCCCACAGGGCGCCATGACCCAAGAAGAGCTCATGGTCTCTATGGTGACGGGACTTGCTTCTCTCACTTCCCGGACGTCTATGGGAATCCTAGTCGTCGGAGGAGTCGTAAGATATATCTGTTGTTTAGCTAAACATTTAGATATCCTATTATGTTTATTAATATATCTCTGCAGACATGATGTTTAAAGCCAGATGTTTTCTGTACTTGTTTTTGTGTGTTTATCAGATCTGGAAGGCGGTAGGTTGGAGGCTTATTGCTCTGTCAGTGGGGCTCTACGGCCTTCTTTATGTGTACGAGAGGCTCACGTGGACGACTAAGGCGAAAGAACGAGCCTTCAAGAGGCAGTTCGTAGACTACGCCAGCGAGAAGCTGCAGCTTATCGTCAGCTACACCGGCTCCAACTGCAGCCACCAAGTCCAGCAGTAAGTTTTAGTTCTGGTCTATAAGAACATTTCAATGGAAAAATTTTGGTTGAGGGATGTCAAAAAGGCATTAATCCTTTTGTAAGTGAAGACTATGCTGAGCAGTATACAGAGTAATTACTGAAAAAATATTATATTGTTTTATCATTTATTATATTTCTTTCTTGTTTAATCAAGCAAAATATACTTATATTACACAAAAATCTGCTAATAGTTCTAATGTTTATTTTGACTGTTCAGGCTTATAGGGAGTATGAGAAAATATGTGAAGAAGACGATTTTGACTGTTCAGGCCTTTGATCATTTTATTTCTTACATTTTCTTGTACTCTCTATAAGCTTCAATGTGATCAATGGACAATTTGTGGGTTTTCTTAGTGCTCCCTCTAGTGGACAAGGCATTATAATGACAATGAATAAAGATTGCTGCGTGCATCCGGATGCCTGACCTTGCTGTGTTTGTGTTCAGAATAGAGCATTGTAAAGTTGCAATGCACAACTTAGGCATT
The DNA here is from genome assembly GCF_024256425.1 of Clarias gariepinus. Lineage (NCBI taxonomy): Eukaryota > Metazoa > Chordata > Actinopteri > Siluriformes > Clariidae > Clarias > Clarias gariepinus. The sequence goes on from NC_071108.1 coordinate 27,939,857, forward strand.
TATCCAGATACCTACACTAACATTTTTTTTATGTGTTTTTTTTTTTTTAGGGAGTTGGCAGGCACCTTTAACCAGCTGTGTCAGCAGGTCGATGTGACGCGACAACAGCTGGAAGAAGAAATTCGGGACATGAACCGGAAAATTGAAAACTTAGACACTCTACAGAGCAAATCCAAGCTGCTCAGGTAAAACACTGAGATTTTAGTTTTTCACTTGTATGCACAGAAACGTAGTCAGGGACATTGATGAGTGTTAATGAAATAATTGTGTTTTTGAATTTTCCTGTAGGAACAAAGCTGGCTGGTTGGACAGCGAGCTAAACATGTTCACCCAACAGTACCTTCATCAGAGCCGATAAAGGAAAACAAGTCAGCTTATTTAACAACATGACCAAGACCAACACTACTTACTTCTTCTCCTACCTAAAGAGTGCTGCAAGGCACACGCAAAATACTGATTTATTCTGCTTGTACGAATGCCAAGATGTTTCAGCCATGCTTTTACAGAAGATAGGAGGAGGATTCATTAATTCCAGATCAGTTTGAAGTCTGAAATGAATGTGTTGCTTTTTTTTGCCATTGTATGTACGTTTTGCCTGTAAGGATTCAAAGGTAGTACACTGAACAAAAAAAGGAAGTTTTTTTTTTTTTCTTTAGGCCTTTTTTACTTCAACAAATAGTGTTAGTTTGAATTAAGTATTTATTTTTTGCATTATGAAGGTCTCTGCTGTGGCCTGTGGGATTTACAGTGATACTCCTTGCATGCTAAAATGCCTTGGCGAAAGAGAAAAGGAGATCGCAAATGCTGAAATCCTTATCTTCTGTGTGAATGTTCGTTATGAAATGAATGAGAAGTAGTGTTTCACAGCACAACCCAGGTCTGATGCTCTTGGGTGATTTTTAAGAAATATAACCAAAGTTATATTAGTTAGTGTCTGCAGCGATGTTGGTTCTCTGTTTTGGTTTACTTGAAAGTGTGGCTCGGTGGCCAGGGAAAACTCTTCACACGGTGAGATTTTGAACTTAAATATAGCACTTTTTATTCCTGGATCTTAACCAGGCATCAAGCATTATAATCTAATATCCCCCAAAAAGTGAAAAGGCAGAAAGTATAAGCTCCCCATGACGGACAATTCAACAGCCAGTATCTGATTACAAACCAAAGTGTCTAGGCTTTTGTCTGTGATATGCACTGTGCGTGGAAATCACACTGTTAGCAATGGTTTTAAAAAACAGACCAGCTCGTAACTCAATGTGATCTTTGTAGAAAAACAGCTTAGGCAAGACCAAGTTGTTTTGGAGAAATACACTGATCAGCCATAACATTAAATTTTGAAAAAAATATAATGTGGTGTAGGTTCCCTGTGACCCACTAAAACAGCTCTGACCCCTCGAGGCATGGTTCCACCTGCCCTCTTAATGATTGCTGTGGTGTCTTGCTCCAGGATGTTATAGCAGCAGATGCCTTAGGTGGCTGGATCAACAACCTCAAACTCTTTGTCTGCTAAACCCCGTACACAGCAAGCTGTGATGCACTGAGTGTTCTGATACTTTCTGATACCATCATGGCCAGAATTTACCTTTTTTCAGCAATGATAAAAAATTAGCTGAAAATTGTGATAGTAGCTTAATTTTGGGATCAGACCAGGCTGGCTAGCATTCGGACCCCACCTTGGATTCTCATAATCCCGTCACCAGTTTATTGGTATATAATTAATAATAGCATATATTAACTTTGATTAAAATTATGGTTGATCCCACCTTATGGTCTGTCGGTGTATTTGTGGTTTCATTAGACTTTTTTGTTTTACATTTAGTTAAAGTCTATTCTTTTTCTTTTTTAATTTTTGGCTGCTGAACTCCAGCCACAGCAACGTCCAGGAAGTTTTCCCAAACCACCCCACAAATTGACTTTTGCACAGGCCGCTGGATTTCTTGCAAACGATTCGTACCTTTTACGTATGTATAAGTAAGCCATTATATTACTGCCGATTTTTTTTGGTACGGGTTTGGCGTCCATACTGGTGTTGATAAGTCAGGTGAGTGAGTGAGTGTGGAGTGGGCCTGTAGATGGCGATTGATTCCAGCATGTAGTCTTGATATTGTGGACTGTGCAGTGGGCATGGTTTTGTTGCTGCGACCACACTGCAAAACCCTCCAACTGCATTATAATGCAATCTCATGTATATTTGCGATGTATGTACTAATTACTGAATCCAAGCTAAATGAAATCTCCTTGGTTATGTTAAAAGACGAATGGGAACTTGGGGGTTAGGAGTCGGGGGAAATATAGGATCAAACGCTATAGCATGTGGTAAAACATGACATTGCAGTTGAAGTTTTTGGGCTACTTATTTAATATTATTTAAATCACTGAAATGTCTCTTGGATTTGCGATATATGTCCGCACTATGTTTGTCTTACACTGAGATTAATATCAAGTTACTACATATAAAAGGCGTATTTAATGAACATTCAGCTCCTACACGTGTACTGAATGGTGTGTGTGTGTGTGTGTGTGTGTGTGTGTGTGTGTGTGTGTGTGTGTGTGTGTGTGTGAGAGAGAGAGAGAGAGACTCAGCCTTGGCCCATTGTTGTTTCTGCATTGTGTTGTGCATAACGTCATTCACTTTCAATTATAGTTTGTGCCAAGTGTTTTAAGAGAGTTGAAAATTCTTCATTAATTGTGCACTTTACTTTTGCTGCATTATTTTTCTTAGCTTTTTTTGTGTCATGTGTTTAGTAATTTAACAGAAAGAAAGTACATTCATACTATAGATTCCATGTCACTGGTAATGTAGAGCTGTGCATGTGTTGATTATTGTAACATGTATTATATTCCACACATGTAAAACTAAAATAAAGTTCATATCGTTAATATGAGTTTTATTAAAATTACACCTCCTACAACATCGCAGGCTTTAGCTACACACGGCTTGTGAAGGAATAATTGTATTGGTATGTTAATTGTATTCATGGTGGAATATATGTAAAGTAAGTGTGTGTGTGTGTGTGTTTTGCTGGAACAAAATTACTGCAGAGGATGATTTTTAAGGTTTAGCTCGATTGTTAAGATACATTTTTAAAATTGATATCTCTGCTATGCTCTCGGTTGGTGCCGATGCCTAAGGCACTGTATAATTTAATATGCTATTTAATTAAGGGTTGAACTTAGATAAACTGCTTAATTAGGCTAAGCTAATTAAAAGCTAAAATTAAGTGTTTTAAATGTCTTTTACTTCATAATAATAATTATTTTTTTAAACAACTTAAATTATTTTAAAAGGTGTTTTAGATGTCTGTCTGTCTGTCATTGTAGGTGAAACTATCCCTCCTATTCCTTATACTTGTAGTTGACCAAGAAATGCATGGGGGGGGGAAACATAAAGCCAATTCAAAATTTTCATAACATGTCTCCTTGCCAGAACATAAAGAATCATGATTAATATCTAATAGTTTAGTATTCAAACAGTAATTAAGGCCCTAATTAATGAAGCAGTCCTAGTGAACTCACCAGTCCCTCAGTTCATTTGCATGTTAATTATCATTAGGAGCAAGTGGGAAAAAAAGCTACATGAGCTAATTTACAGCCCAATTTCTTTAACGGGCCAGATGTTTCTCCACCTGAAGAATAAGGAATTAAATAAAAACACCCACAGGATTTAAAGTATGGAATATGGGGTGGCAAATGGTCTTCTTGTGCTCAGTGTGTACAATAGTGCAACTAAGTCGGAGGCCCTCAATTTGAGCATTTGCTGTAATTTATCATTTTAAATACACTTTTCCAATGGATGCAGACTTTTGGACCACCCTGTATAATGAAATATTTGTTATGTGTTTAGAATTAGAATTACTGAGCAGGGACTTAAAGACAAAATTAAAAAACTGAATCCAAAGAAAGCTTCAGGACCTGAAATAATCCTTAGCGAAATTCCATTTATTCACGAGTCTTTATTTCCTAAAATCTGGAATCAAGGCCTAATAAGACCAATTTATAAAAGAAGATAAATTTGACCCTAACAATTGCTGAGCATTTGTGTGAACTTGGTCTTGGGAAGATCATGGGGAAGACTCTTCTCTCTGTCTTTTTAACTCTCTTTAACTCTCTTCTTCCAAAAGGCTGTGGCTGACAATAAGCAGGGACGGGCGTGAAAGGTAGCCGAGTTTGAGAGGACCAGGGGACTGGTGGGTATCTTTTTAACATGTAGCCTCAGCCATGGGGAGACAGCAGACAATTAATGCAAGTAATATGACTCTCGTACATAATCCAAATACTCTTCTGTTCTGCAGGTGTGCCCACACTTTTGACTGGTACTGTACATGTTTGTAATGGTGTCATGCTGTAATAATCATAACATGACAGTTCACTTGCATGAAACTAATAGCTATTTTAATTGATTCTTGAAAATTGGTCTAAGATCCTAGAAAAGTCATAAAAAAATAGCTTATACACATATGATTACTCAAGGCAGCAGAAACTGCTCTTTTTGTTCTAATTTATTTAACTGGACTTAGTAGTACAGAGAAAATCTGTGATATATAGTAAATGCTAATGCTATTGTTATGGACGGCCAATACCGTTATATCGTTAATACGATTTGATAAATTCACAGTTCAAACACAAATTAAAAGAGTCAATGATTGCAGCATTTTTACCAAAAACAAATATTTTTCATCATCAGACAGACTATGTAAAGATGAGGCATGGAATTTGTAGATACCAGCCAGAATTCGAGTTGGATAACTTAATAAACAATAAGCAAAGCAAAAAGAAGCACTTGATGGTGTTCCATATACGTTACTCATTTGCCTTTTAGGATGTTAGTGTTGAAAAGTCATATTCTATCCGTCTTTATTTTGTGTGCCCTGCGATGGATTGGCACCCTGTCCAGGGTGTACCCTGCCTCGTGCCCTAATTCTCCTGGGATAGGCTCCAGGCCCTCCCGACTCTGTACAGGATAAATGGTATAGAAGATGAATGAATGAATGGATATTAAACCTGCCCCCACCCACACCCAACCACACCCCTCTCACACATAATAATAATAATAATAGTAATAATAGTAATAATCATTTACATAAAGGAATGAACAAAGTAAATCCTTTGTTATCGTGGATAAGGGAAGAACAGTTTATTAGATAATACCAGTGTTTCCCACAGGTCTAAAAAAAGAAGAAAGCTTTCTGTACATTAAGTTTATTAAAAAATAAGGTGCTCATACAGTATTGTCATGAACAGGAAATACATAAATATGAAAATATTGCTGCGGCTGATAATTTATACAGTAGCTTTTGGGATGTTTTATCACAGAATAAACTGGTGTTTTTAAGGTGTTTAGACTTTTATGACTACACCTTAAGTATAAATGGGATTATTTATTATAAAATGTTGGATCAGTAGGCTTTTATATAAAAAGAGTGAGAAAGTGAGAAAAACAGAGTTATCTTGTTAGGCTTTTTTCTGTGTCTCTACGCATGGCACCCTAATATTTAGAAACATCTGATTTCTGTTTCTATTTTATTTTAAAAGTCAAACAATAGATCAAATTACTGTTTGAAATAGATTATTAACACATAATTGAAATTACATGAATCACAGGCTTGTTTTTAGAATGAAGCAGGACCCATGTTAGAGCCCTGATGATGACACAATGGAATCGATGATGTCATAAATTCACAGGTCAAACACAAACAAGGACAGACAAGGATTGCAGCATTTTTACTGAGCACGAATATTTTTTCATATTTAGTTTTTTTTTGTTTGATGTGACTACATCAAACAGGTGACCGTGATGATCATGGATATGATTGCAGATTCCAGCCAGAATCAGAGTAGGTACATTCACCAAAAAACAAGCTAAAAAGAACAAAGCTTTCAGTTATAAGCTTTTAACTCTTGATTGTGTTCCATATACGTTACTAATTTACTGCTATTTAAGAATTTAGTGTTGAAAAAGTCTTTCAATGGCATGTTCTTTTTCAGGAGAAACCATGAGACAGCTGACAGGCCATAGGGCTGCAGTTCAGGCTATGGAACTGATGAGCAGTTTTTTTAAGCATATCAAGGCAAATGATGAGCAAATGAGTAAGTAATGACTTGAGACAAAAAAAAGTAACAATATTATCGCGATAAATGTTAAAGGTAGTAAGGACAGAATCAAAAGCCGTAACGGATATCATTTGTGTTACAGGTGAAAGGATCCGCACTCAGGCCGTTAGGGTGCTGATGGGAATTTTCCTCTGGGATCCTGAGAGAGATGACCCCACACCGTGTAAGTTCTTACTGTGCGGAGAGTAAGAGATGGATTAATAATAAAGTGAAGGAATGTGAAAATGTGGAAAATACTTCAAAAGAGAAAATCTTCTTTTGAAACAGACCTTGCGGAAGTGGTGGACGCCGGAGCGGAGCAAGGTCCTAAAACCGAGCACAGCACATCTCAACGTGAGCTGGAGCAATCAGTCACTCTGATACAGTTAGAACACTAACAGAGTTAACTTATCCAATGGGCAGTCTTTATGGCCAGAAAATATAATCTCTGAGTAATTTTAGGCAAAATGCAAAACTCCAACTGTTGTGTTAATGTTGCTGTGGTGAGGATCACAATTAACTTGTATTAACGACAGATGATCCCTCATATTAACTTGTTCTCTATTCTTCAAAGGGAATCCTAGTTCTGCATGATTTCAAAATAAAACAACACAGCACTACTAAATTAGACAACCAAAAGGACTATATAAAGTGCGCACGTACATTTTTCTAGCCAAACAGAACAAGTAACAAACCTAAGGTGTGGATATAAGGGTTCACCTGCAGGGAAATCTTTAGTTTTACCTTGTTTGGCTATCGGCCTACCTACAATTCTTTATCAATTTAAAACATTTTAACATTGTCAAAAAAGTCAAATTCTAAACATTTCAAAAGGTCAAAATCAAATTCAAAGTCATTTAATGGCATGCTCTTTTTTTTCAGGAGGAAGTATGAGGGAGCTGACAGGCCCTAAGGCTGCAGCTCGGGCTATGGAACTGATGAACAGCTTCTTCAAGGATATCGAAGCAAATGATAAGCGAATGAGTAAGTAAAGACCTGATACAGAAAAAAACTGACAATATTCGAACGATATATGCTAATGGTAGTGAAGACAAAATCTGAAGGTAAAGCCTTTGACATTTGTATTACAGGTGAAAGGATCCGCACTGAGGCCGTTAGGGTGCTGATGGGGATTTTCCTCTGGGATCCTAAAACAGGTGACACCACACCACGTAAGTTCTTACTGTGTGACAATTGATAGAAGGATTAAATAAAATAAAAGATGGAAAATCAATAATATAAAAATATAAAAAAATACTTCAAAGGAGAAAACTTTCTGTTAAAACAGAGCTTGTGCTAGTGGTGGATGCTGGAGCAGAGGGAGAACAGAGGGGAACAGAGCGCTGCAAATCTCTGGGTGAGCAAGAGCAAACACTCATGAGGACGCCCCACAGGTGCTCAATAGGGTACAGGTCTGGAGACATACTGTACTTGGCCACTGACAATTAGATGGACATGATGAATAGGTCATGTGACTTTGCATGCAATATGTACAGCTGTGGTCACTCTATGTTAAGTTATTGTTAGAATACAGTAAATCTACACTGTTATACAAGCTGCACATTGACTATTCCAAAATATAAGTTTAATTTTTATAGTATAGTCCTTTGAGAAGATATATTCGAAAATGTTTGCTGAAATTTGAGAGGTGTACTCACTTTTGTGACTGGGTGTATCTCTGTAAAGTGGATTTCATAAAATTCTTCTAAACATCAATTGCGTAAATAAACACAGATAAATGCTGAGGCTGCAGTACACCTATTTGACATATACAGTACATCATTTTACAAAGACTGTAATCTTAAAGTATTAGATTTTCTATCGATGATGTAATAAATGGCAAAGGAAAAAAGATAAATTACACTAAGCTCCAGGCGCCCAAAGCAAGTATTAATATTAATATCATATCATAATTATATTAATGTTAGAGCAGAACTGCTGATAGTAAATTGAAAAGGAAATGAATCACTTTATCTATCTGAATTAATACAATTTGTGTTTTTTTTATCCGTTCTATACATTTTTGTATGATGCTTTGATTATTACTCATGTGATGTATATATTTAAAGCAGATAAGGTTAAGGCTGAGGCAGTTGTTGAGACTGTGGCTGCTGCTCACCCTAAAAACAGAAAGTCACAAAATGCTGGCACAGAGAACAGCAGAACTCTGGGTGAATAGACGCAAACACTGACACTGATACACCTCTGCAAAATAGATTTCATAAAATCCTTTATAAAAATAAAATGCCTAAATGGACACAAATAAGCAATTAAATGTTGACACAAAACTGGATGTGACTATTTTTATTTTTAAAATTATCATATAATTATGAAAACTTTGTCTTTTTCTTCTTCTTCTTATTGTTATTATTATTATACAGTATTTTCTAATGCTTTAATAGATGACAATCATACAGTAAATCCTGTTGAAATCAGTGGGGGAAAGGAGAAGAGGGAAAGAAGCAGGAGAGAGACATGTGGCAAAGGAAGAAAGATCAATTACAATATGGTCCAGAACCACAAACCAGGTATTAATATTAATGTCATGTCATAATGTCAATAATGTAACAGGAAAACTGCTGATCTTAAACTTAGACTGTGTCAATTTCTAAAGGTAAATGGAAACAAACAACCCAAGCCTAATATTAATACAATTTATGTAATTCACTGCTGTAAGTGCTGAAACTGAGAATGTTAACTTCTATAAAAACAGGGATGCTGAAAGAGGAGGTTCAGGGTGCGAGGGCTGAAGCCATCAACCAGTTCTTGAAAGCTCTTCTGGAACAGGAAAAGGAAAAGCAGGGCAATGAAACAAGAATCCCAAAAGAGTCGACTGATGGGACGGAGGCTAAAGCTGAAAAAGACAAAGCAGAAGAGACTGAAGCAGAGAACAGCATAACTCTGGGTGGGTAGGAGCAATCACTTACACTCATATACCTCTTTACCAATTAAAACAAATTTACAATTAAGAACTCAAATAAAAAGGAAGGAAACAAACATAAAACAACAAATAAATGTGAATAATGAACGAAATCTTTGTATCCATCCTTCACTAATGAGTTGTCGTCGGCATTATCGTCTATACTGTTCTATCCCTTATGACTTGGGGCACAAGGCAGGGTATACCATGCACAGGGTGCCAATCCATCAGAGGACACACACATGCTCATTTACACACTATGAGCAAATCTGCTTGTCTCTGGACTGTGCGAGGAAACCAGAGTACCTGGAGGAAACCCATCAAACACGGGGTGAACATGCAAACCCTATGTATACAGACCCGAGGCGTGAATTAAACCCTGAACCTGGAGGTGCAATGCAACAGTGCTAATCACTACACCACCATGCCGCCTCTCTAATAAGTGACATTAATATTATTAAACAGTTTTATTTTTTGTTAGCGATAACGCATGAGTTACTTAAAAAAAATTAAGTGTAGATAACAATATTGTTTAAAATTGCTGACTTATTATTTTCTAAACATTTAGCAATTATCAACATGCATGACAATTCGGCCAGAAACACCAGCAAAGGGACAGAGACCCGAAGAGGGACACAAGGCGAAGGGAGAAAGATTAATTACAAAACGTTCCAGGACAAGACAAAAGGTATTATTATTATTATTATTATTATTATGTCATGATGTTACTAATGTAAGCACTAATATCAAGATATGATAAAAAGAAATCATAAATCCTGAGTGAAAATGCAGAAGTTTACAATCAATTAGTTTTATCAGTTTAATTCAGTTTTTCCTAATTAGTTTTAGTTCTGTTTATGTGATTAACTGGTATTAGTGATGTTAGGGGACTGAGTACTAACTGATTCAAAAACAGGGATGGTGAAAGAAAGCAGCAGATATTAAACATTTAAGACATTAAACATCTTTAATGTAACATTACAAATGACAAAAAAGTTTCAGGACAAGAAAAGAAGTATTAATATTATTATTCTGACATGATGTCAGTAATGTAACTGCTGATATTAGTTCAGTTCATGTGACTCACTGGTTATTAATGCATGCTGTAAGAACACTGAGAATATTAACTTGTTCAAAAACAGGGGAAAAAGAGAAGGAGGATGGTGTGAGGGGTGAAGCCATCAACTTTGTCTTGAAAGTTCTCCAGGAAGCGCAAAAGATCACCATGTCCTTGGGTCAGTAATGAAAACAGATTTAAATTCTTTTTAGTTTGACAAATTAGTGATGGGAATTTGATATGGGAATATGGGAATTTGCTAAAACAACTCAAAGTTACCTAAATTTTGATGAAACTTTTGATGTGCTTGATTGCACTAATTTTATTGTAAAAAAAAAAAAAAAAATCGAAGAGTATTACCAAATAATAATAATTGTAAATTATTTGTAAATAATAAAAAATTACAAATATGAAAAAAAAATCACCATATAAATTTTTTACTAAGTGATATCAATATTATAAAACTATTTCGTTTTTATAGTGATAAGGTACGAGTTACTAAAAAATGAATGTTATATTAGTACTAAGACTGTAACAGTGTTTTTTATTATATTTATTATTTTCTAAAGATGGACCAATCAGCAACATACACGATGAGCCTGACAAAACCCCTGGCAATGGGACTGAGAAAAAGAAAAGGACAAGAAGAGGGACACGAGGCAAAGGGAGAAAGATTCATTACAAAAAGTCCCAGGATCAGAAAAGAGGTATTATTATTTTTATTGTCATGATGTCAATAATACAACTGCTGATCCTAAAATAAATCTTAATAAATCCTTATGAATTAATATCACTCACTTTTGATGTGAGTAATGAAGGTAAAGGGCAAAATGAAACTTACCAGATGCTAACTGCCATTAAACAAGTACAAGAACTGAGAATATTAACTTATTTAAAAACAGAGATGATAAAATTAAAATAATAATAATAATAATAATAAAACAGTACTGTTTATGTCATAATGTCAGTACTAGAAGTCAAACTCGAAGAAAATTAACAAATAAACTGATAAATACAGATGATGCAAAAACAAAGCGCTAATAGTGTGTTATTAATATTACAAACCAGTTTAAGTTCTGAGATAGTGATAAAGTATGAGCTGCTTAAACATATTGTCAAGATGTCAGTAATGTAACTGCTGATATTAAGATAAGATAAATCTCTTTTTATCCTGAGGGAAAATGCATAAGTTGAGTTTTTATTATATATATTTTTAGTTAGTTTTATTAGTTCAGTTAATGTAATTCATTTGTGTTAGTCATGTTAAAAAACTGAGAATATTAACTTGTTTAAAAACAGCGGTGCTAAAAGAGGAGGATGACGGTGCGAGGGCTGAAGCCATCAACCTAGTCTTGAAAGTCCTGCAGGAAGCGCAGAAGATCACCATGTCTCTGGGTCAGTGAAGAAAATCTGGCAATAATATTTCATTTACAAAGTTAAATCTTTTCAACTCTGGGAAAGTGCTGTGGGAATTTGCAAAAACAACTCATTAGGTTACATCAAGTTTTATGATATGTGAGAAAATATGGTAAAATGAAAGGCCACAAAAACTTAAAAACATTTTATGTGCTTAATTTTATTGTTAAAAAAGCAAATTTCCATACAAAGAAAAAGAAACAATTAAATACAAATAATAAAAAAATACTGTGTTGCTGATTATAACTTTACTAATAAGTGTTCTTAATATTACATAATTATTGTAATTATACATTAACAATATGATACATTTACAAAATTATACATTAACTCATACTATAGTATGAGTTACTTAAAGAAATTGTGTCGATACCGGTATTGTTTAAGACTGTAACATTGTTTTATTATTTCTAAAGGTGGAGCAATCGCTAACATGCATGACAAGCCTGTCAAAAACCCTGGCATGGAGCATCAGAGAAAAAAATGGACCAGAAGAGGGACACGAGGTAAAGGAAGAAAGATCCATTACGAAAAATTCCAGGACAAGAAAAGAGGTATTATTATAATTATTTTAGATGAAATAAATCTTTGTTAATCCTGAGTAAAAGTGCAAAAGTTCATTTTTTTTCTTTATTTTTATAATTATTAGTTTTTATTTAGTTTTTATTAGTTAAGTGATTAACTAGTATTAGATTTATTAGAAACTGAGAATATTAGCTGATTCAAAAACAGGGAAAGAAAGAAGCATTACTGTTTAATGTGATGTTTGTAGCATTGTTGATTTATTATTTTCGAATTATTTAGTAATCAGCAACATACATGACAAGCCTGTCAAAAACACCAGCAATGGGACTGAGAAAAAGAAAAGGACGAGAAGAGGGACACGAGGCAAAGGGAGAAAGATCAATTACACCAAGTTCCAGGACAAGAAAAGGGGTATTAATATTAATATTGCTTCAGTAATGTAGCTGCTGATATTAGTTTAGTTCATGTGATTGATTGGTAATAGTAATTCCCAGTTACGGTAAGTAATATTAGAACACTAAGAATATTAACTTATTCAAAAACAGAGATGCAGAAAGAGGAGAAGGATTTAGCGAGGGCTGAAGCCATCAACCTGATTTTAAAAGTCCTTCTGGAATAGGAAGAGAAAAAGATCACCATGTCTCTGGGTAAGTAAAGAAATATGTCAAATATATTAACTTATTTATTGATAAATAAGTTGTCAGTAGCACTATTGTGACATTGTTCTTTTATTATTCTCTAAAGATGGAGTACACAGCAGAAATGAGGATGTGCCTGCCGAAAACACAGGCAGTCCGACTGAGAAAAAAGAAATGAAGCAGCAGAGGGGCATTAGGCCAAGGCAACATCTGCCACATTTAATGCCATCTAAACTTTGTGATAGACAAACCCAGGGTGAAGGCTGAAGAAGTATCTAAGCCTAATGACAAAGTTAAGCCACTGTGTACAACTGAGTAATTAATTTTAATGACAAAATATAGACAAACACTGATAAAAGGCAGGAGAAAAGACAACAGACGAGCAAAGCTAAGCTGGAAGCTGCTCAAGGTAAATACGAAATAAAGACATAATTATTACATGACTGAAAGTAGTTAACATTCACAGCTTGGCATCTAAATCTAGTTTAAAGAAATGCATAAGTGAAAACTAATGAAGCAAATATGAATGAAAGAAAATTTGTGATGATAATGGTGTTTAAGACGTTTAGTGACATTATTCTCACGTTATTTTCCAAGGATGACGTAAAGGCAAAGAAGCAACACATAGAAGAGGGAGAAAAATCAGCTACAAGAAAGAACAAAGATAATCATGAGAAATTGATAAAACACCTCCAGACACATGCAGGAATCAAGGACATACTATTCATAGCTAATACCATTTATCTTAATCTAATATGACTTACCATAAAAATGTACTATCTACAGTACTGTGCAGAAGTTTTATGTGGGTAATAAATGTTTGTCCGTTAATAAATGTTAATAGTTTATTTTTGTAATCTATTAACACTAACTTAATTTTTATAAACTCAAGTAAGAAAATGGACATTGCATGAACAGAAGAGAAATCCAAATCAAGTCAGTATTTGATGTGACCACCTTTTGCCTACTCCTTCTTCTAGCTTCCCCCAATGTAGGTACACTTGCACATAAGTTTTTGATGGTGTAAGACTAGTGGCATGAAACGGTCTTCGACTTAGCAGAGTTTGGCTGTTCCTCACCCAGTTTTAAGCCTCCTATTCAGCTGTTCCTGTTTCAGTTAATGACTGTGTTTCAAGCTACATAAGAAATTGATTATACCTGCTTGGTATAATTGGTTATCCATACACCTGACTCTGATCTTACAAAATCAATGACTTTGAGCAAGTGTAAGAATTGATGCTGTTTGAAGCCAAAAGGGTCAACACACTAAATATAGATTTTTCTTCTGTTTGCTCACTTTGCATTTTGCAAATTGATAAAACATTTAAATATGTATTTTTGAAAGCATTCTTACGTTACAGCATTTGTTTACACTTAAGCATAACTCAAGCACTATTCTTTAATTCTTAAGGAGTATTATTTAAAAAATAAACAAGTATGAAAAGAATATTAATTATGAGAAGTCAGTTATTCTGCACATGCACCAGGTACAGTAGTGTAATGTTTACATGCCCATTTTTCACCTCATATAGACTGGGTTCTGGGTGACTGTGGGCTGAGATTTTTTGCAGATGTTGTGTGGAAGGAATTTTGCTGCTGGTGACTAATTCTTCTGTTTTCACCACTCTTTGGATTTGAGGCTAAAGTTCACAAATACAATTCAAAGAACAGCATATAAATTGGGGGAAAAAAACATCTATGTGCCATCAAAAATATAACAAATGAGTTGCCAAGAACGAGTGAATTATTACAAACCCAACTGACAAAGGAGGAGCAGTGGTGGTTATGGATAACGTCAAATATTTTAAAAAAGACTTGTGGCAATTGGATAGCCAAGAATATTATCATAAACCAATACATTGGGCAACACATGGGAGGAATTGAGAGAAATATTGTTCACAGCTAAAAACGCAGAGTGGATTACTAAACCAGAGCATGACTATTTGTGGTGGCTACACCATAGGATACCCACTTTTTACATTTTCCCAAAGATCCACAATAATCTCAAAACCTCTCTTGGGAGTCGTATTATATTTTCTAATGGATCCCTTACGGAGCCTACCTCTCAGTTTGTAGACTTTAATATTAAGCTTTTGGCCAAGCAACTGTGTTTATACATCCAGGGCTCTACTCATGTTCTGAGGGTCTTTTATGAAATGAGACTTCATGCTGAGATTTAATGCTTTTAGGAAACAAAACTTTGTGTGTTTTTTTTTTCTATGAACTTGGAATGTGGAATACTTACAGTATTCACTAATATTGCTCATGATGATGACTTGAAAGCTTTGCAACACTTCCTACCGAATAGGCGTACAGAATATTTGCCGCTTGCTGATTTCATTCTCCAGCTTAAAAATTGAACTCCTAAAAATAATGTATTTCTTTTCCAATACAAACTGCCATGGGGTTTGTTTTTGCTAACCTCCTTTTAGGACTTTATTAATCAAAATAAGTATAGTAACAAGATAAAATGGTTGGGAGAGTACATTAATAACATCTCAGTATTTTGCACTGGTTCTGAGGAGAAACCTCTTATTATATATAGAGTCCAAAACAATGGACATAAATCCTGTGCTGAGATGGACATCTTCCATCCAAATTGGCTCTAGGACAACATGCCTTTTGGCCAATTTCATTGTCTTTGATGTATTAGTGATAAAGACCAAGAGTTAGAAATGCAGTTTGTATTTTATTAGCCTGATTTGTTTTAACCTCTTCAAACCCACACTCTAATATTATACAACTGATAGCTTTGGGTTTTTGCATAACACTCTAAGTAGCATAACTGAGTGCCAATGTTTCAATTGCCAGTGGGGCAGTATTAGAATCGTTGTTGACTGGCCATCCACCCCTATTTTGGAAATGTTCACAGAAATCAGAACTTTATAGAGAAGTGAGCCATTGTGTCCGCCTCCAGGTATGCATCCTAATTGTAAAGAGAGAAAAAACAGCATGCAGTTTTATTCTCGCTTGCTGCAAAAGTGGTCATTTGATAGCTGCCCGTAACACTCCTAACCTCAGCACACCACATCTGGATGGAGATTCATAAAGATGAGTTTCCCTGGACAGAAGTTCTGCTTTGTGCTTCAACGTCCTCGGCACATTGGTGGGTTTAGGTGACAGAAAATGTTTGTTGCCCTGTGTACCAGCATGTGTCTGGTGAGGTCATGCTGAGGGCATTCCCAGTCTACACAGAGAAACGAATGCTGTCTAAGAAAACTGCTGAACTTGATGAATGTCTTCAAATGAAACAAACAAATGTTGGACACTTAAAAATAACCAGTCTACTGTAGGTCTTGTAACAAAAAAAGATGAAGAAAATCCTTTTATCAGTTGTATCATTGGTAAATTCATTGTGCACCGCTTATTGCATACCTTTCCTTGTTTTTACACAGGATGGACAAACTGATAAAAAGTCTGCTATTACAAAAGCAAATCTGGATTAGTCTACAGTTAAGCATTTTTACATTGTACATAAAAGCAATCCAGACAGCCTTATGGTTGAAGGCCTGGAGACTATAAAAACAGAACATTCAGGGTTGTGGGTAACTGAAAGTGTTATTGCAGAGGAAAACGTTTTACATATATCAAATGCTGACTACTGTATAGCCAGGACTAAATAGAGGAGAAATTCTGTTGCACATACTCTGATGCTTTTATTGCTGTGTAATGAAGAAACCTTTCAATCTCTTCTTGTAGCTCTGTTGTGCATGGTCTGGTGCATACAGTATGTTTTTCTCCATTTCAGTGTTAGAGTTATGAGGTGTGGATGCAAGTGCAGTAAACAAGTAAAATATGTTTAATAATGCTTTCTTAACAAACCAAACAGGCAAGGGAATTTCAACATCGGTATCGTAAAATTGTCAAGGGAAGTCGATTAGCAAACAGCTAAAGAAGGCAGAAATTGGAATCGGAAGTCACAAGGAGTTGGTAAAGACGAGATGCAATCATATAATACAGGCATGGTAAACGTTTGGATAAATTGCAAGAGCGTATACCTTGCAAAATGAGTCTTTTTTGGGGTTCTGCTTATACTGCTGGCAGGATTGCCCATAGGTGTGTGTGATTAGAGCTCCAGAATAGGTGTTTCTCATTTACCATGTTTGTATGCTGGGGTGACTCATGCGCATCTTGCGACTGGTCTCTGACAAACGGTATACAGTATACTGTTAATTTTGTCTTGGTTTTCCTGTATATTCATTCTGGCTTTCTGTGCAGGTTTTTCAAACTGTCTAGTAATACAGTAGCATGCTGAGGGCTTCACCCTAAGGAAGGCTGTTCATGCTACTACATATGGGTTGTCACTCAGATCCCTTTCAGTATGCACTGAGATTGTTTATGTTTTTAGAAATTCCCCATGAAACAGCCTTCTACAAAGAAGAGCCAAAACAATAACAGCCCACAAATGTAATAAACAATAAAATACAAATATTTAGCTTTTAATATAATAATCCCAGGAACATAATAAATTTTATATTACATTTGTGGGAAGTAGGGCTCCAGACAAAAATAAATCCTTGAGAGCTATTGGCTCCTAAACCAATAATATTTAAGAGCCAAATCAAATTTCTAGGAGCTAAAAATGATTCCTTTTCATAATGTTACATGGTAAATTTATGTAGGACGATGATTTAAAATGGAGTTGTGGGTGCAAGAAACTTCAGAAGCTGTGCCTCTGTGATTGAATACTGACCAAGTCTGATCTGGAACGACTGTACCTGGAACTTAAACTCGCTGACTCAGTCTTTGATAGCATATATGATGTAGAGGTTGCATTTGATTTAGACGGGAAGGGTGTGAAAATAATTAATCTATTTAGTTCTGATTGGCTAGAACCTCCCTGAAAGGTGGTCTGCACAGGGTATTTAGTCATCTTAAGTAAGATTCCAAACCGTAAAGAGTGAAAAAGATCAGTTCAAAGGGACTGTGAGCAGTAAAGGGAACACGGAGCTTGTACAAGACCTAGAATCAATTTAGAATAAATGCACTATTTATAATCAAGGACAAAATATAATAATAATAATAATAATAATTTGTAAGTAATTTTATGTATATTGTAATCAATTATTTTCTAACATCGCATTGGTTATTTATTTACATGATACAGGAAATTTTTCACTTCTAAAATAAAATGTTATTATACTGTACATTAAATTAAAAACAGATGGGTGCTGTAATTACTAAAACGATTTATATTTTGCAGATTAATAACCTATGCAATATTAAGATTACAGTATATGAAGATTACATACAAATTATTAATTAAGTACTGTAATATAAAAATTATGTTAATCTTGACCGTAGTGCATATAGGGAGTGATGTCTGGTTTTGGTTACATCACACAATGTTCTGAAAGAAGGAATATTCCCAAGGGAAGTTCCCTTGGCATTCAACGTGGAGCAGGGAGTCAGGTGAACTGTGGGACGAAATAAGGCTTTTTTACTAATGTTAGCCAACTTTGGCTAGTTAGCCAGCTAAGTTACATCACAAGCGATACTGGACACAGCACTGGGTGAGTAAAAAAAAAAAAAAAAAAGCAATAACAACCGAATCTAAGCAGTAATTTTATTTTAAACTGAGCACTTAGGATTGCAGTGTGAACATAGCCAATTGACTAATGAATGAATGCTATAGAAGTTGATAGGTCAAATTTTAATTTGTCATGTACTCAACCATACAACATTCAGTGAAATCGTGCTTAGTAGTTTGCAAATATAAAATAATAATAAAATGTGCAAATACAAATTAGAATAAAAGGAATAAAACAGACAAGGTCAAATGAAATAAATATGTGCAATTGAAAATATGGAAATATAAGAGATTTGTAGGAATATTATAATGTCCAAGGATGGTTGGCAGTAACAGTTATGATTGTCAAACATATAATTCAGAGTGAAAAGATTTTTCTCCCCCATATCCATGTTATGAAACTGAGGTCAGCACAAAGGGTCAGACAGGATACAATGCCCTGGGAGGAGATTAGGATTAGGGTTAGGACCTTCCTCAAGGGCTCAACAGTGGCAGGGCTGGGGTTTAAACCCACAATATTCTAATCAGAAACCCAGTAACCTACAGCCTTAATCATTTAGACCATACTGACAGCTAAGAGTGTCATGAGATAGCACATCAGTCCCCCTAGTCCTAGAAATTATGTGGTCAAGATTCCCACATTTAGGAATTTTGCAAGTGTCAGTATAGCTCGAGTGCTATAGCTTCGCCTAGGCTTGAGTGAACCACCTTTTTGATCATGCCAGGTAAGTATGATACGTACAGTAGGAGGTACGGGCAGTTTCAAATTGCCTGTAGTGTGTGTGTGTGTGTGTGAATGACAAATAGGTGTTGAGCTGGCAACCTGACCCCTTCAGTCACTGCCATAGAAGCTGTATATATATTAAACTAAGAGGCACCATTATCATTTCCTCACTTTGCTTTTTTCTTTGGTAGACAAAAAGTGCTACCTTGACCCGACTGTGGCAGGTGGTCAGGTGTGAATTTCAAAACACAGAGATAATAATTATGCCAATTTAGGTGCCGTGTTATTTTCACAGAAAGTGAGGTAAACTACTTCGTCACACGGCTGATCAGTCCGTGTATTCACGGTCAGGAGTATTAAATCGGAATTTATTAGACCGTGTCGGGGAAAAGAAATTGCCAGAAACGTAGTTGCCCAGGCGCGCGCGCCTCTTGAAACCAGTTTGAACCTGTTAATTGGTGCGCGCGCGGGAGAAGCGGTTAACGGTCTTCATCCGAGTTGAAAATTACACCAGCGGTAGCTATCTGTAATTAATTATTTAATGTATTACGTTTTATTTTTAAAAACTACCTATCAAAGAAAACACTGTAGAGTTTGGTTTTTGAGAACTGGTAACTAACTATCATTAATTAATTGGAAATAATAGATAATTACAACGAACCAATTAGCGAGTTAAAAAAGGGAATTAAGGAGAATTTTTAGCTAAGATTAGCTTGCTACTTACCTGTGGTTAATGCGTTAGGCTTTTTTTTTTTAGCTTGACAAATAGCGGCAGTAAGTCTGTTTATACCGCGAATTAAAATAATGCACTCATCTCTGTTTATGTATAAGTTAAACTAAATGGTTTGAGTATTCTCTAAATAATTAACAAAATCTGCCTTTTAACGTCTGTCACTTTACAGCAGCATGTCAGAATACCGCTACTGCAGGGAGGACACCGGAGCAGAGGTTTTGAAGGTAGGGCATTGTTATGGCAAGTTATTAAAAATATCATACAAACCATTTTATACCTATTTCTCTTTTTATCTAAAATCATATAAAAAATTGGATGAGAGAAAGTATTATTAATTAAATGCTTTTATTCTTTGCATACAAAACTTTCTGTTCATTGATTTATTTGTTCATCTTCAGCAACTGCTTTATCCCAGTAAATACTGGAAGCACTGGATGGGAAATACACACCACGTGGGCACACCCCCACTGATTCACTAGGGCAAATGTACCTATCAGTATGTTTTTTGCGAATACTCTCAAACCAGGGACCTTGTGTCTGTGAGGCACAGAGCTACGTGCTGCACCATCACAGTTTCTTTTTAGTTAATTTATTCAAGCCTGGTGATGTAGTGGTTAGCACTGTGACCTCGCACCCCCAGGTTTGATTCTTGCCTCGGGTCTGTGCGCATGGAGTTTGCATGGTCTTTCCATGCTTGGTAGGTTTTCTTTAGGTACTCTGGTTTCCTCCTACAAACACCCTGTAGTGTGTGCAAGTGTGTGGTCGTGTGCTTACGCTATAATCTTATGATATGTGATTGACCGAAGAGTTTTATTATTATTAGGCCTTATAATGTACAAACTGTATAATTTCTTAGGATATATAAAAGTAGGCAAGCTCAGGAAGCAGCCTGTAGGCCAAGATCGTCTGTGAGTCGAATGTAAGTTGCATGTTATATAATTTTTATCAAATTGGAACTATATAACAATAATCTAATTGTAATATTTTATACAATTTTTCCTAATTTTCTTTTGATTTTGTGAAGTTGTTTTGCGACAATGACCACTGTTAAAAGTGTTATTTAAATAAAATCAATTAGAATTGAATAACAATATTTCCATCTTGCTTACTAAGGACTTAGTCCAATAGCCACTGCATAAGTAGGCCAGAGCATGGAAAGCAGTAAAAAATGTGTTAAATATTGACTAAAACAAACATATTCCTAGTTTCGTCACAACACTGTTTTCTCTTTGACACGTTCCATTTTTTAAGTTATAAAAAAAAAAAAAAAACTGTAATAAATGTACAAAGATATGTTTTGCCTTGCAGAATTCTAAAAAAATATTAAGTTATGCCAAAAAGAACACTGACATAATCTTAAACCGAAATAAAATATGTGGCTGGCCACCTGTTTTTGTATGCTTTGTTATTAAGTTGGTATTGATTTCTTTTAATAAGGTAAATAAATGTCATCGCTTTGCATTCAGTTTATTTGGTATCGTCTTCCTGAAGTCACATTTTCCTGCAGAAATGAAAATGACGCCACCTTGTGGCACTGGATGAAATTAATCTTTCTTCCTTTCCAAAAAAGAAGCTTATAATATTTGCACATTTTGTTTTAGGACACAAAGCAACACAGTATTATCAATATAAATAAATGTAAGATTATTATGAAAATTATTTTTAAATTTATCCATGAGATTTAAGCTGAACAGTATTAAAATATACATTGTAATCAACATTGTATAAACTATAATCACAATTCACAGTTCTGTGACATGTGGTATTGCATAATTATTGTGGATTTGACTGGAGGTACCTGATTACGCCTGTTCAGCGAGTAAATAGTTTAGAGTGGCCACCTATAGGATTATAAAGGAACACCAACCTCAAATGCAAAATACATTTTTTAAATAATAATAAAAAACATTTTGAAGTCATATATTAACACAATAGATTTGTGATATGTAACTAAATTGATTTTTTCTCATTTCTACCAGATATACTAAACAGATGAAATAGATGTACTAAAGACGTTTGACTAAAGATCTACTGTATTGGTATTTTCTTTCTAAAACAAATGTGAACAATGAAGTAAATTCTTACAGACTTTACATGTTTGTGCAAAACCTTATTTGCCCTTTTAGGTCCATTGGAGTGTCATCTGAATTGATGTAAGATTAGGTATGAGGCAAATCTAATATTTTGCTTACGTTTAAATAGAGACAGAGAAATCGTGCAGAACGTAATATAATGTCAGAAGAAATGTAATATCTGACATACTGTAATCATTCTTGTTCTTGGGTTCCATAACTGAAAAAGTCAGTCAGCACAGAGAGAGAGAGAGAGAGAGAGAGAGATCTCTTAGATAGGGGTTGCAAAAAGTGAGTTGTGACTTATAGTATGGTCTGTTGATTCAGACTATCAGTGTGAAATATCATGATTTAGAAATCTAAAATAGTCATATTATTCATGTAGTGCAATATCAGGATATATAGCCATTGACCATTTTAAAAATTTCAAATTTTTTTGGTGTGCTGCTTTTCTTGAATTGTAATACAGGATTTCCTGGAACAGATATAACTTTTCATTCGTTCACTTATTAAACTGAATAAATGCCTCAATTAATTTTTGGAGCATGAGCAATTTAAAACACAGTGGGCAAACATCTGAGAAATACCAGGTAACACAAAGCATAATTTCCTCACAAGTCACAGAACAGTTATTATAATAAATATTTTTCATACTGTTCTACATCATCTAAAACCTAGAATTGTTTTGAACACTGTAATTGTTTTTCTAATTAAAAAAAATAGCATGGCAGGTTCAAGAAAATAACATTTGACAACTGGAGAAAAAAACCACATAAGCTCGTTTTCCCCCTTATTGCACAACACCCGTCAACCAGGAACAATGAACACCAATGCATGCTTTTCCTATGACGGCTGCTCATGCAAAGCAGGAAAACAATGAAACATGTTTAGAAGAAACTGTGCTCCCCTAATCACTTGACGCTGAGTAGCTGGTGCCATTGTCAGAAAAACTGCATGACTTCGGTTGTGCTACTCTCAGGATAAGAAATCCAGGTTTTATTACTACACACATCGGAACCACACCCAACCCTCGACTTCATGATCCTTCGTAAATCACTGTTATCCTATAAGATTCTCAGCACTAACCTGCATTTAAACCAAATTTTGCTGCAATGTCCATTTTTGGGTGTTGGGTGTGTGTGTGTGTGTGTGTTTTTTATAAACTGCAGGGTCCTTTTACAGTGCAAAGAGGGAATAAGCTGAATTGAGAAATTTGTTCCACTGATGCCGTACAATGTCATTCTTAAAACACACAATTTCAAATTTTGAGTAGTCATTAAAATTGGTCATTGTGGTTTGGCTTTGGAGGAAATATTTGTCTTAGCTCAGTTGCAATGTCGTAAACATATTAGAAATTAGGATGCAAGAGCAAAGGAAACCAGGAGCTGTTGCAGTAATATGTACTGATTTATCAATGACAGAGCTTATTTATGTGAGCAGTCTATGCCAGTCTTCTGATGTCATACTCTCTATGTGTGTGTGTGTGTATGTGTGTGAGTGTGTGTGTGTGTGTGTGTGTATGTGTGTGTGTGTGTGTTTGTGTGTTTTGTGTGGGCACGGAGGGACAATATGGTCTTTATGAGCAGAGCTGCGCTCCAAGGCAGAAACATTGTTCGGCAGTAAAACATTCCGAAACCAAAACCACATGTTCCAAAGTGCAGGACACACTTTACATTGCAGAGCTGTTACTCAATCGGGACTAGAGGCTCCTGAGCTGTGCCACACCAGTGTTGGACATTACACTTTTTCATTTCTACCTGGAGGCTTAAATGAAGAACAGATTCTGTTTCAGGCATGCTGCAGGAAAGGAAAGGGGGAGCAACCACTTGGGAAGGAGTGTGCTAGAGAAAGAGAGGGAGAGAGAGATTTTAAGCACAATTGAGCATGCTGCTTAATGCGAACTGTCTTGACAGTCTTACAACTGACCGTTTTGTGTAGTGCTTAGTGATTTATATTCATTTTTTTATGGATTTTTTTTTTACAGCCACTCTGTGTGCAGACAACTATATCCCGTCATGCACCAATACCATGAACCATATGTTGTCATAGAAATGCCATGCGCAAATACCACTTTAATGCCAGGCGCAAATACTACACTCATAATTTTGCACAGCGTGGAGCTGTGAGGCCTCTTTAAAGTGGCAAGATTTCAAGACTTAATTAAAATGTGCCGTAGCCAACGATAAGGGGCCCCCTTGTGAACAAAGAAAGCTCAAGTGCATCTGGTATCCGTGCACCGATACGCAGGCAACAGCTGCCTTTAGCAAGAGCTAACCCCTTGACCTGTGAGCCTACCAGCTAGGTTTTTACTTTCTGTGTGGTGTGATGATAACAGGTGTGTTTGTGTGAGTAATCAACAGTTAGTCCATCTAAATAAACTGGATTTTATTTCCATAACTAGTGTGCTGACCTTAACTATTGTGCTTAACTTATTAAAACACTCTTTAGTAGGTTTTAATGATTGATATTTTGTTTGCTTAGCTTTTTTGTCTAAAACTTTTCCTCCATAAACTTAGTCACCCATTGTAGGCAATATACTGTATCTAACTAAATACAGTATAACCAAAGCTAGGGAATATAGGGACAATTTCTTTCTTTTAATTGGTACACCATTTAATCAGTTGTCAAAAGTCTGTATGGTTGATGTGTTTCTCTAGTTTTCTGTAATTGTAATAAAGTAAACCATAGAAATAAAATGTAAGTCTTATATAAACAATGACAATATATAAAAATATTTTCAGCATATAAGATTGCATGAGGGTCATTAAATTTCACACCCCAAAAATGACTTTATCTTTGTTAAAATGCAGATCAAAAAATATTGTCACCCTTGATAAGGACACATAGAATTATTAAAATGTTTGTGGTTAATTAGCTTAATCTCAAACCATTTGAATGTGTGAAGTATTAGATTAAGTTTTCTTTTCAAAGAAATTAACCATTTGTTAGGATTATTTTTATTTATTTATTTTTTTTACTTATTCTAATAGTAAAAATAGTTACATTTTCCTTTCCTCTGTATTGTGATAAATCTGTCTGAATGTGGAACCAAGTTTTTGGGCACAAGTACACTGGGGCAAAATGGCTTTTTGTATGAAGAAATAATTTTTATTTTAACAGAAACTCAAATGTCTGGAGATTTCTAGATGCTACTTGAGTTTTATGGTCAGATAAATAAAAATAATTAACTTTTTTCGTAGCAAAAACTCTAGGTGGGTTTGGCTTGAAAAGTTGGACTAAAGGGTATCCTCAATGGCCTGGGGAAACATGTTGTTATACATGGGTCACCACTGTTGGGCCTTTAAACAAGGCCCTCAACCCTCAATTTCTCAGATTTATAATGCGATAAATGTAAGATGCTCTGGATAAGGGTGCTGCCAAATGCCAAATATATAAAAACATAATATATTTTAATTTATTTCTTTTAGAATTTGCTGTCAAAAAACTACAACTGGCTAATTTTTGGATTTTTTTGTCGGATAATGATCCAAAATATACATCCCAACAAGTCCACACAACTGGTTTAGTAACCACAGAATCAAATCTTTGCCATAGGCCTTTGACCAAACTGTCACTGGTAATCTGAAGCGGAGAGACCACAAGATTCGACCCTGGAGAGGAGTGAGTGCCCAGGAGTGTATTGAGGAGTGCTCTCAGATTCAGGTCAAGTGAATTCAGCTTTATTATTATGTATGACATCAAGTGGCAACCAAAGTGCTGCTCAGTACAATGAGTACAAGATCAGTACAATATTAAGACAATAAAATAAAAACAACACAATGAAAAATCAAATAACTAAAATAAAAGAGAGAGAAAACTAAAAAGACAATCAGTAACCAGATGGAGACCTTACAAGGTCTAAAATGACTTAGAGAATAAATGTTTTCTAATTGAATTTTAAAAAATGTCTGTTGTTAGGGGGATGATTTTATGAACTTTGGTAAAACATTCCACAATTTGGAGCAGCAACAGAAAAGGCTGGAAAGCTGTTATAAACTACAGATTGGAAGATCTTAATGTTCTGGTGGTAGAAAGGGGGCAAAGAAGAACAGAGATTTAGCTTGGTATTTTTTATTTATTAATTCTGTGTTTAATTGTAAGCCAATATAGGGGGTTGATAAAGGGAATGATGTTTTTCCTTTTCTTGGTATCTGTTAGAATCAAGCTGACCCCCCAAAAAGAGAATTGCAATACTCTTTATTTCTCATCAAGCATTATAGTAGAATTACTTGAACCAACTTAACTACTGAACGAATGGATGGCAAGAAATGCGGTGTTTTGTTAAAATACATTTTTTAATTTAAAATAATTATTTTAGGATAAGCTGACTAGGTAAAAATGACACTTCTCTCATATTTTCAATGTGCGATTGAGATGGTTAATTACCAAGTTGTTTACAGTTTTTTCTCATATTTGCTGATTTAATTTCTAGAGATAGCTCGTATTATTGTACTGCTGTCAATCAGCATTTCTACCTACTTTTTGACCAACTGTAAGACAGTTGTCCCATATACTTTATACTCTACTACCTTATGACTAAAACCATGTAATTTACTTTTTTAAACAAAATAAAATATATAAATAAATAAAATAAAATTACTTGAAAATTTTGTAACTCATTTAACATTATTCAAAGCACGAATTAACATACCGATTACATTGTCATGCATGAGAAGATGGCTGCCACTTCGAAACATTACTCTACAGCTATCTATCTCTACAGTCACCTTAAAGTTTAATTTAATAGTCTTTCTACCAGTGCATATACACATGACCAAGCGTACAAAAATTTGCTAAAGCCTTAGATTTTTTAAAACACTACCGCTGATTGTAGTGTAAGTAAATGATAGGACCTGTGGGAAATCCCCACCTTTTAGTACCCTTTTTTTCCCAAACCATTTTGAACAGTAGGTTGATCAAGAGTATCAGATATGCTTTGATATGATTGTATTGCGGATCAAAGAGTCAGACCTGAGCTCCAGCTAAACATTTTAATGTGTAAATCCATTCTCACATATTAAAACACAGTAAAAGCAATTAAGCAAGCGGGAAAAAATATTAATTTTATTATCTTTAAACTTGTTCATTTCATAATGAATCACCCTGACTGATCTATTCAAAGTCTTTTGGTTGAGACATAGATATAGCTAGAACAGCTGTCTGAGAGGTGAAAAGTTCCCTCGTTAGAACCCCCTATTAAAAAAAAATACAGCTTTATTTGATTACAAGGGGATGTATGCCTCTCATTGAGTAGAATGATTCCAAAGCCTGAGTCCAATCTGGGTCCAGGCATTCAGGGTTTGACCGTGAGTATCTCTCTGAAAATAAAGTATATTTTCTCCAGTATTTTGGCTTTGAAAAACCTCCAAAAACCCCTTAAGCACCCTCCAATTTTTTCATCAGGTACTGCTTGCCAGTGACTTACCAATAATATCTCTGTCCAGAATAAACAGCGGGAGATTCTATTGTCCTATTCCTCATGCCGAAGCCCACCCTCCAGTTCGTCTTGTCTTCCCTTCTATATTCCACAATTGCCAATCCCAATCTAATTTATGGAATATTTTGAAGGTAACCGTATACGTTGAGGTGGCAGCGATAACATCTCCAGGCCCCAGTGACAGACAGGAACTGTGCAGTACGCGGTTAATAACATAAACTCCTGCAAAAGGCCAGACCTAGTGAGCAGGGATGCAGGGAGAAGAGCGAGGAAGTCAGAGGGATCTAATTGGGAACATGTGAGGTTCCCTCAATGGAGGATTAGCCAAGAAACGGAACTCGGCCTGAGCCCCGAGATCGCTTTCAATTAGATGCGCCAGGGGCGAATGAGTGAGAGAGACCCAGAAAAAAGTTATAAAGCATGAAGGACACAGTAGAAGACTCCTGGCTAGGGCTAGCACGGGGTCACATCTAAGTGGTGCTAATAGAAGGCAATAGGCAGAGTACACTCGTTTTGAACTGACTAGCACACTGCATAAGGATTTAAATATCCTTGGGAAGATGGGATCAGGAGAGGTAAAGAAGTTAACTTTTGTGAGGTAAAATCAGTGTGGTACTTGTACCAGTTGATACTAAGCTAAAATAAAAGTGGCACATTACCTTTCCAAATCAATCTCATCTTGTAAAGCAAGCTTTTAAAAAAATAAGAACTGATACAACACAAATCTGACCCTTTAGATCACTCTTATGGCATTTTCAGCATACTACAGCCAAGCTGCCACCAAACATTTTTTGTGAAAGATTAAATGTGACGGCAGTGGCTATCTAGATTCTTTAAGAGCAGTGCAGTAATCTCTACACTTTCTGTCCGTAGGTAATTGGCCACGGCAGCAGATAGAAGTACACTAGCTCTTTTCGCACTTCACTAACTGCTGTACCTTTTGACACACGCTCTGGCGTCCACCCAACAGACTCCTGCAGCTCTGCTAAGTAAGTCTCCCTTTAGGCGGCAGTCACAAATTTAGCATATAAACCACTAAGAACCCATTGGGATGTTTCATTGGTAATTAAAAGTTGAAAGTTTTGTTTTAAAAGCTTACCAGTTGAGAGGGCAACAGTTTAGCACGTAGCTCCGGTAGAGTGCTGGAAGAACTGTATAATATAAGTGGATAAATATCATCACTGGAAAACTTCAGCACAGCGGCGAAAGTTTCCAGTCAAGCCAATCCTCCCCCTCTCTGGATACTATTAACTGATGCATGGCATTTTAAAAACATAGGACAAATTAAATCATCTCTCACCTAGCAGCGACAGATTGGTGCTTACAGCATGTGACAGCTATGATTGATGCAGTTTGAACCCTCCTATGGTTGCTGTATACAAAGCCCCACAAAGGCTCATTTCACTCAGTCCTTACCATCCCTCAAGCACTGCTTGCCGTTTTTGGCCTATCGTGCAAAGTAAATCCTTGTTTGTTTACTTTATGTAGCTTATTTAAAAAAAAAAACTTTCTTAAATCATACCTTTTCATAAAAATACACATGGACAAGCTTTGTTATTCTTTCTGCATAATTGAGTTTAAACTGTGAGCTTTATATACGCATGCTCCTTAAACCTTTGAGTACAGTGATCAGGTTTATAAATTGGCTAAGTGAAGTGTGAAGGTAGACATACACATACAACACATGAGTGTTGACAATACTTTATCCATGCTAATTTATCAAAGTGCAAAATTAAAACAAATATTCCCCTGATTAGGGTTTAGCAAGGCAGTGTAATACATTAAAGAGCACCATAGTGCAGGGTTAAAGGTCATTTTCTTTGCTTAGCTCAATGAGGTAATTATGTCTTTGTGTTTATTACATGCTGACTGCCCTGCTTCTGTCTCTGTTTCTCTCAATCTGTCCCTCCCTTCCTCCCTCTCTCCTTTACGCTCCTCTCCTCTCCCTCCCTTGCATTAGGCCTCTCCCTGTGGGTAGAGGTGCCTGAGATGCTGGCTGGGCCATACATCTCTGTCAAAATCTCTATGAATAAATTAACCTTTTAAAGATTAGTGCACCCTAATACCTCAGGGTTTTTACACAGAACAAACACTGAAAAATGTTTTTTTTTCTTTCCTCCAAAGCCTCAATAAGTTGGTGTTAGCCATGCGTTGAATCCTTTAAAGGTATAGGCATACTGCTGGATACATACTATTGTGTTTATGAACTAGTTTAGTGTTCTACCCTTAAATACAATTTACTAGGTAATGAGTATGTAATTAATATGATTTATAGTCAAGTTGATGACACACAGAATGCAGCAGAAGTGATCATTGGCTAACCTTTTTGTGCATATAATGAGCTTCTGCATGAGGCTTCCAATCAGTTTATAAACCACAAATTATTTCTCTGATTAAAGTAACATTTGATGAAAATGTATTGACCACAGGTAGCTTTGTTTTTCCAGAGAAAAAAAAATCTCTTCGGCTTAACAATTCCATAAATAATGCTTGTATTTTTTTGTATCTGCAAGCAATTTTTCCCCCTTTGCAGATTAATAATTTTTGTTTGTCCCACTAAAAGAATGAGATTTTATAGCCAATTTAAACATTTTTGTTGTACCATGTTTTGATGTGCTTCCTGCTGTATATTTCACCACAGCACTAGGAAATTATTTTGGTTTAAAAACCAAGGTAATTCTTGTGGTTCCAGAACTGCTTGCAAGGCAGAATATTGAACAGATTTCATCAGGCTCGCTAGGACTGCAGCACACACCTGGATGTTTGCAGACTGTACTTGATTGAGTAGACTGCATGAAGAGTATAAATAATCAAACATATCTAATTGATCAAGGAAACATACCTTGATGGAATTTCTAAAAGAAATGAGATTTTATACAAACTTTTTTTAGTATAACTTTTTTGATTATTGGGACTGTCCATCTAGGTTTTAAGAAAATCAGTATAATTGCGTAGGGCAGGTTTTAGGTTAAAATTCCTCCTTGCAAAATAAACTCGTCATGTAGACGGAGGGAATATGACATGCATTGACTATGTCATTGGTTTTGGGTTACACTCGCAGGACGGACGAGAGGCGTCTCCTATATTTCCTGGCTTCTTACTCGTGCCAACTTGTATACCAGAGGTTTTCTCCCTCCCTAAATTTTGTGTTTCGGGGTTAAAAAAAAAAGAAGGCAGTTCGTGCACCCATCTGTGCCCATATTCTTGCACTTCTCCCCTATTCCCCCTCATCGCTCAATCTTTGTTTAAACCCTGACGTTTTAGGTAAGCATTCTCTGGGTTAATTTATGTCTGCAGAGCAAAGCTTGCCAAGATGAGAGCTCAGGAGAAAAGGCCACTGCTTGGTTTTGAGACTTGAGACTTATTCTGTGGCTAATTTAGTTTTTAGTGAGGAAGCAGGGTTTTTTCATTGCCATAAACTTTATAATGTACTCCACCTTTTTGTAGGAGAAAGTTTTAGAAATGGATTTTTTTCCCCTAACCACTTTCTAACCATGTGTCTAAAGGGTAAACACATAAAGACATTGCAGCTACATTATATTGTAGTAATATTGTAATAGAAACATGCAGTGTAAAAATAAATGCTTTATAATTTCCTGGTACGTTTCTGATACTTGGTGGTCATTTTAAAAATTTTAATTCACACTTTGGCAGAAAGTGTTCAATCACAATATATTTAAATAACAAAACTTTGACTTATTGCTTAAGAATATTCCAGTTTCGGCTGTCAAGCTTCCTCTTTCTTCACTGCTTATTGAGCTTTCATAGATACATCAACACCTAAAGAGAACCACTAATCCCATGAACTAATCCACTTAGCTTGAGTACAATCATGATGACCTTGTTACACAGGACACGAGTCTAACATCGATTTCCATAGACCATGTTAAAGCAGTCTTTTAAAACATGTAGTGTTATCATTATAATGGGTTGTGCGATTGCATAATGAGTGTGTGTTGAGCTCTGAATTTGGCTTGTCGTCCAGGCTCGGTGGTAAACAGTGTCAGTCGGAAAAAAGCCACGCTCTAGTATTCACAGTAGGTGGCTCCCTAGCCCATCATATCCCGCAACCATTTGTCTTATATCCCTGATAGTAAGCTGCTGTTCAGTCACACACACACACACACACACACAAGACCACTGCTGTAACAGCCGACATATGGAAATGCTTGATTTGATATAGTGTCATTTTACATTGCAGAAATGAGTGCATGTCTCTTTTTTTTCTAAACTCCTTTTTTTCTCTCACTCCCTAACCGGTGGAGTGCGAAACATGATCCTGGTTAACTACTAGTGTTAAAAATAAAAAACAGACATGTGCTATTAAACCATTAACCGCATAGTGGAGAAAGGAGCACAAGATATGCAGAACAAATAGCGCAAATAATGTGTTTTCTTACTGATTATACTTAAATACTTAAATCTTTCCTTCCAGCTTCACTGATATAGAATATCCAGTACATAGACATTACACTTTATTATTAAAACGCTCTTAATAATGATTGCTATATTTTACTTGACATTTATATTAAAATTAAGGTCAGTTCTGTCTGTATTGTCTTGTAGTAATTCTTTTGCGAAATCATAACCATTGTACGTATTTTTTTTAATATTCATTTACAAGCCACTAAATGTCCTATTTTTCCCCCACCACATGCACACTCTACTCCGTGCTATTCTGCCCTAGTCTTATATTTCCTATAATCTTTCCCTACAACCACCACCCTTGGCCAGTAGAGGTGTTTCTTTACAAGCTCTGCTTTTTTACATTCCCCATGACGAAGGGAGAGAAAGGAAAGCAGGAGCACTGTAAGTCTCCCACAGGTTGAGAAAAAGCTGACGTGTATTACCGTTCTCAGCTGTAAAAAGCCAGCGAGCAAAGTGCTTGTGTTTGAGTCAGGTCTGCATCCAGAGTGAGATCATTTCAGAAAAAAAAAGAAGAGCGATGAGGAGAAGGGGGTCCGCTGCTACAGTTCTGTCTGTCAAAGCAGCTAAATAACAGTGCCAGCTGTGGGTTTTCTTACGTTTACAGCAAGCCGCTGTACTGTAACTTGTATGACAAGATGCTTTCTCGGGTTTGCTAGTAAACACTGCGTCCACTAGAAATAAAGCAGGCTCATTGTGCATGTGTGTGTGGGTTTGGGTGTGTGGGCATGTTTCTTTTTTTTTTTTTTTTTTTTTTACCAGATATTCCCACTAGGATCAAACTGTTTTGACCTTGAGAGGAAGTTTGGTTGGTCCACTTTTATTTAAAAAAAAAAAAAAAAAAAAAAAGGATACAAGGATAAGACAAATGTGTGTGAGTGAGTGTGTGTGGTCATTGACATCAGAGCTTCTGTGTGGTGCATAAGGAAACAGAAGTAAACAAAATAACCCATGCGCCACATGAGAAACAGACCAACAAGCCACAGACTCTGCTTCAGGCAGAGGACATGCTGCTCTTTTCCCTTCCTTTACTCTCCTTTTCTTTTATTTTCTTAAAATAAATCAGATATAAGAATCGATGAATTTAAATAAAAATGTACAAGTTAAATAAAGAAAAAGTCTAATTTATGGTGTGTGGTTTTGTTGTAATTGTTACCGCTGTAATGAGCAGTTGAACCTGTTGGGTTGCGTCCATGGTGGAAAGTAACCAAAATGTTTGCTCCCGTTTTTACTAATCCGGCTTCTTTCACATGGCATCCCATTTGAAAAGCTTTGACTTTGTGTTAATGAAGTGAAAAATTAAATCAGACCATCAAACCTGTAACATATGTTTTACAGTTATAACACTTTTTATTTACACTGACTCTGATTAATGGCATATAGCGCAGGACTGGTGTGACTGCACTGAGCTTTAATATGGAGAGAAAAATTATTCACCCGCTTTACATTTGCATGAATAGTGTAAAAAGGTGACATTGTTCACACCTTATTCCAGATCAACAAGTTAGCCAAAGCGATTTTAGTCTTTCTTAAGAAGAAGAAAACTGAACATGACAAAGATTTGTAGTAGTACAGAGAGACGTGAGCTCCTCTAATCGGTATTAAATCGAACTGTCTCGAGTCCAACACCAAAACTGGAGCTAAACACTCATCCTTGTCTGGAAAAAGCTGATTCAGAGTGTTTTGCTGTTTCATTGGCTGTTTGTTGTTTCCTGCGCAGCTGCGGTTGAACGGGGCTCTCCTAATCTTGCGTCGGTTGAGACCTCAAACGCCTGTCACCTTCATTGCAACGCTTCGCTGCCTGTCCCCGATTGGCTGGAGGCAGATTTATTTCTCCCTGTCACAGCCAATCGCGTGGCAGCGCCGCTCAAGGCTCTGTTTAGTTACAGTGACACACATGCTGATTAGAGGCGGGACATGATGGATGGACCTGGCCCAGGAGTTTTTATCAGCTCATAATGAGCCTGACACTGCACAGACACACACACATACACACCGGCTCACACTCAAGGGTCACGTCTCCCACATACACACTCTCACAGGAGGTCAGGAGCTAACAAACAAAGCATCTTTTCCTGCAGAACACGCCAGCCAAATGAAACGGACCTGCTTTCAGTCATCTGCGTAGATACTCCATCATCATTGCCATCATCATCAGCGCTGTCATGCTAAACAGCACTAACGTTCCCAGTCCTCCTCCTTTGGCAGAGAGTGTGATTGAGTTCCATTTCTGGCTCAAATGAAATAAGGCAACGATGGGAACTTTTTCAGACCCCCTTGATTATGTCAAACCATAAGCAGTATATACTCATTTCCAACCCACAGCGGTGGTTTCTGTCTGCGTCGTATCCACCGTATTTGTGCCAATTCAAAGGGAATGCAGCCTGCGGTGTGTGACAGCTCGGCATGAAGTCATGCTTGAGATTGGGCCGTGAGAAGTGTACCATTTCAATCTGCCATGACTCCTGCCTAGAAGTCTCCAGAACTCCTGGGCAGTTAAGGTTGCCAGGCCACTTTGCATGGAGTTTGAGGTGGTTTCTTTGTGCATTGACCTTGACATTGATTTTCATCATTGCTCCAGAAGTGTACAGTGATGGTTTACGTGCGTATTTATATTGACATTTGCTTTATGAGAAGTTTATTCAGCAAAAGTGGCTAGACTGGTATGCTTTCTCTTCAGTAATTGAACTCTGGGTTTTAAGCCGTGTGATGGTTTTTCAAGGATGATCTGCAGATGCAAATATGACTGAAAATGTTTTTATTATTATTACTATTATTATGATTATTATTATTATTATTTTTTTTTTTAATATGTCAGATGTAAGACAGAATGCTTTCAAATTAAATGATTATGTACAAGATAAGATTTATACAGTAAGTAGATGCACTCAGATAGACATGTCAACTGAGGAAGTATTTTACTTCGAATGGCACCAGCTAAGGAAACTAAGGAGAGAGTGCTTAGGGGCAGCCTAATTACCATTCTTCTCCATATACAACATATGCTGGCCAGCATGATAATGACTCAAAAACTAAAACATTCATAAAGTGTTGCTGGATTTTAAGTAGCAAGGTTAAAAAATGCAACCTTAGAGACCTGCAGTTTCTGGCTTCCTCACCCCCCCCCCCACACACACACACGCCTGTCTGTCTGTCTGTCTTTCTCTCTCTCTCTCTCTCTCACTCTCTGTCTCTCTCTCTCTCTGTGGCCTTTCTCCTATGTTGGGACTGTCGGGTTACATCATAGGGAGCAGTGGCTCCAAATTGGATGCAGAGAGTGAGAAGTTCAGTGCTAGCCTGGGGCTGGGAATATTTTTCCATTTATTCGGGAAGAGAGCGGAGAGAGTTGAGGGGAATAAGGAGGGGGGGAGAAAAGAAGCATGACATGCAGACAAAGGGGGCGGAACGCATTACAGGTTAAGTAATGAGTAATCAACAATGGCTCCTTCTGTGCAGCCCCCTCTCCCTCCCCACAATCTCTCATGGAAGTGAAGCATGGCAGCATGGCAAGCAGCAAATGCACCTACTCAACACAGGCACTCCCTCAGTCTCCCCCAGTCAAGACCCCCCTAATACACACCTCCTGGTGGTAGAGACAGGGCTGACTTTAGGCTCTTATGGAGTTCAGACATCCAGCACAGCAAGATAAAAAGGGCCCCAAGATAATCAGCGATGGCGTTACATCTGAAATCTAGACTTTTACACACCTGATGTCAGATGTCTTCTCTATTTAGTTGTTATAACTATGTCCTGGGTCTTGAGCTTACGTTTGTGGAGGCTTATTCTGCATGCATATGTGTATATGCATTTCTCATGTTACTGTAGAATTACCCCTTCTTGCAGTTCAGTTGTTGCTCAGTGAAATATATTGAATATATTAGTGTACATACTATAGTGTATATATATAAATGAATCTATAATAAAAATGAAATAAAATACACTATCTTTATAGAATTTGTGTGTGTGTTTATCGACATAGGGCATGTCTCACAAATATTACTACAAGAGCCCAGGCCTGGGGCCCAGTGTGTGTGTGTGTATGTGTGCATGAGTGCGTGTGAGCGTGTGTATGCATGTATGATCTGTAACCATGCACTATGTAAAGCCTCAGGGACGGGCCCAGAGCTTGTATTACATTTTTCACTCCGCACTCACACACACACTCTTAACACACTTATGGTTCTAATCACCTGACCATTCCTAGTATTAACACCCTGACTTGCTATCAATCGCAGTCATGTTCAATCGAATAAAGACGTCTGAGCTCCTTTTCTTCACAGTGACGATTGTGATTTTCATCGCTCTTTATTCTCGTTCTCAAATTAATGTTGGTGTACCGAATAGGACTTTTGTGAATGATTTGGGCTTGGACGCATTGTTAAAGCGCCATAACTGTAATCTAGAGAGAGCGAAAGTGTTAAGCCGCCATGAAATAGAGGTTGGAGTTTGGGTCCAGGCCCAGTTTGCTTTGTCACTCTGCCAAACCATCTGTACTAAAAAAGAAGCTAAGAGTTTTACAGCGCCTGCAATGTGATTCGAATCCATCCTAAACTAATGTGGTGAAAATAGAGCCGAATCACTTTTTAGCTTTTGAGCCTCCGCACTTACAGCAGGAAGCCGTTTCACCCGAGCATTTCCAAGACTTCATCCTTGCCGACCTATCACATGTTAACCCTTACACTCAGTTAAGAAAAATGCGCTTATCTTGCTTGCTATACACATTGCTGACTGTTGGATTGATGGTTCGAGCAAAAAGACCTGATCCTGGTGGTAAAGTTTCTGGAAGATGGGTTGTATTAGTGAAAGTGAGCCAAAAGGAGACACCTACAGACTGGTGACTGTGGCAATAAAAGCTGCAAATAAAAATCATTTGTTGGGCAGGTCTGTTCTGCACCATTCCTTCTTTTTTCTCAAATTCCAATTAAATACAAAGCTGATTCCCCTTAACGGTGTCTGCTTTTTTAATATTGTACCAGTCACCGCTGAGTAGAAAGTTTATGAGTCTGCTTCAGTAACAGGACAGGACTGTTAAAAGTATTTTAGCAATAAAAATCCCATAAAAGATGTGCCAAATTGAATTATGCAGAACCCTTGTTAAAAAAAAAAAATAGGGAATTTAAAAATTGATTGGGTGGCCTTTTCTTGCTAAGGTGCAATGCAGTTTAAAATAGTTTATTGAAAACTTTTGGTTAATTTATTACTTGTTGGCACTTTTATTCATACGTTCATGATGCTCACTTGTGATCTTGGTTATCAAATGTATAAAAAAATTGTTTTTTTGTACTTTTCTTGTAGAACTTTTTCTTTTGTTTTATTGTACTTTGTGTAATCGCACATTGCATTTATATTGATGGAGAACTTATAGTGCAATTAGGCCATTCTGTGATGTGACATATGGATTATATTGAGGGTGTCTGAAACATGCCTAGAAAGCATGACTCTCTAATTGGACCATTATTGCAAATGAAGCAGGTACGTATAGACACAACGCTTTTTATGCTATTTTACCAGCTCTGTTCTGTTCTTTTAGGTCTAATTCTTCACCCCTGTGACCTGCTTCCTTTCCCCCCCTATGTGGGGTTAACGTATCCATGATGACCGTAAACGCCAGCATGGTGCTGGGGATCCAGAGAGCAGCTCACCTTGTCTTGGGACGTGACTCAATTAGTCCTTCATTAGGCTTGCTCTGCATTTTTTTGTGATTGCTGAACCAAATTGCTTTCTTATGTGCTATTTTCATTTGTACTGGCTTTGCGGAAATGTATCTGATTTGGTGTCAGGGTTCAGAGAGAATGCAGCGTGCTCTTTTGCCGATAAATCTCGGGTGGGTGCCAGAATACGCAAGGCAGTTTTGCTCGACTGAAGATCTGAGATTCTAATCTGACTGAGCTGTTTGTGCAGTGCAAAGTTGCATACAAGGGCCAGTCTAATTCCACACTAACAATATTGCAAAAAATTTGCATTCTATAAGCATTTAAGGCTTTTGACATTTGCAGTCCATATGTTTGCATGTAGAAGAGGCAGCATGTCCTTTCATATGCGTGCATTATGTTGATACGTGCAGGAAAACATTCATATCTCCACCCAATTCATTTCTATTTCCACATCCTGAAAGCCTGAACGAGGCTCACCCACATTCATTGGGTCTTTTCCCATTTAATTTTGAAGGCCTTCTGTGCAAGCGCAAGATTGCTCCTCCAGTACAAGCACATGTGTAATGTGTCTTGTGCCCTGGGGCCATGCTTTCTTAGGGTGATGATGTCCTTTTAATTCCCCCCTCCTTTTTTTTCTCCCTCTGTTTTGATTTCTACTTAAAGTTTGATGTCCGTGCCCTCCCTCTGGGCCAACATTAGCTTGTATGCTAATAGGCCCATGCATATTCTATTAGCACTGTCAGTGCAGGATGAGGGACATATGTGGTGAGAGCCGGTTTGGGGGCAGTAAACTCAGCAAGGGGATTCTGGCTGCTCCTGCACCATCAGTCATCTTCTTGCTTTGAGTGGCTCTGACTTATAGGCCCTAACAAGCTCTCCATTTAAAGCTTGACTTTAACTGGTGCCGTCTCAGTTCACTGGCAGGATGTGTAAATCAGTAGGAGAGATAAGAAATTTAAATAGAAAATGAAAAGCATAAGTAGTATATTTAGAAGTAGTAGTAGTATATTTTTAGTAGTACATAAGTAGTATTTTTTTAACAGGCATACCGGAGAGAAAAGGATTGGAGAGAAGGTTTACTTTACTTGCATAATATTTTTTTCGACAGATGTGCAGTACCACCAATTCCAGGATTAGATATTTTGGTTTTGATTATATTTTTATGAAATTAGATTGAAAGGAAGTGTAGGGGATAGGGCAGATCACATTTATATCAAATTTGCTAGTGAAAAGGTGTCTCAGTGTTGTACCGTGAAAGTGTTATTCACTGTACTGATTTATTCAATGACCAAAAAGGTTTGCTATTACCAATATGTACATTGGTAAAACCTCACAGTAGATAGCATCATATTAAAAAGTAACAAATGTTTAAGGTCAGTGTGAATAAGGTAACTTTACCAGTTAGGTTGATTTCAGGCTTCCAATTCCTGGGTGTTTATGAGATTAGGTTAATTTCAGGGTATTATATTTAATACTATCAGCTATAATATTAATTGGCAAATGTTGCCACTTTAGAGCCTGAGACAACATTCGTATGATGGCTATGTAAGACCCAAGTAAATTTTGTCATATTTGGAGCATTAAATATTAAATAAGTGCTGGTATAAATTGAGCCATAAAAAAGAGATTGGTTAAAAATGTTTTAAAAGGGCTGGTATCTGTCTCCACTTTTTTTTTAGCAGCAAGCCACCCCCTCGTCCCTTGTTTCTGAAGCTAACCAATAAAGTGGTGCTCAAAATTGGAAAAATCTGTTGGATGAAAAGTAGTCTGCTCATTTAAGATGTTGAATTAAAATGATCTGAGCTGAAGTCTACGTTGTAAAAAAGCCAACTCAAGCTACTTTTTAAACCCCTTGACTTACCGTAGTGCTCTGAGACAACATTCTCTCTAATCGGAGATGCTATAAAAGCAGTCGTCTGATGATATGATTGATTAAGATTGAATATTTTACATAACGTGCAGAATGAAATGTTCTACACTGTTGGAAATATTTATACTGAAGTACTTTTTGGCCTCTCACTGCGACATTACAATTCTCCACACTAGCCTGTAATGAAAATGGAAACCGCACTGGAGATAACACAACCACCAAAATATTCACCATAAAAGAAAAGAAATCTGTTTATTCCTAAAACAGATGAACCTTTTATATAAATGTGGAAGCGATTACTTTAAGGGTCGTCTTTTAGAGTAATTCCCAAATGAAACTCTCCGGCCCTGTATTTATGAAGCCCGTTGCAAAGGACTCTAATGAGGCAATTAAGCAAAGGGTCGGACGACTTTGATCTAAATGTGGTGATTTTTACCAAAACATCTCATCATGATAGATACTCATAACTCAGGGCCCTTAATTGTGCTTAATTTGTTTGGAATAGGAATGTGTTTTCAATTAGACACTGCATTCTACCAGCTTGTTTAAAGGAGTCTGTCAGAGAAAATTAAGAACTAGTTTGCTTTGGAAGTGACTGTTTTTTATCACGAGGAGGAGTCTCTTGAACAGAAGGCAGAGAATAATTAGACGCTAAAGAGAGGTCTGGGGAGGTGGACTGAGACAGAGCAGGAGAGGAGATGAGAAAAAAAGGAGGAAATAAAAAAAATAAAAAATCATATGTGGTACAGTAATTGTAGCCAACAGGAGCAGGGGCTGGTGTATGGCATCAGTGTGACTGACTTGTACTGATCACACCAAATGACAAACCTGATACTGGTTTGGTGTGTGTTGTGGGACTTTAAGAAATGTATACTATGATGGATCATATATATTAAAATGGATGCAGGATGCAGAACATATTAAACCCTATAAGTACCCTACATAGCATGTCTGAAAAAGTAAGCCTAATGGGGGTTAATCGAGGTAAAACTAATTGTTGGCTTTTTTATACATAGTTTTGGAAGTTTACACTGATACATTGCAATGAGAAATGCATTGCTAAGAGGAAACTGCAGATAAATTGCAGCTTTTTGATGATCCTAATCGCAGTGTAAATACTACATGGCAATCAGGTGTGATTGTTAATGTGCTTAGAATAGAACTCAGGCTTTCAAGATTTATATGTTGTTATCGACTTATTACTGTTTATCCACCAGTTGATATTTATTCAGACTGTGTTGACATAAAATTAACTGTTTGACATTAAATCAGACACGTGATTTAACTAGTGAAAACACTCACTCTGTCTGTCTCTCCTTTCCTTATCTCTTGGTTTTCAACTTCACACTCCATTAGCTGCGTCTTCTTCAATCTGTTCGCTGTCAGTTTGTCAGTGATTATCTGTCAGCCAATGTACGCGCACACACACACACACACACACACACACACACACACATACACACACACACTACCTCACAGTCATTACCAGGCAGATGAGGCCTGAAAGTTTAATGCATTGGGAGAAACTGGTAACTTTCAGATTCAGAGCCGAAGCTGACATCGGTGTTCCACAAGATGACATGACATGGGGAAATCGCTCACACTCAGGGGAGGTTACTGCTCATCAACATTTCTGTATAAATTCACATTGTGGCAGACATGGTATCATTATACAGATAAGTACAGTGTAACTGACTGCACCCACTGCATGTGCAGATGTCAGGTCAATTACTGTAACCTGTGAGTAATATTTCCTTGTATACTGACTATTGGCTTACTGTATAATCTTCGTGTAACATAATTGTTGATATACAAATAAATCAGGGACACAGATAATGCAGCTGGATAGTTTTTTTTTTAAGAATTGAAATTTGTTATGTAAAATTCTGTTATAATACGTTGTAATTTAGAACAAGAACACTTTTAAATCAATTGAAAAAGATCCTTTCTCTGCTTATATTATACTAAATAATACAAAACAAATGTAAATTATTTAGTTATCGTTACTTATGACACAGTTCTCAAAGATTTATATGCTGAAATGGAACGGTCCCTAAATATTGCTGAATATAATCAATGTTTTTAGCATTCAGCATTTGTAAACATTTTTTATTCATTTTTTTTCCCAAATAGTCAGTTCAAATATAAAAAGATATAAATGACTGGCCAACTGATTGCCAGTAATTACTACAGTTAAGACAATCATGTGTACAGTAGGAGGTACAGTACCTGGATAAACTGTATAACAGGTGTGGTAACAAAACACACGAACATGGTTTTCAACCTGAATTCATACACAGTTTTTCATTATGTTGATTATCATGTATAAATAACCACAACCAGACTCTGAGAAGATTCCTTTGTCTTTTGCGGGTGCATATAGATACAATAAAGGTTAGCTGTATTAGAAATAGCTTTGTGTCATCTTCTTCTATATCTTTTTGTATAGTAATGTCTTTTGTATAGTACTTTAGTTTTTGATCATTTATTGTGTAAATTTGGTTTGTCTTAGATAGTCAGCTAGTTAGTTGTCCTAGTTAGCTAGTTAGTTTCTGTTAATTTATGTTGCATGTACAGTATGTAGCACCTTGGTCCTGTAGGAACCTGTAGGTTTTGTTTCACGGTGTCCTGAACTATATATGGCTGAAATGACAACTTCTCTGAAGATCTGGGATTTTGGATTTGTGTTGATACACTATATTGAAAAACACTGTATGGACAAAAATCACACCCATGTTTGTTTCTTCCCCCAAAATTAAAAACACACACTTGTAAGGAATGACTTTGTATGTTGTAGCTTCAGAATTCCCTGGAACTAAAAAGCCCAAACCTGTTCTGGCATGACAGTTTTCCTGGGCATAAAGTGAGCTCCGTGAAAACATGGTTTGAAGTGGTAGGACTCAAGTAGCCTGCACAGAGCCCCTATTTCAACCACACTGAACACTAGATGAACTGGAACACCAGCTTCACCCCAGGCCTTCTGGCCTGACATCAGTGCCTAACCTCACTAATGCTTGTGTGGCTGAACGAACACACAGCCTTGCTCCAAAATCTAGATGAAATACTTGCCAAAAGAGTATGTTCCAGTAGCAAACGGGGAAATAATTCTGGATAATTATGGTCAGGTGGCTAAAATTTTTTGTACTGTATAATATTATCACTACTTCTAGACAATTAGAAATTCATCAATAGCCTCCGCAAAGATAATACAAATTACAACATGCATCTCAAATTAAAATTTTATTTGTCACATACACAGTCATACACAGTACGAAATGTAATGAAATGCTTATACGACTGCCATTGACCCTAAAAGAGAATTAAAGTTTACAAATAAGAAATAAATATGAATAAAAGAAATACGATAGAAAATTAAATAGAAAAATTAAATTAAACTAGGAAAAATAGAACTAAAAATAAAAATAGAAATAGAAATAGAAATATGATTTTGAGCATCTTTCTTGTCATTTGTGTTTCTTATTTTTGTTTGTGGCTAGGATTTGTACTAAGTAATAGTTCTTGTGCACCCTCAGTCAACCAATGAGTGTGGAGCACTCAGCTAGAGTGTGGGAAAAAAAACAAATATAATGATTTGTTTGAGTATGAGTGGAACAGATTAAAGCGTCGTTGTTGCTTCTTCATGTCCACTGTTTTCGGTAACGTGACATCAACAATGTCACAGATGTTTGTTCAAAGGAGTATGAATTGGATCCCTTCAACACAATAACAAAACCACCCAAGGATAATGCTAAACCGTCAACTTTGTGAATGAAATCCCAGGAGAGTTAACGTATGAGGCAGGGTACACCCTGGACAGGGTGTCAATCCATCGCAGGGCACACACACAAGGGGCAATTTGGGAACACCAATTAACCTAATCTGCATTTCTTTTCACAGTGAGAGGAAAACCACCAAGCCTGAGGCAGGAATCAAACCCTTGACCCCTGTAGGTGCGAGGCCATAGTGCTATCCACAATGCCACTGTGCCACCCGGTTAAGCCATAGCTATGTTTGAAAACAAATAGGGTTGGGACTAAACAGCTGTCTTGCCATAAGACAACCACTTGTTAGTGAGACTAATTAGAAAAAGGCTTGAATTTGCTAGGGAGCATAAAGGTTGGTCTTTGGAGCAATGGAAAAGGTTCATGTGGTCTGATGAGTTCAGATTGACCTTTTTCCAGTTGGTTAGGTCTAGGCTCTGGAATGTTATGTGGCAATATAATGAAGTCAGCTGATGACCAGTGGAGTTTTTCTGCCCTGATGGAACAGGCATATTCCAGGACTCAAACTGAGACAGAGTAGTTCTGGGAGCATGAGGAATCATTTTCACACATGAGCTGGTCACCACATTGTGTGCTGTAATCAAAACTAAAGGTGACTGAATGAAATCTTAGAGTGTGCGACTTTTTTTTTATTGGCCAAGCAGTGTATAATGCATATTACAGATAGCTGCTGAAAGGTTAGTTAGCTGGTGCTCTGCTGTCATGTAGTAGTGTGTTCATGCTTAAAGTATTGTGATTAACTTTTTCGAAGGGATGGATGCGCATACTGGAGCACATAAGATATTAGAGGTTTTATTTAACATGCAGTCTAGCTTGACCATCGTAATGGTAAGTGCCTGTTAAGTTTAAAGCTAGGTGGTCCTCTTGGTTGCATAAGTTACATTATAAAAAACTCTAGCACAGACTTGTCCCTTTATGAATTTATGTAAATATAAATGACAAAAAAAATGGCCCTCATACTTTCAGATTTACAATGCATAGCATCAGAGTTGGGTTTTTAATAAAACATAGCTTAGACTTATCCCATTGATAATTTTCACAAACTATATATATTATTTTTAAACAAATAAATTATGTTTTTTACGTTCATGCCAGGATTTGCTTAATAAAATAATATTATTTGTATATTGATATAAAAGAATTGGATTAACTCTGACACAATAATATTGCAAAGAAAAACACATATTAATATGTCTTCCTTGGAATTTAGGCACCCCAAAGCTATTAAGCTATTTCTGCTCTCCTTTTTTTGCTTTGTTCTTGGGAAATCATGCCAAAAGACTTAATTAGGCTGAATAATAGCCAAGCATGTGCAGCCTGTAATCCCCTGCACCGAAGGCGTGTGTTAATGGTTTCCTTGTCATTCACTGAAGTTATAAGAAAACATGTTTCCTTTCAGCCTCCTGAAACATGTTCTCTGCATGCTGTCTGGGCTAAACGCCCTGCACCCCCTCAACCCCCCACCCATACACTTTCTTTCTTCTTGATCTCACTTTCTTTTGTGCTCTCCATCTCAGCTTCTCTCTCTCTCTTTTATTTCTCTCTCTTTTTTGACCTCCTTCCTGCCGTTTTGATTCATCTGAAGGGAATTATGATGAATCAGGTTGGGTTGGCACAAAGTCTGCCTTGCCGTCCTCAAACAAGAGAACAAATTACTCACTTCCCTTCTTCATATTAAGTACATTTTTTTCTCTTTTTCAGGTGGTGTCCAAGCCCTTGTTGTTTTTGCAAGTGCTGAAAGACTTAAAGATATTCATGAACCTTTGACCGTGGCTCACTCACCCGCCAAACACGAATAGCTGAACCATGTGTTTACCTTACGCAGAAAGCAAATAATGTTTTATATGATTTCCTATGCAGTAGAGATCGAATATTCATGAATCCTTTATACATAATGTATCATGTGGTAGTCCACCTTTCTGTTACGGTAAACAAGGTCGCAGGCACATGTTTAAAATTATAGTTTGGTTACTAATGTTAATTTTAAAATGATTTCACAATCAGGTTGACATGAGGTTTCTGCATGTATAAACATTAGTTTTCATCTGGACCCCTTTAATTA
Source organism: Clarias gariepinus (assembly GCF_024256425.1). Lineage (NCBI taxonomy): Eukaryota > Metazoa > Chordata > Actinopteri > Siluriformes > Clariidae > Clarias > Clarias gariepinus. The sequence goes on from NC_071108.1 coordinate 27,984,789, forward strand.
AACGCTGACTAACTCAGGTAAAGTGAAATCACCTGTTATTAGAGGCTATTAATACCATAAACAAATATGATTATTAATTAACATAAGATGCCATTTGTTTTTAATCTTGCAAAAAATACCTTGCAACCTTGTTTAATTCCTAAACATTAAGCACATGCTTCTGGGAGTTCTAGTACAGGGGCCTTTATGAGAAAAAGCAGGCTAAATAATCATAATTAGAAGCCACTGATATAATTCAATTCAAAACTCCTTTCCTTTAACATTTAGTGGATTCAAAGAAAAGTGTTCACAGATAGTGAAGGGCAAACTAAATGTATATTAGATGTAAATTTATAAACAAAGCTATTTTAATGGCCAGGTATAAATCTTTTAAACTGTAAAATGATAAATACTTAATACAATAATAGGTCTCCTAATAAATATTTAAGTAAGGAAGTGGTTTAGAGTAAGGGAGTGCGAGATTATCCAGGCTTATTTACAGAATAGAGAGAAAAAAAAACCCCATTCACACCTACCAAATGTATGTGGTAGGAAAACGGTGTACCGCAAGTCATGACCCTAGTCCACACAAAATCACAGGAAACACTAAGCAAGAACAACATCCAGATTTCCTTAAATAGCTAAAGCAGAAAGAAATACACACAATAATGTGCGTCTCCCTTATACCATTTACATTGCATTTACCTAGCAGGAGCTTTTCACAGCTCGAACATGAGCTCCCAGACATAAACAGGCATTTGGCCTGTAATGTATATTTGCATTTTTTCTGTATGCTTGATGTATCATTGTCCTGGCAGTTTTCACAGATGAATCACTACATCCAAATACATTATATGCTGCCCAGGCACTTGTGGCAAAGCAGACTCACTAATCATATTTAAGCGAGAACTGCACTGGCATTACATAAACTGTTTTGCCTTCAAGCATTAGAACAGTCACTTCCAAACAGCAGATCCCTGTGTAAAGAGAGTAGGCTGATATCTCTCCTAGGCCAGGGCAGTCCACTAAGAAACCTGAGAAAGAGCTTCTTAACACTAAAACAGGTTGGAAAGCATTGGTCTGATGCTAGAAATCCTTTTAGCATCCTAGCCACCATACTAGATGTACAGTTTGTGGTGCCAGTCTTGGAGAGAGTACTAGGATTGCTGAACAACAGCCACAGTGGCAGTTTGCCTGGGCTTGCTGTAATTACTGGACTTTGAAAAGTGGGTTATCAGCCTTTGGCAAGATTTTAAATACCACAGACAGACATTCCCCCATTTTAGCAAGAGGGGCACGGACTCCAGCAGTCTAGAGAAGCAGGATTTTCTAACAGAAGGGTGCGCTTGGGTGCCCCGTCCGGTGCTGAAATATAATGGCCTGCTAAGACATATCAATTATCAATGTGGCACGTGGTTGGACTGCTCCTGTCAAAACAGAAACTGGGTTCTGGTGCTCCTCACAATTTGCCTATAGACAGACTAGATTTCTGGCTGCTCTCTGAATGTTGGTTGACTGCCAGGCTTTGTCATCCGAATCAGTGCCAGCATGGAGAAACGAACATGTCACAGTGGTATTTATTGCAAATATTGCATCATACACATTGGGCCTTTGGGACACATTGGAACACACAGTTAATCTCGAATGTAGATGTAAAAAAAAAAAAGTATTTCGGATTACTTGTTTACGTCAGGAAAAATTATTGCTGTTTATTTGGTTAAAGCTGTTTAATTCATTCTTTGCATTCTGATTAGCATTCATGCAGTTTCAGCCTAGCTAGGTTGCAGCTTAGTTTAGAAAGCAATTACTTGTGACAGACAGTGCTATGTTAACTACTACACAAGAGAGGAACAAAAGTAATCAAGGGGCTAGCTGTGACATAACAAACAGCACGGCAGGCAAAGCAGAGCTTAGAGCGCCATTTCCGCCATGCGCTCAGTGTTTATCTGTTTGATGTGCGTGACGCCTTTTTTCCCCGCCGGGAATTAATGTCGCGGAACATTCCTACCGCGCTCGTGTCTTTTTCATCTGCTCGGTGGGGGAAAAAAGTGACACTGGAGGTGACAGTTCAATTTGCGCAGAATGGATGATGGCTATCAGCGGTGCGCCTAGTGTGTTGATTTCTGTTTGTGGCTGCCAGTGGAGTTGTGGCTGCGCGAGGAGCCCGAGAGCCCGTCTTCTCATCTCCGTTTGGACAGCTATAGCACTGTCAGCGCTTCGGCTTTTCACGCAAATTATCCCCGCGTTTCCCTTCCTCTCTATAAAGGGCACAGTGATCTATAGCTTCAATTTCCCCACTCGCGCCGTTCTAAGGATTGATCTCTCTCTATAAATGATGATGATTATTATTTTTGCCTAGCGCCGTCTTGTCACCTTTATTAGCTCCTAATGTGCTAATGATGAGCTCTCCTATTTTGTCATTCTTGCACTCTCTCTCTCTCTCTCTTTCTCTCTTTGTCCATTTTCATTTTCTTATTCTCATTCTCCTGCCCTGTTATGCTCTTTTTATTTCCTTGCTTTTGTTTTATTCTTTCATTGTCATTCTGTCCCTGCATTTTCCATCTTATATATCCTACCATATAACTCTCGCTCTTTCTCTCTCGCTCTTTCTCTCTCAATACTGTTCACACTAAGATACATCTGCTTGCATTGAGGTCGGCTGTTCCATCAATACATAGATATTTGATAAGAATTTGACAAATCAGGCTTATTAAAAAATAGCTGCAACTGTATGTGGAGCTAGCAGTGTTCTGCTTTTTAAGAAATACTACCTGAAAAAATGTTGTAGGCCTATTGTAAGGAGCTCAGGATTGGACAACACGATGTGCTTGAAAAGTCTTCAGAATCTCATCTAATGAAACTGTGTCTAATTAGGACCAACTGTGTCATAATGAGTCATTTTACTATTATCATATCCTTATTAATTGTTAAAAACTTATTGTCATGTCCATTATGGCCTTTTAGTGATCACTGCTGTTTCTGTACCATTTAGCTATTTTTTCACTCTTAAATGAAAGTTCAGTTTTCTTTAGCTAATGCTGAAAATAAACCAGTCGATATTGGCAGCATTTTCATTTTCTTTTTCTTTTTTTGGTCTTCAAGCTGCTTCCCTGCACTGGGAACTCAGATATGATCTAGCCTGGGTTTGTATGTGATAGCCATATATGGTAATTTGTCTTCTGGGATTGCATGGCTCAATGCTATATTACAAACTACTTGTGGGTGATACAGGGCCCATCGATGGCAGACTGTTTTGTGCAAAAAAAAAAACCTATTTACATTCGTTCAGAATGCTTAGCAGAGGCCAATAGCAAATCTATCAGTAAAGACAATAAATACTGTCTATTATTTGACAAATCTAAATGCAAATCTCTCCTTGTCTAATGTTGAATTACAGACAGCAACTTTGAGCAGTATTTGTCACTGAAGGTCCTACCATCTGTAACGGAATAATTAAACCTCTTTTAATGTCGTTTAGTTTTATAAAAGTAAAACTAGGCGTGCTTGGCAGTTCCTCCATGCCACAGAGCATGCCAGATATTAATCACTTAATTACGTCGAGCAGTTCACCTTATGTTTCTCTATCTCACTTATTCCAGTTCTTTTAAGTATGTGTACTTGGCTGTGAATGGTGATTGTGAATGCAACCATTGTGGCAGTAATTTATTGCATAAATCATTGCTGTTTAAGATTAAAACAACAACAAATAAACAAAGGACAAATGCTGGAACTGCAGTCCACCAACGTTTATGTGTTTTGCCAGCAGTACCTCCCACACCATGAGGCTATGCACTACGGGCTGAAGGAAAGAACGCTTTAAAGGAAAGTTACACCCATTTCTTAAAAAAAAAAAAAAAAAAAAATAGCATCAGTATATTTTATACTATATTTTTTACTTAGAATTTTAGTTAGAAGGATTTACTTAGAAGGATATTACTTAATCATTAATTAATCAAATTACTGTGCTGAAACATTTCTGTGCACAAAACTCACATTTTAGTAAACCCACTCGTACTCTGGAGGTAGCCTAAAGTGTGCAAATCCATGTATTTAGTGATGTGTGTGTGCATGGCAGGGTAACGGACGAGCTAGGCGACTTCCGTTATTATCAGCAGAGACTCTGTAAAAGCCCAACTCAGCAATCTAGCACTGCCCTCCAAACTGCAGGCCCAGCAACCCTGTATTAATGGATAGAGGATAGAAAGAGAGAGAGAGATGAATGACTGAGAGTAAAGAGAAATTTTATATTCAGCAGATTTTCATCAAAACATTTTCTCCATCTGAGCCCTGTCAAAACAGCCAGGGTCAAACCAGCCATCCTGATGGCCTAAGCATTTGAATCTATAAGCAGGGGAGCAATAAAGAAAGAGCGTTGCCTAAACAAAGCTGTGGTTAATATTTAACAAGAAAATAATGGAAAAACAATGTTCAGAAAAAATCCAAAAAGGAGAGTCTAGCATGTCTTTTATTACAGGACGCCAGTCTAAATAATGCATCACAGGTTTTACATCAGGTTTCATATTGTAAATGTTAAAATATTAGAATATGTAGAGCACAAAACTTTACAATGATAGAGCAAAATTGTGAACAAAATGTTACAGATTATTAATTTTTTTCTCCTTCATGGGATTATCATTTACATTTTTCTCTCCATAACTTTTTTAATAATATTTAAAAAAGTAGTATTCATAACTGATTCATTTTGGATTTCCACTGAACCCTTTGAATAAAAGTTATAAGAAAATATGAAAATTTAAGTTTCATATTTTCACCCAAAATTTTAAGGTCATTATGAAAATAAGTTCTATGCTTCGAATAGTAGCTTGTTGTGTTGTTTATATCATCTCCATATTTGCATTCTCCTTTATTCTGACCTTGAGCCGAATTTGTCTCTGCCATTTACCTTGAACCTAGTTAAGCATAAGTTTTTTTTTTTTACTAGGCATGAGACATATTTCACTTCGGTTTGCTTGAGACATCAGTAGGAGGCCAGTCTGTCTGGTGGACAGTGTCTTGACGCACCGGATATTTTTTTGGTGTATCTTGGAGGTGGAAAGATGATGAACTTGCTTAGGAATCTGTATTTTAATGGGCCCTGTGGCACCACAGGAGCCAACTCATGAGGCGAAATACAGTAGGGCATAATTCCTACTGAAGAAGATCAGAAGAAGTTCTCTAGGGTGCAGCATGCCATTTAAAAAGGACTATACTATTTATTAGGGTGTTTATAAAATGGTTGTAAGACACATGAGACCTTGTATGAAAGTTAGATGCTCTTGCTATTTGTTCCCCAAAAAGTCAAAGCGCTGTCTAGGGAAAAAAAGAAAAAACTTGCTCAAACTGGTGTTTTCACATTTACATTCAGCGCTCTTAATGGCATAAAAACAAGCAATGGCTTCATTCGTCCTGGATTTTTTGCTTTGTCCATTGCTTTGATTTACTGTTTACTACTCTTTATTCTTGTTATTCATTCTATATATTTTGACAGTAGTGTGACTGAGCACTACAGAGCAACTCTTATCTGTGTAGTACAGTCACCCGGTGGATAGACACTTACCATAGTTACACTAGATGGAGCTAGTAAATAATAAGACTTTCACACTGTGACTGAGCAAGACCAGAGACTAAAGTAAATGTGTTTCTGGATCTGAACCTTGATTTGTGTTCTGATGAATGTAATAAAATTAATTGGAGTGCTAATTGAGTGCTAGTTACATTTTTGTATTAAAATAGTTTTAGTTTGGGCCTGTTTTTTATCTGAAAAGTCCATTAAGAATCACAATAAACATGAATGATATAGTTTGATTATTTTTGCTCCTTGTCAACAAAATGTGTTACAAAGTATAATTGACATTTCCAATGAGCTGTATTCCAGAAGCTAATGTTTGAAATATTGCGAGTTTAATCAGAGACTAATAGTGGTCAGATAACACTACAAGGTGTCTGAAGCACGATTAATCACACTAACAAGTCCATTACACATCTAAGTTGTAAAACCTAGGAATTGCATTGCCTTCGCCAGGTGAAACACTTTGCTTAATCTGCCAAGTACAGATTCAGTGAAATCCCCCTCTCCAAGCTGACAGGCGGTTTCTTTACTTTGGGTAATATGCAATTTACCAAGCAAAGGCTTGAGAAGGGAACTCCAGACCTTGAACCTGTCTTGCGGTTTAACTTTGCTCATTGGCAGAGGCTCTGTTCGATTGTAAATGGTCTGCTTAAGCTTGATCATTATGAGAGAGCAGGCACTGCTGCTGCACGATGTACAGGCTCTACACACAAAGAGCTCTTTTCTTAAATAATTGGTGATTACCAGTGGAACAGGCACGGTCTCTGTGTGTGTGCATTGGTAGTGGTGGGGGGAACTGGGCTACTCCGTGGTCTGCTGGCACCATGTGGTTGTGATTTAAGCAAGAAAGGTGTGCCACTGTACTCTCAGCTGGCATCTGCCGCATGCCCTGAGCATGCTGAAGCAATTGGCCCTGCAGCTCAACCTCTGCAACCTTTTCCACCTCTGCAACACTACGCATGGTTATCGGCCAGGCAGGGCTTCTTCAGATGCTCACAATTTTCATCTCTGGAACAAGGGGAGTACGTTATTGTGTGTGTGTGTGTGTGTTTTTCCCCCCTCCCTAGAGAGTATTTGATTAACATAAATACGTGTTGCTGTCTGGTCCATATTGGCCTCCTGCTTGCTTTTCAGGTTGACCATTTATCTTTCCAGTAAGCGATCAGGTTCAATGGTATGTAAAGAGACACGTGGAATGCCAAAACAGAGTCAATAAAGCGACGAACATCAAAGGTCTTGCCCCAGTACCAAGGACAATGGTCTCCCTCGGCTGAATGGTTGATCCATCACCTTTTAATGATGCTTTGTTCATCTGTTCTCTGGGGTCACTGCGCAGTGCATCTCTAATCAGAGGAGTGCTTCAAGACTTTGGGCAGCAGCCAGTATCTGATGCATTCCAGTAATTCAGCCATCCCAAGACTCCTGAAATGCATTTCCTCCTCTTTGGTGTACTGACCGAGGGGTCTTAATTTAATTGCACATCTTGCTGTTGTTCAGCTTGGATAGGCAGAAAGCCAATTGAGTGCTGCCTCAAGCTGCCCTGAGAGAGAGAGAGGAAGAGAGAGAGAGAAAAGCTGGAGATTTCAGGCGCTGTGGAGCGATTGAGATCTAAGATGGTTACCTTGGTAACATAGCTTGTAATGCACCAAGTCTTGAAGTCCTAACAGTAAATTTGTATAAAATGAAGTATTTATTTAAGTAGCACTTTATGATTCTTAGCATTACAAAGGAGCATATAGTCATAAGCCAGCAGGTTTGTAAGTGTGGATTGTCCTCCTTTCTTTGGTTGTACTTAAAGACACTGTTAGTTTACTGTGGTTTTTCTGTTGCAACTTTTCCTCTTTTTTTCCTGCTTTCTGTGTCAGCTGCCAGAGTTAGGTTTTGCTTTTTTTCTGCTGATCTAGGATCGGCTTATTCACCCGGCATTCAGGTTTGCAGTTTTAAGAGAAGCCACAGGACTGGTGTCAGCAGAGTGCAACAGGGCAGCTGGGTCAGCGTAGAAGTGCAGAACTTATGATACATCGCCGGCATGAGTCACCACGATGTAGGCATTTTTAGAGCTGTGGTCCTGAGAAAACACAGCGCTCTGGACCTGTCATGAGCGGCTATTCCCAGACAAAACAATTGCAGATAATTATGAATTTGGCAATAACTGTCTTTCAGTATATATCTTTATCAGAGACCAATTTGTGGTTGCATTCCTGCATAAGAATCAGGAGCAGTGTTGTAATGTCGGCGAGTGGAGGGGGTGTTCTGCATTTATTCAGTTTAAGCATAAGTTATTCAAAGAGCAAGTGTATCCTAGGGGCATGGCAGTTAAAGTTGAGGATGAGGTAAGAGATCACAGAGGTTTGAGTTAGACGTTAATCTGGCCTCAAAGGAACGTTCGGCTCCATAAAACATCAGTGTTTTTCTACAGGGTGTCCACTTTCATGGTGGCAATTCAACTTCCTCCTGTCTCATTTTCTTTGCTCTGCATTCTTATTAGTGCATGTCTATTAGAAGATTAAAAAAATCACAGTTCAATAACTTTTTACACAATTTACACTGATGATCAGCTTATGTGTTATTTTAGCTTTTTATGATCTGTCGTTATATTGTCCAAACATATACGTGAGGATATAACTTTATCTTAGCAACATGAATTAATGGAGGAAAAGTATCAGGTTTGTGCAGGGCATAAAAAATCTGCATTTGTTTACATAGTTTAATTTATGCATAAATACTGCAATTAAAATAGATTGACTAAAAGTATTGTGTTTTGTTAGAGTGATAGTTTTTAAAGGAAACCATTCCCTCTCATTCTCCTGCAAATTTTTATTTATTTACTCACTTTTTTATGAATGAAATTAAAAGCTCATTTCAAGCCATGCAGCCACATTGTAATTTAAGTCAGTGTGGAGTAAATCATTTTTGTGGCCACAATTAAATATTCCCACCGGTCTAAAACGTCCACAATATTATGTTCTTGCAGAGACCACCAGATAAATCTGTGCTGTCGGGTCCGATTCACTACGCCACATTAAATTCTTTTAGATCAATTAAACTTAGCGGCTTGGTTTACAAGTGACGAGTTTTAATGTTAGCTGGTAGGAGCTGCGGTAGGAGTTACTAAAACTTGCACACACACAACAGAGGAGGAAAATCCCAAACTGTCTGTCTGGAAATTCAAACCTGTGTTAGAGACTGGCTGTCTAATCACTTGAAAATAGAAATTTATGATCTCCAGAGAATGCATTATATATTTTCACTTTTTATGTTTACAAGGTCTGGTACCTTCAGGCATCTCTACTTGATTATCTTTGATTATCTACACAATGTAGATGTGTAACGAACAAAAAGCATCTAAAATAACTCCTTGACATACTACAAACTTCCATTTCTTCCCATCAGGTATTACAGCATACAATTTGACATTTTCATTGTAGTTTTATTTTTTCATTTATTTTATTTTATACATACAAACAGATGGTATTAGTAACAGAAAGCACCAGATACCTATGCTGGATCACATCTTTGCTATAAACATAATGTCTAAAATATGCAATACGACTATAGTTATTATGTTTATATAATTTATTTTTTCTTTTTTTAGCTTTTATAGAGAACAGACCAGAAGCATTAAAAATCTCTGAATATATTAACTTTATGACCCCAGTGCAGCACAAGCATCTGTGATTTCACACGCTTTATGTACAATTTACAGTTGCGATATTGAATGACATGGTGGCAGAGGTAACCCGAGCCATGGTCATGGATAAACCTTAGTTTTTGGTGAGCAGTACGCATGCTTTCTCGGCGTCATTGTGGCTTTACGGCCTCTCCCCATGCACAGAAGTGTAGGCAGAGCAGGATGCTGAGTGTCACGGCTGCTAAATAAGCGCTACAGCATTATTGCCCTAGCATAAGGGGCTAATGGGAAAAACACATGGAGGAGCGGGAGATCTTGCTTTCACAGAGAGCCAAGAAGAGGATCTATCGTCGCAGATAAAGCTTGCCTTATCCTCAGCCTTGACATTCATCCTTGTTCTATAGGAGATCTCGCAAACATTTGTAGTTCACACCAATTTCAAAAGCAGCCTGTGTGTCACATTACAGGCAGCATAAAAATATTTATTATAATTCATTTTAATTTTTCAGGAAAAAATTAGCATCGCTGCGACAGACATGATTGCAAATAATCACAGCTTACAGCAAATTTGTTTTAATGTCTTTCTTTTAACCACTTTAGATACTTGGGCAAGGTGGAAATATACAGTATATAACAAAATAGATTTTTAAAATCTTATCAAAATTTCTTTATTTTACCCTTTATTGAAATATTTTTTATTAATTTAAATTAAATGATGTAGATTAAATTAAAGAAATTATTAAAGAAACCTCAGCAGCAACCTCGTTTCCCCCTACGTCTATTTTAACCACTCAGCACTCAGCATCAACAGTGTACTAATCACCGGCCTGATCATCTGTCATTGGCTTCACCTGTTTTTCACTGGTTTATTCCTTAAGTAGGTTTTTTTTCAATGCTTTGCATGATCATAGGTCTCTGTGTGGCTTAAGAAACAATAATAACAAAACATTCTTATGAAACTGCTCAGTTACATTAACTGGATTAAAAGTAAGAGCAGAAAACTGGCCAAAAATAAGCGCCAAAAAGTCCTTCAGAAAGCCTGGAGAACTATTCCTTAAGTCTACATTAAAAATACAAGAAAGTCTGGCTCTTTGGAAACAAAACATGAAGAAATCCAAGGTAGCCCAAGACTTTATATACAGAACACCATAGGGTTCTTTCTTGTAAGCCAAGACATACAAGCGAAGGTAACAGTTGAAGACTGGATAAAGACTAGGTGACAATTTGTCTATTCTTCAACTGTACAGTTTGGGTAAGTCAGCACCCATGAAAGCCTCAGATTCGGGCTCTTGACTTACGAGAGAAAAATCAGTTTTGGTCTTCTGCTGCTGTAGCAAGTCCACCTCAAAGTTTAAACCTTTGTGCATGCTGAGATGCTTTTCTGCTCATCACAACTGTAATGAGTGATTCCATGGGGTAATATAACTTGCTTGTCAATCTTGTTATATTACATTTTTCTTTACCTCTCATATCAACACGGCTTATCACACACAGAATTGTCAGAACTGTAAACTGTTGTATGTAAACCATTCAGATGGTTCAGTTCAGTTTTTAAAATACCCCAAAAAACCTCTTCTGGCACCAGCAGCCATGCCACAGTAAAAGTGACTTTATGCATAGTGCTTCTGCAACACAATTAAAATATTGGATAACCGCACAAATGAGCAGAGATACCAGTGCTCCTGTTAAAGTTTGCAGCGAGTTTATTTCAGTCTAAAGTTGTTAATCAACGCGTTTCATTTTAACAAATTTCCATTGCGAAATCATGATGTCTGTCACACTGAAACAGGTTGTTTATATAACCTTCATTTTTTATGACCTCTTGGTTTTTGTCCATCCGATGCCTTCATCTTTGTTTACACTACGGGTCATATGTATGCCCTTTGTTTGCACCGAGTCCAAGTAATACCACAGTGAGACTTTCAAGCTGAGTGAGAGAGAAAAGGGGCTGTTTAAAATACAGTACATCCTGTGTTGGAGTCTAAGTTTTCCACCCTGGTGAAGGTTACATCCCCTGGTGCTGAAAGCAGACTGTGTTGATGGAGGGAGGGCAGTGAGAGAATGATGTTTGTTCTGTCTTTGTGGCCCCTTAGTGACAGCAGTCCACCTGGGTCTCTGTCCATCGTGTCAGGCCTCTTTGTGGCAAAGACGGGTTTTGTTCCTCCTTCACCAAGCCATAAATGTGCAATAAAGCTGGCGCAGGCCATATGCGCGGTGTGGGTAACGCTCCATATATTTTAATGATACTCTGGACAAGTCCATACAGATTGGGCAGAGTTTGAATTTTTTTTAATCGTCTTGAACATCCAAAAAAAAAAAAAAAACACATGAAAGGAATCCAAGCATTGCATTTTAGATTTAAGGTCCTAGGTACATGAAGGACCTCAATTGCTTGAGAGTGTCAAAAGAATTGTCAGTCTCAAATTGTACCTAGGACAAAACATGTTTATTCAAAAACTACAATCATATACTGTGGCACATGAATTAGAAAATGCTTGACTTGAAAAAAAAAAAAAGTCCCAGATGCATGGGAATGTGATTTCTTTGTTTTACTTACATGTGTTACTGTGTAATTTTCCTTACTGTTGTCTATGAAGATTCATTCAGTCTAGTAGGAAAACTAATAAAGAAACTCTCTCAGATGCCATTTACTAGATAGATCATAATATTAACAAATATATTTACAGCTGCACAACTTAATAAAAAGAGTACTACATTTGCTTTTTTATTGTACACTCACTGGCCACTTCATTAGATACACCTTCATTGTGCTGTGTTGTACCCCGTTTGTTTTCAACGTCATTTGCCCATGTCTTTATGACATAGATTCATTTAAGGTGCTGGAAACATACTTGAGAGTTTGCTGCTGATTTGTTGGCTGCAAATCCATAATGCAAATCTCCTGTTTCACCACATCACAAAGGTGTTCTATAGGATTGAGATCTGGTGACTGTGGAGGCAATTTAAGTACAATGAACTCATTGTTATGTTAAAGAAACCAGTTTGCGATGATTTTAGCTTTGTGACATGGCACTTTATCCTGCAATCATAAAGGGGTAAACGTGGTCAGCAACAATATTTAAGTGAACTGTGGCATCTAAGTGATGCTCAATTGGTAGTAAGGGGCACGAAGTGTGCCAAGAAAAAATCCCCCACACCATTACACCACCACCAGCCTGATACAAGGCAGAATGAATGGTTTCAAGAAATTTTGACCCTACCATCCACCTGTCGCAGAAGAAATCTGGAACAGGCAATGTTTTCCGGTCTTCTATTGACCTATTATGGTGAGTTCATGCAAATTGCAGTCCTAGTATTGTGGTCTCCTGCTGCTTCAGCCCAACTGCCACTCACTGTATATTTAACTTTTTCAGGGCACTCTCTATAAACCCTATAGAGTGTTGTGCATTGAAATCCTTTTTTGAGCAGTTTGGGAAATATTCAGGTCAGTACATCTGGCGCCATGTCTTTATCTATCTTTCTAACACTTCATCTTTCTTTTGCATTCTGATGCTCAATTTGAAATTCAGCAGATCATCTTGACCATGTCTGCAGGCCTAAATGCATTGAGGTGCTGCCATGGGTTTGGCTGTTTAAATATTTGCTTTATCGTGTATTTGAACAGGTATACTCAATAAGGCATCTGGTGAGTGCACATGCCCTCTGCACTTTATGTACTTTCCATCTTGTAATGTCAACTACAGTTAAACCTTGAATTGTGAATTTGTTCTGGAAGTGTGCTTGTTAATCAAAACACTTGTATATCAAAGCAAATTTACCCTTTAAGAAATTATGGAAACTCTGATAATTCGCTACACAACCCCAAAAATATTTGTTATAAAAATTATTTATACAAAATATAAAATAAAAAAAATCCAATTGAACCTGAACTTTACCTTTGAAAACAATCCTGACAGAGCAGTGTTTCTGTTAGTGTGTGTGTGTTTGTGCTTGCACGTGTGTGTGTGTAAAGCTGAAGTAAGATGAGAGGAGGGAGAAGGCTACTTCTCTCCGCCCTCCCTCTTCTCAAATAAAGTAGTGGTCACACATGGTCACAATGTTATAATAAACAGTACACGGAAGCACTGCTCTATCAGGATTCTTTTCAAAGGTAAAGTGCAGGTAAATTTGGTTTATTTTTATGCATGGATGTTGACTATACGAGTGATGCATGCTGACTGAGACTGAGCGTGAGAGATGATTACCCATAATCCTGCAGCGCGTGAGATTGTTCAGTTGTGATTATGTGACACCCGGCAGACAAAGCGTATATGTACTACTCATACATCAAACCCTTGCTTGTTTATTAAGTTAAAATTTCTTTTAAAAAATTTCTCGTCGTGCAAAACGCTGGTCGCAATCCAAGGTTCCACTGTACTGGGTCTTTCCTCTAAACTGAGTAACAGGTGGTTTTTGTAGGCACTATTTTTTATTGCACCAAAAAGTAATCTTCAGACCATCTTTACTGATGCCATGTTTGGAATACTGAACATGCTCAAGAAAATCTGTTACACATGTTAGTCCTGCTCAAATGTAGTTCTGGTCTTATGCAGTTTATGTGGTGAACAAAAATCAGCTGCTGATTAATTCCTCTTTTGGAATTTTAGAAAACCTGCAGTCAGGTGCCATCAGTTACAACAGCTTAACTGCTTCAATTAATAAAAACAAATTGAAGACCACTTAGACCATAGCACAGAATTTCTGCACGATTTATATAGTAATCCAGATGTGGTATGTCTGAAACAGATTCCAGTGGGTGTAGGGTCCTATTGCTTCACAAATGTGATGTGTTTTTTTTTTTTTTGGGTAGAATTGGACAATCAAAACAAAATGATGATGATGCTTTGCATTTTGGAAATGATCCACTGATTGTTGATTTCATGTTGCACAATCTAACCAGTGGGGCCTCGTGGGAAGGAGGTAATCAAGTAATCACTTTGAAAGCAATTATTTGGATGTGTCCTACCAATCTGAGGTTAGCCAATAAAGGAAACGAAAAAAAAAAATATATATGGTGAATAAGCTGGTTTGTTTACTTTGCTTTTGTAATCATGCATATTTTATTTGTTTAAATTGCATATTTACTTATGCATATAGTTTTGATTTTTCCATTATCATTTTTGCAGATAAGATTGCAAGTGCATCAGCATATGCATGTTGTCATTAATTTGAAAAATCAGTTTTGTTTATATGCTCTATGTCTCTCAAGACAAGTCAGCTGTTATTGAAAAAAAAAATCCCTTTAACTACGCTCCAAAATGTATACAAAATCAAATCCAAAAGTAATATATCAAAATAGCCTAGGGATCTGTAATGACAGCTGATCATGTTTTACACTCATACTTGGTTGTGTTTTAGCACGGCTGTGAGAGTTTGGAGTATGGAGATAATAAAGGGCTTCTCTTTTTAGTTTAAAAAAGCCTTTAAATTAAAGCAGATTCTGGGCGCGTGTGCGGAAGGAGCGCTTTGAGCTGCAGATGTTCCTCTGGTTTTGATGGGAGCCCAAAGGCAACAGCCAAAATGATGAACTTGAATGAAGTTAAGGTGGTTAGTGCAGTTGTCTAAACACGAGGTTGCCGAAATCTCAAGCTCGCTTGTCTACTCACCCCAAGGGTAGCTAGTAAGGTGTGTGAGAGTTTGTACAGTATATGATTGCTGTGGACACAGGGTCAGGGACTGCCAAAGGAAGCTGTAAAATAATAATTTATAATGTCAAATTATTTTTTGTTGTTCTTTAATTTCAGTCAGCCCCACTAAAAAAGCTGTCTTCAGTGTGTACTGTTTTATGGGATTGCTATTGTGCTTTCAATGATGATGAAATGAAAACATTGTGTATCAGACGTCAGAGCATGTTATTCAACATATGCACATTAGGTAACTGCATTGCTAAGTTATTGTGACACCCTGGTTGGCTGAATAGGAAACAAGGACACAAGAGCCTGTTTAAATGGCAGAGTTGTCCTGTCTCCAACCCCCCAAACACAAATGGCTTAAACAAGCACTTTTTATTGCAATTTGTGTCATACATAATAAACAAACAAACAGTTCAGTCATCTGAATTAGTTTTATTGAATCCAGTGAAGTTGTGCTTAACTCTGCAGGTCTCAGGAAACCGACAGCCTGCTGACAAAAGACAGGCACATTGTTGTACTAGTTCTAACAATACACAGGTGTGTACATTTGCACATTACCTGCTCAGTTTCTCCAGCTTCTCTCCTCACTCAAACACTTGCCAATTTCATTTTCAAGAAGTAAATAATTCAAGCAGTTTTGTTTCAATTATAAAACAAGTGAACGAGTGGAGGGGCACACAGTACGGGTAAACCATTTGTTTGTGCCATAAAACCAAGTCTCAGTATTTTATTACACAACATTACAAATCATTGGTGGTGCTCTGAAACAATATTGGTGGAAATGCAGATCAAAAGTCACGCCTCCCCGGTTCCATGGACTTGTTGAACATCATTTTTTTTTCATAGCGGATCATTTTCACATTCTGAGCCCTGAGAGAGTTTTTTTCTTCTTCTTCTTCTTTTTCTTCTTTAAACTTGGGTGAGTGCCGCAAGTTTTCTTCCTGACAGAGCTGTGAATATCCAAAACCTTGAGGCAAATTCTAAGAGCTGAAAGCTGAGAGCAGGAAAGGCTTCGTGGACAGGCGGAATTTGTATTATTTTGTTTAGGCTCTGACAGAGATTTTCACTCTTCCCTGTTAAATTCACCTACTCTCTCTCTCTCTCTCTTTTTTTTCTTCCTCACTCCACCTGGCTGTGGTTTGCTTTCACATGTGTACGTAATGTATGCTTCTCTCATGCCAGGTCCCATCATTAGACAATTTTGTTTATGTTCCAGACGTTTTTTCTTTTCTTTTTCTTTTATTTGTTCTACCCGTCTTCTTTTCCCATCATCTATAATCTTTTGGGATTCAAGTTGTCCTTCAACAAAAAGTGAGAAAAATTGGTTCGGAAATATTCCAGCACTTCACCTCAGGTCTTCTGCCTTCATATAAGGAAAGAGAAGGAGAAAAATAGAGAAGGAGGACAAAAAGAAAGCTCTATGAAAGAGTGCCAGTCGTGAAGAAAACTGATTTATTATCACCAGAAATCAGCAGCAGATGTCAGTGTACAGCTCCCCGCTGCAGCCAATTAAAGACAAGCACGCAAAGATCTCTCCTTTTCTCTCTTTCTTTTAGAATAAACATATAAACAACACCCATCGCCACTGCTTTTGGGTTGTGCCCTGATGATAATGGCACGTTACTGAAATCCAGTAAAACGACAGAAATAGATTGTGATAAGAGTTATTGATAGAAGACTTTTTTTTTTTCCCAGAATCTTGTTTTTAATAAAAGGCACAACTGGCGCAGGCTTTCCTTTGAAATTACATACATACATTTGGACAATAGTATATATCTACATGCATGTAATATACTTTTTTTTTTCTTTCAAAATGACATGCAATAATAATAATTGTGATTATTTGTAGTAACTGATATTTAAGAAACAGGCCTTGCTCTATCTCGATTGATATGTTGTAGCCCTAAATTATAAAATTAATGTGAGAAAAGAATGTGATGAAAGAATTCTGGTGCAGCTTCACTACATGCTTTGAGTCGCTACATGCATTCCATCAGCGAATATTATCCATAAGAAGTTATTCCTTGTCACACTTAGGTACATTCCGGTTAGTGGATTACAGATGTTTGCCCAGCATTCATTGCAGCTTAAACCAGAGTGTAGGGCCAGATGCGTACTGTAAGTGCCGTCTTATATTTCGATCTTCTCAGGTGGGCTTCTCTACTTTCAGAAAGCAGACCTTGGCCAAGGTATAACGCATCCAACATGGAAATTAATATTAAGTAGCAGTATAAAGTTTGGGAATTTCAAGCAAAAAGTAATGTGCTGGCATATTAGTATTTTTAAATATATGATGTTCACATAATGTACTGTGTGCTTATGTCATATAATAGGTTAGTTATTTAATGATATGCCATTTAGATAAACAATGTGGATGAATAAATAAATTCATAATTTTTTTATAAGGGATAAACATTATTCATGTAACCATGAAACTGATTTTAAAAGCAACCATGATTTTTGGCCTTGATGTATTTTTCACAGTTTTTACTACATCAAAAGCAAGTAAAGTTCTTAAGACTTACAGTAATTAATTAAGGAATAAAACACAATAGGACATGCTCATCTGAGTTACTGTTTCCACCACCAAGTCTGCCAAATGCCTAGATGTAGGAGTTGATAGTTTTTCTATAACAGCATGCCCCTTGTTTCAATCCTCTAAAAAAATCATCAATAAAAATAAAAAAATATATATTTTTTTATTCAGCTTCCTCCATTCATTGATTTAAAGTTACATTTAATTTTGCGGGGTATCCTTCGGCCAACTTTTTATTTTTTTTACTCAAACGAAGCGATGATACTTGTCATGTTACACTGTTACACATCTTTTCATAAATGTCTTTAAGGCATGCTTACAGAAAAAAATCATGTATCATGAGTAATTAGACGTTTTCATTTTTTTCTATTTAACATTCAGCTTAGCTTATGTGGAGAGTATTAGAACTAGTGCATATATATTATTTGTGATTTGTGACCTGTGATTTGTATTACAGCTGTAATTCTAATACAGTCAGTACTGCTGGTAAACAACAGCATGGAGAATTCAGCAGTTCTGCATGTGAATAAGTGAATGACTGTAATGTATTGTGTGTTTTCATTTGTGTATCATAATTGTTAGGTTATATAACGTGGATAGGAGCCTTTCTGAATTTATCCTGACCACACAAATGAAGGGCTAATACCCACATGTACTTTTTTGGGTGTATTCAGACACCCATAGTTGGGCTTTGTCAAGAATGAACAGATCAGTTACAGTGACCATCGCAGAACACACAGACATTTAGGGTGAATGAGCAGCCTGTTTCTCTTACACCTTAGATCCTTATAGTGTGTTGTGATTCATGTTAGGGTACAGCTGCAAAGCTGCTTTCATCCCTAATGTAATCAGTAGTCAACATTTCAGTTTATGGTATGTAATGATGCGTGAGCTAAATAATAATTAAGCTTAAAGGCTCCAGGGAAATACCATTGTTTGGGTGGTATCTTTAAGGTTTGATCAATGATGCTTGCATGTAGAGTAAATAAATAGAAAACGGCAGGATCGGGTTTACACATTAGAGAACTGAGTTTTTGATTTATTGTTAATTTTGTCCTGTGGGCAGTACTTCCTGAAGTGTTGTAGCTACCTGTAAAGTTTATTTTTTCTTGGGTTTGACTCTCAGGCCCTTTGACCCCGCCTATAGTGTTGGTGGTGCAAAATGTTTAAAGAAATAGCATTTTTCATGGTAGCGATGGACTGATTGTTTTAAACTTAATTTTGTAGTAAACTTCAAAATAACTTTATGTCAAAAATTCAAAATAACAAATGTTTTAAATATATTTACTGATTCTTTATTGAAATACATTTTAAATTACGAGTCTGTAAATTATCATAAATGTTATAGATGCAGAAGACCCCAACGATTGACGATGTCCAATTTTATTTTCAGCTCATGTTTATTAAATTGTTAAGACAGTGTTAAATATGTTGAAGTTCAGCTGTTGAAGTTCTTTTGCAACAGGTAGAATAATTGTACAGTAAGAAAATATAATTAAAAACACACCTCCACCTCCTTCTACCACCAAGTAAGCCACAGTGTAATCCTGTCCAACGACTTGGGTCATTTTTTTTTTTTTTTCAAACACACAATCAAACATGCTCCCCCTGCTGACGCACTTTCCAACATGGCAGAAAAATGTTTCAGCAGGAATGTTCATGGAGAGCGGGAAATCATGCAATCTTTAACTGTTTTGTTTTAAATATCACCAATCACGGCTAGATGGACTAGAACATTGCAGATAGAAAATAGCACATTTTGTAATCATTCCCATCCAGTTTTCTAAAATAATTGGAATGTTTTACATTCTTCTTTTTGTTTTGTTTTTTTGCTGATGGCCTGATTGTGTTGAACTCCATGCTTGGTGCGGGTGGTGCTTAAATCTGAAAATAGTCTTAGCCTTTAAAGATGTTTTCTACTTTCTTATTTTTATTTTTTAGCGCAAAACAACAGTGTATGCATTGGCTGCATCTTTGTTTAGGTTTGTTTCCCTGTTTTTTTTTTTTATTAAAATTTTTTTATTATTGTTATTCAGAAAATTAGAGGAGGTTTTTTCTTTCCGTTTCTTTTCCTGGTTTGCATTTTTTCTCTGAAAAAACAACATGTGTTGTTTTGGAAAAGTCCTAATATACACCATTATCATGAAACATGTATATAACATGTAATTTTGAGCTTCAGTTTAACACAATTGTATTAACCCCAAAAAAGAACAATATTTTTTCTGCCATTTGTCATTAAACAGCCTTGTTCAAATTTGTTTATGAAGTGTGAAGTGGGCCGTATTTTACATTAATCCCATCACTTATAGTACCTGCACATTAAAGTTTTCATGAGGCTTGAGGCTCCATTCTTAAAAGAACAGTAATCAAAAGCATATCATAAGCAAGTAAACTATCAATTCTCTGTTTGTCAGATGGGTTCAGACCTTTTTATATGCTATAAATTGTATAATGTATTTGAGTTTAAAAAGCATTGGGTCTGTTGCAAAAGCTGCACTGTAATACAGTATAACTTGTAAATAGTAACTCACAATACAAAAATGTATTAACACTATTCCTTTAACTGATTCTATGACTGTTGCATTTTGTAAAGAAAACTCGCTTACTAAAGCGCCGTTTGTTGCCAAGCTATGATGTGCAGACTCTGCTGAGTCAGAATAAAGAACATAACACTCATCATACTCCTAATGACTCGGTAATGTGTGTCTTAATAGTGTTTGACTTTAGAATACAATACAGCTGTTCGTGTCACACTTGTGTGAGAAGAAGGCATGCCTTCTTTTCTGTGCTCATTAATGGTCTAATATGCTGCCTGAATGGCAATTTACTGACTCTTGATGAAACAGGTCCTATAAATTTGCTGTTAAACTGCGCTGCCCTTGAAAGCAAGATCAGAGTTAAGGCGTTGTTTGGTTTTACGAATACGTTCAAGAATAAAAGCATGAATGCACTTAATGTGTGTTCGTTATGTGATAAGAAAGTGCTAGATTAGGCTAACACCTTTATAACATATAAGCTTGGCTTATGATATGAAATTGTTTGTCCTTAACGCACATACGAAGGCTCACACCTTCACTTTTCTAAATAGAATGTTATCACTGATCAGATAAAATCAGTTACTCATGGTGTAGGTTTATGAAACAGCTATGATCTGATAATGTTTTTATGAAGGGAAATGGGATGTAATTAGTACTTTCCATCGTATTGTGTTTTATGTTACTGTTGATGCTCGTAAACAAGAGCAAATGATAGAAAGTTTGAAACTTTCAAATTAAAATTTTCTTTGTCACGTACAAAACCATAAACCGTATGATATGCAGTGAAATCCTAATATGACTGTTACTAACCTAAAATTGTAAATCTGTAAGCTGTAAGGTTGTTCTGGAAAGCGTGGTACACACACTCACATGCAGTAGGCGTTTGAAGTGAAATGCATGTTGACTAGCTGTTCCTGTCTGTCGTGTTAAGGGATTGTGTTGCCTTTTTCTACATTACCGGTCTATATCCTTGCTGCCATGTTTCATACATAAGAAGGGTCAGAATATTAGCAAATAGAAACCTGAGCATTTTTTTACATTATGTATTTTATGAGAGTAGCACATATAAAAACTCACAGGAGAGCAGAAAGCTTGCCTCATGTCTGTAGAATATAATGTTGTGCCCCGTCTGTGTCTGGAAATAATCAAGACCAAGTGCCCTCTAAAGCACAGTGCCTGCCTGTGACATTTTGTATCAGCAGTGACTACTCACACACACACACACACACACACACACACACACACACACACACACACACACACACACAAGCCTCACATACACGGCTAATGAAACAGGCTAATGACTCCGCTCCACACCTGCATTGCAGATTTTATGAGCCAGTGTTACTCAGTGACACCTTGAAGTCGAAAAGGAAAAAAAAAGATCAGGTATCCTACCATACTGGGTCTCTACAGTAGCAGGTGGTTTGGAGACAACTTACATCCTACAACCTACGCCCTGCTCTTATTAATTTTTGACAAGAACCGGATGCGTCCATATGAATCGATGCTGTCATTTTGTTTGGTTTAAGGTATACGTAAGGTGCATATTGATATTTACATTTCGAAATATAGTCCGATGAACAACACATTAGCTGCTTCTCAGTCAGCCCACGGAGGACCAAGTAATCCAGTGCCTTGTTTTGAAAAAAGGAAACATGGGGATTATATATAATATTTCTCAGAAAACTACACCTCCCCAGAGACTTAATTAGCCAACTCGAGTGCTGCAAAGCTACTCTGTGTAAGAAATACCTCTACGCTGTTCACACTCCGTAAATCTTCTTGCCTCCCGTCAAGGCGTGCGGGGTTGGCTGCAACCGGAAACGCCGATGCTGAGCCGAAAGAACCTCATACTTTACCTGTGACAGATCCGGCTTCATATCTGACATGGATACACATTTGTGTCTTTTGTAAATTTGCAGAATTTGAAATAATTTGGGATAACTTATAACAGTAAATTTGTGATATTATCATATTATTAGTTAGCACAAACTAATCAACAGATGGGTTTTATGTTAAATCAACACACACCACACTGGACGTAAAAACTTATCTACTGTATTTATCTATTGAACATTTAAAATTAAAACATTAGCTCTGCATTTACAAAAGAGCTCTTTGCTCACTGCAGTGCATAGGCAATCCTTAGGAATTCGCATAATATAATATTCTTATGAATCACTTATTGCAGCCTTGAATGATTAAAAAAATTGGTATGTAATTCTGTCTGTTTTCACATGAAATTCTTTCATAATGAGTCAGATGAAGAGGACAACAGCTGGCGGAGTCACGAGGGTTTATAGATTAGATCCTTACTATAAGCGCGGAGCATGGAGTTTTCATTTCAAGGTAATATAGCTCATGGTGTCTGCATGACTAGTACTTGAGATTGTATTATCATGCATATGAATATTTTAAACACACACTAAATTTATTTTTTTTCCCTCATTCAGATGTAACAGATTTTCATTTCTACAGTATGTAATTCCAGCCTTTTAATGGTTTCTACTATATGCAGCCAAGCCTCAAACTCCAATCATATCTAATAACTTGATGATCCAGAGAAATTAAGTAATAGCATTATGCTTTAATATAGACTACATTTTGTCACCTTATCGTACAATAATCGTAAGAGGTAGGATTTCCTGTTTTCGCTTTTAACATTTGATCCTAAATTGTTCATTTCCGTGTGTTGAGTCTTAAAGGGGAAATAGAATATTAGGCAGAACAACTTGGACTGATTTTAGACCAAAGTAACATTCCGAGGAGGCACTGTGATGTAGTGGTTAGCACCGTGGCCTCGCACCTCCAGGGTCAAGGGTTCGATTCCTGCTTGGGGCTGTGAGCGTGGAGTTTGTATGTTCTCCCTATGCTTGGTGGGTTTCCTCCAGTTTCTTTTCACAGTCAAAAAGCCATCCAGAGTAGACTAGCTGGTCTTTCCAAATTTTCCGTAGTGTGTGAGTGAGTATGTGTGCGTGTGTGCTCTGTAATGGACTTGCACTCTGTCTAGGGTGAATCTTGCCTTGTGCCCAAAGTCTCTTTGGATAGGCTCCAGGATTCCCAAAAACCTGTACAGGATAAGCAGTACAGAAAATGAAAGAATCCATTTTTAACATTCCGTAAGTTATTTTACTTAAAACATGCACTTTTATTGCATGTTTTTAAACTATATTATAACAAAACATTTAATTTTATGGAAACTGTAATCTTTTTTTATGCTTGATAGATACCATAAACTTTAGGTCTCTTTAGACTATGATGCTAAGAATGCCTAGAAATAAATTTTCTTCTTAGACTCCCTTTACTTCTTCTTGAAATGTTAATTGTAATAACAATTAATTGTACTGCAACACAGGTTCAATTTATGTGGTCTAACTCAAAGTTCACAAAGGTTTGCCGTCTTATACCATTTAAACCTTGCTCACTTTTGAGTTTACCAGTTCAATTAGTTGGTCCTGGTCTTACAGTGTGTCCTGCTTGACTCTAAAAACCCTCAGCCACACCATTCTCTGAGCTGCTAAGATCGATGCACCCTGTTTTAACTAACAGCACTGTGATGCTTTTGGCGGGCTGCTACAATAGGAAATATTCTGTCATCGTTTAAAATACCTGCAGTATACTTCCAGAGAGGTGATTTATGACCCCACTGTAGATAAATAAACAAAACATTTATATTATTTAATGTTCTGCCAAACACAGTCATAACTTAACCTTTATTTTCCCCTACATTACTCTTCAGCTAATGTTAGCATTTTGCAACTCAGCATATGCCACATGCAAGGAGTTGTTTTCAGGCCATTCATACCTTCTCTTCAGCAGGTTTAAGCTTGTGTTTGTCTCAGAGCACTGAACTGTATGTACAGCAATGTTGCTGTAGTCAACATTACTATTGTACTTTTCATCTTCACTTGTGGCAGTGATGTTTAAGCATTTTGAACCCAGTAGTATGAGTAATATCTGTGATTGGCTATACAGCTTCACAACAATATTTTATGCAGAGCAAGAAGGAGAAGGTGTTTGGATCACCTCAGTAAATTCTGCCTCATCCTTCCTTTGTAGCAGGTAGTAATAGATTCAAATAATAGCTTCCCCTAGTCATAACTAGTCATTCCCACACAATAACTCACATTTAGACAAGATGCTATTGGAGGCATTAGTGTATTGTAGCTGCTTAAAGTAATACATAAATAAAAGAAATGCAAACAACCATTACTGACTACTGACATTTAGTCACACAACAAACTATTTGTTTCAGTTTTATCCAGCAGTATATGATATGGAGAAATAATAATATTTTTACCCCACATTTAATTCCATTATAAATATAGTTATATAGTTGCAAAAAAAGTGACAAATTTAGTTACAAATTATTGAGAATTGTGTAGCCTTTGTCCAGCTTAGTAAGATAAGATGGAACCCGAAGCAACAGGCGCTCTGCTTGACTTCCTTCTCCCACATAGAATGGCAGAGAGCAAAAAATATATAAAATCGCCAAATTAAGGCCACAAGAGAGAATAAATGGAGGATAGGAAAAGTATGGTGAGAAAGGCCATTAAAAATAAGAGGAGATCAAAAAAAAAGGAGAGGCAAGGGAAGAGAAGTCAAAATGAGAGAGAGAGAAAGAGAAAGGGGCAGCCAGAGAAAAAAGTCCTCCCGTGGTACACAATGCTCATAGCTGGGGTTAAGTGCTAGTGTTTCATCCAGTGGGATTTAGGGTCCACATTTAAGCCGTCCCTAGTGCAGGGGCCACCCCAGTCATCTGCCATAATAACAATGATGATATACAGGGCCATTAAAACAGCGAGCCGCTGACATGCTGAACAATAGGTCCTCACAGCAGGCCTGGCCTCTCTGGACATCCAGGTGCACTCATAGCCCTGGCAACTGCCTTGTTTTTCATTCCCTAGCCCTCACTGTGTGGCCAAAGATGCTCTTTCAGCAGTGCGAAGAAGGGACAAACTGAGAGGAAGTAAGAGAAAGTAAAAGAGAGAGAGAGACAAAAATTTTGGCAACTCTTTGGAGAGGGAATAAAATAAATGTGGTAATACGAATATTGAAAACAGTGACAGATACTGATGGCTTGGGAACCACTTGTTCGTAACAATAGTCATAAATGTGTCCTTGTAATTATGACGGTGGGTGGAGAGATGTACCTACTGCTGTGCTCAAATTGGTAAAACAAAAAAAGCTTAAAGGAAGAAGGGTAAAAAAAAAGGGTCCTCATCATCAGGTCAGCCGATCTTTTGATGCTGAGCGAAGAAGAGATACAAGCCACACAGAGGAGGAAAGCTGAAGGTTTGTCTGTCAGCAAGTGCTCAAGCTTTCAGGGAGGGAGAGAGGGAAAGATGGAGAGAAAGAGAGAGTAAGCAGTTGTTAATCTGGACACACAGACCGAGCCCTGTGTCTGCTCACTCAAACGTGTGTCCGGCAAGGCTGACCCAGCCCAGAGTTGCCCCCATTACCCACAATCCTGCTCTGCCGACAGCCTTACCCAGGCACAGATTTGAAGGCTTCACTGAGCAAATCCTCGCCGTCGTACACATTAGAGTGGAGCCTTCTTCATGTGTGGTCCGACTGCAGTTTATGGCTCGAAAGAGAGAGAGAGAAAAAAAAAGGAACCATCCCCAAATCCACCTATTAATGAACTAAGTAGTCACCTTGTCACCAGACACCTAAAATCCTATATCAAATTTGAGTGGTTCATATATAAGTCGAAAGAGGAGAAAAAAAAAAACAGGAAGAAAAAGGAATGGTTTCACAATGTTGGAGTTCAGCCCTGTATGGTGATGGGTTGTTTATTTAGGCATGAAGAAGATCATGCTGTGGGACCGACCCAATGCCTCAGGGAAAAATTTAATTACAAGTTGCAAAAATGCAGAAAAGCAAGAAAAGGAAGCAAGAATTTCAATCACTGGTGGCATTCTAGTTTCATTCACATTGCACTGACAAGACTAAAGGTTTTTACATTTTGTTCTTGCATTTTGTTCATACTTTCATTTCCTCCTTCAAGTAAATCAAGTCTTCATACTGGTTTGGTACCAATTTTGTAAATAAATCAACCAAATTATCAATTTTCATTAATCAAGTTTGCTGTTGATCTTTAGTATTCTAATTTATCTGTCTGCCTCTGTCTCTGTCTTTCCAAAGCACCCGGCCTAAAAACCTCACAAAAACAAAGAAAAAAAATGTCATACCACTGGACCAGAACTTGCTGTATTTGCCTGGCTGCATGTCACACAGAATAACATAATGTGGCGTGGGCGGGGCGGCGGCTGACGACCAGCATGCCTTGCGGGGATGTCGGTGTGTTCACCATGATGGGGAAAGGTGTTTGGGTTAGTGACTTCGGCCCTGTTGTGTGTGTGTTGAGGTGTGTGACGTGTGAAATGTGCTCCAGTTCAAGCTAGTGTTGAATTGGATGTAGGCTCCTGAGTGAAGGTGCTGCTCATGCCATTACCGGCTGTGTGCTAAATAAAGTACTCCCAGCCATTGCATTGGGTAGCAAATAAGCTTACTCGTCTCTCCAGCATTCTTCTCGGCGTAAAAACGCTACATTGGTGTCAGAAGTGGGATGGAGAATAACGGGTTCAAGCGCACAAAGGAGGACCTTCTGAAAATCCAAGCGGGCCGCCGAGTAGCGGAGCGACTACTCGCGCTGAAAAAGCGTTTTCCTGGCGGAGCTAGCGCGAGCACACCACGTCCACCAACGCGGAGCGGGAAGCAGAAAATCCCGGCGCTGGATCTCGGGGCGGAGGCTGGCGCTGCGCAAGCGCCGGAGCAAGATACAGCTCCGTGCGCTGTTAGCCGGCAAAGCGACCTGCCGGTGCGCGAGGCCGAGCGCGCTGAGCCCATATCGGCGGCACATCGCGGCGGAAGAGCCGAGCGACCGCCCGCAGCTCAGTGCCGCTCGGTTCGTGAACCTAGCCGGGGACAGGGCTACCCGTCGCGGCTAGGCAACGAGCAGCTCTCCGACGTTTCGCGGCGAGGCGACGGCGCGGGTGACCGTAAGGAGGCGGTGCGCGAGGTCGAGCACGCTGAGCCCATATCGGCGGCACATCACGGCGAAAGAGCCGAGCGACCGCCCGCAGCTCAGTGGCGCTCGGTAGGTGAACCTAGCCGGGGACAGGGCTACCCGTCGCGGCTAGGCCTCGACACCGTTTCCGAGATTCCGCGACGACGCCGAGGCCAGGGACCGCCGGACTACCGCTGCAACGTTCTCAGGCCTGAGGGACAGCCGGACTACCGCTTCAACGTTCTCAGGCCTGAGGGACAGCGTACACCAGCAGCCGCTAAGCTAGCGCCGGGTGGACGGTTGGGGAGCCCCTCGGGGCTTTACATCGACTGTGTGTCGGACGGCGTCTTACTGCGGGCGCTCGTGGACACCGGCTCCACTGTTTCCCACGGGTTGTGGAACTGTGAACCGCTCATCGCCAGGCAGAAGGGCCCCGCCCAGCGCTCGCGGGCACCGCAGCAAGACTTTTGGGTGGGGGCACCTATGGGGCGAATGGGCGTGGACACTCACAGCCAGCTCGGCTCTCCGATGTCATCTACCGGGTGCGGTTGGCAGGGCGGGCACGAGTTTTGCCCCACCGGGACCGTCTTGCGCCTCCACAGCCGCACGCCGGGGAACCATCGAACTATGGAGGCCGGACCGCCTCAGGACTACATTCGCGTTCACCCCTCACCTGCCAAAGGACACCGGCGTTCCCACCGCCAGCGCCGACCGCCTCCACGCCTCCAAAACAAAGTTCGTCATGGTGACCAGGGACGGTCACAGCTCGGGTGGGGGCAGTGTGGCGTGGGCGGGGCGGCGGCTGACGACCAGCATGCCTTGCGGGGATGTCGGTGTGTTCACCATGATGGGGAAAGGTGTTTGGGTTAGTGACTTCGGCCCTGTTGTGTGTGTGTTGAGGTGTGTGACGTGTGAAATGTGCTCCAGTTCAAGCTAGTGTTGAATTGGATGTAGGCTCCTGAGTGAAGGTGCTGCTCATGCCATTACCGGCTGTGTGCTAAATAAAGTACTCCCAGCCATTGCATTGGGTAGCAAATAAGCTTACTCGTCTCTCCAGCATTCTTCTCGGCGTAAAAACGCTACAATAATAACAAAGGGGGTCCACCTCTTAGAGCTATAATTATGAGTAAGGCTGTAGAGAGTTTGCATACTGTGTGGTGGATATGACCAGAGCGGTGGATGGAAGCCATGCAGGGCCGTCATAGGTCTCTCCTGAGACTCAGAGTGAGGCTCACGGGAATGTCTGTTCAAGCTCAGATGATGGCAGAGTGCTAGTCTAACACGCAGATTAATTCGTATTTTCCGTGCTTCTTTTTTTTTGATCGAGGCTCAAAGTTGATGGAAGAAAGACTCCCACTCTATGCGCCTGTTACCCTCCCTCTGTCTCCCTTTTTCATTCTCTCTCTTTTCTCACACTATTACATGTAAAGTCTTTGGCTTCTAGGACACAGTCATATATTGTGAACTCTCCAAGGCAATTGTAAGAGAAACCATTCAAGTACTTTCTGACTGGTTCCAGTATAAAAATATAACTCACGCTATAACCACAAGAACAAAAGTTTGACATTTTGCTTAAATTTAACTAAAATGTCAGGAATTCCCACTCCATTTAATGAGCAATGAATTACTGGCTCCTCATTTACGCATCATAATATTGGCTAAAATGTCATGCTCTCTAAGAGAAAAAAAACTCACAATATCTGCTTACAAAACTGTCTCTGCAATGCTTGTTTTCTATTTATCTTTATTTTTTTATACTGTAATTTTGTTATAAATCTTTTGCTGCATACAGTAAGGCAGAGCAGACGTTCAGTTTTTTATGGTTGCTGTTCAGAGTAAGAACATCCATTTTTTTTCCTCTTCATCTTTGTTTATAGCAGAGGGCTCTTGTTATTATTTCTGTTTAGTGATGGGGACCTGCCATCTTTCAGTGACACACAAAGAGCGACAGGGAACAGGAAACGCACACGTAGACACACAAAATGATACCCCGAGGGACACATCTGCTAGAGAAAAATGGCATTATTCTTCCAGAGGAAGAAAAGTCAGTGCTAAATGTCTAATACTCATGTCACTAACTTAGCAGTATGCTTCTAAGAAGCACTGCGGGTGTTCTGAGAGCCAGATGAAATAACTGCTCTCCGGTAAGCAAAAGATGACAACCAGTTAATTTTCTACACGACTTTGACACACCATCATTGTATAACATTGTTTCGTGGTTTCAGCTGTGCTGTTCCCAGATCAGTTTAATGGATTTAGCACAAAAGTGATCAATGGAATCAGTGGACCATCTCATCTTCAGCTCAGTGCTCAAGAAAAGGGGAAAAAGTGATGTTTGTATGCGGGCAGATTTTATACAAATGAAGAAATAAGAAAGGTTAAATGCCTACCCTAACTTTTATTCACCCCCTCACCTTATTTTCCACACTGAGTTATAAGATTTCTTACAAGGTGAAAGCAAAAATCAATGGAGGGGAAAGGAGACTGGTAGTAGTTGGGGGATATACAGGATCGGTGTGTTAGAGACACATGAGGGCAGTCTTTAAACATTTACTACTCTCTCTCTCTCTCTCTCTCTCTCTCTCTCTCTCTCTCTTATGCTCTTTCTCTCTCAGTGTTGAGTACAGCACCTGCTCTTTTACAGACTTTATGTAATTAAAAATGATTTATATTACTAATATCATATGTTACAACATCTCAAATAGGTTGGATTCTATGCATTTCTTTTCAGAAACCATATGAAAGAAAATGTTTTTCATAACCAGAAAAATGTTTATATATATATATTTTTTTTTCATGTTAATAAGTAAGGATGTATTTTGGACAGTGAGGAACTCCTGTGTAAATGCATGTGCAAATTTTGTGTGGCTGTTTTTTCTTCTTGCATAAGGTTTGTTGGTCGGGGTTAGGGTTTTTACATAAGGAAGTTGTTTTATTTAAAATTCAAATGCTTTACTTTGTATAAGGCAATGCTTGTAGCCTAGATGTTTTAACTAGTTCTAAATCATTCCAAATCATTGCAACAGTAAAGTTTTAATTATAAAAATAAAAAATATATAAATAAATATATTAAAAATATATATAAATACTATACATTGCTATAATAATAATAATAATAATAATAATAATAATAATATTATTATTGTTGTTGTTGTTGTTGTTGTTGTTTATGTTGTGAATATTTTTATTAACCAGATATCTAGTGGCATTTTAAAAAGGCAGGAAGACTTCTATTTTATGTCTCGTTGAACAAAGAACCTAATAGCAATAAACAAAGCTGTTGTAAAGGAACTATAACACAGTAAGAACTGTGTGTGTGTGTGTGTGTGTGTGTGTGTGTGTGTGTGTGTGTGTGTGTGCAGCAGGAGGCTGATTAATCTTGCTGTCACAGACGGACTGCCTCTGATGGACTGCCTAATGAAACTCATAAACAGGTAAATAAGCAGCCCTGCTTGGGACTTAATCCCAGCAGTGAATAAGCAACAAGAGGCAATACTCAGCCTAAACAAGCCACAGTTTGAATGATTTATTGCTACTGGTATGTGTGTGTGTGTGTGTGTGTGTGTGTGTGCGCCTGTGTGTGTGTGTGAGTGTGAGTGAGTGAATGAATCAAACACTGGCATAGATTAGTTTGAATTTGTTTATTAGGGTTTACATGTATAAAAACTTCTACTATATAGAACATAGATTTTTTTTTCAGCATGCATGGTCAGTTCTGTGGTTGGCTGAGAGTCTTACGCACGTTTATACATGGAAACTTTGTGACCATACACTTATATAGAATTCTAAAAAAAAAAACTCACTTTTTGACTCACATATCCCCTCTGTATGCTTCTTGTCCACAAAAGCTACTTGTTCCACACATGACACAAGCGAGTAGCGAAAGCTGTTTATCCTGACCATGTCACAGAGCTCTGTCATGGGTCAAAGGCTTCCCAAAGCAGGATGTGTTTGAAATCACAAATGTGTTGGTTTTGCTGAGGAGCCTGGTCAGGAGATGGCCCTAATCAAAAGGAAACTATGCGTAGTCATTTGGGAAAAGGTTTCCAGCTTGACCAGAGAAATGTGTGGTGTGTAAGAGGGCTTTCATAGAAATATGCTCCTCACTAGTCTATTTATGACCCACTGAGGTTACAGCATGCTCAAAATCAAAACTACTGGACCTGAGCAATGAATTAATTAAAATGCTTTGATTTTTTCCCCTCCTTGAAATATCATCTTAGTTAATGCTGCCAGTGTTGCTTGATTTGCAGAATTCATAGCTTATACTCTATGTCCTCCCAGTGCTGTTTTTTATATTAATGTTTTGGGTTATTACATTTCACATTGCATTTAAATTTGTGTATATGTCTATGTTGTGTACCTGGCGGATGTGATCTTAATAGGTAACATTCTGGCAGAATATATAAGCAATAAAACAATTTGGTTGAGAAACTGATCCTAACTGATCCCAGGCCTTTACTTACCTTTTGTTTAAAGGAAACAAACGTAGGGTTTCGTTCTACGAACATGACATGTGTTTTGTGTTACTCAAAACAACACTTTATACATGACCTGGCTGATTAACGGACTTGTACCTGATTGATCCAATCTTTGTTGTTTAGTAATATGGTTTGAGTTCTCCCGAATTGTTTTTTTCCCACTTCAGTTCATGCTATTGCTATTAAACAGGAATGCTTACGTTTAAATAATCTCACATAACGTTTTATAAAGCTGGTACGGGCATTGCTCAGACACCTCTCGTGTGTAGAGTTTGCGATGGAGCTTCAGTTTTTGGACACTAGCTTGCGCGCGCTGTCGCTTGCACGCCGCCAATCAAACATCCGGGACTTTGAATGTTCGCGCCCTCGAGCCATTTCTGCAGCCTATTACCGAGCGGAAACCAAACGCTACCGAGCACGCAGCGCTGCTCTCTACATGTAATAAATACTTAATTAACCTTTTCATTTCTGTCAACTGTGCGAAGAGATGAAGAGAGCTAAACCAAAGACATTTGATGTTATTCTTAAGTTCTGTCAATGCCGACCATGCTCTGAATTAAAGCACATCTTGGTTTATTTTCTTTTTTTGAAGAGTCGCGTGCGTCAATGTGCAAACTTGTGTAAATTTTCATTTAGTGTTCTTTTTTTTAAAATACACATTAGCTTTGCATGCTCACCTTGATATTCTTTGTATACGGAAGTGCAATATATAATATAGAGAGGTTTAGAGTTGAACGCGACACACGAAATTAGGAAAAATGTATTAATTCAAATAGTCTCAGGTTATTTTTGTCTTAAATTTAATCTCCAGAAATACCATGGTTGTTATAAATTGGGATATGTGAGTCAAAATTGCAAGATTTTTATAATAATCAGTCATCATAATACTTCGCTTTGTGTACTTTTTTCTTTTAAAATTCGTTTCGGTTATTGATATCTACATGTTTTTCATTTTTTTAAGTAAATATATTAAGAAATATTTGCGGTATAATAATTTATTAAATAATAATAATTTAAACATTATGTTTTTTAGAGCCAACAATGTTATAATAATAACAACAACAATAATAATAATAATATATTTTTTACGTGTTTTTATATATTTACAGGATCACTCATTCTATTGTAATCGTATAATTTTCTCGACATACCCAGGATATTGTTCTTGTTATGAATATATTTCACAATCGGAAAGCTTTGGCGTTTTCCTCCCGTAGAAAGTGTGATTGATTATATCTTATTTAAGGTCACTGCTGTATTTGGCTAATTTTCTCTTCTTGCCTCAAGCATTGCGCTCCTTTGATCTCTGAATACAAATAACAATAAGAACAGACACACAAAAAAAATGTGGCATAATGGAACAAAAACACTAATCTAGACCTCCTGAAGCGCGGAACTAAATATGTTGGTATAAAATGTTTATAATGGAATTGTATTCCCACATCTTTGGTTAAAATTTGTTGGCCAAATTTGTGCTGATAATGTTTCGTCATTGTTTGTAATTAATCAATAGCAAAAAAAATTATATTTAATTGTTTTTGACCTAATCACGGATTTTTTAAAAGAAATTAAGAAAGAAAATCCATGAAAAGAAAAAGAGAGGAGGGTGGTCTGGCTAATAATTCTTCATTAGTGAATTATAAATAGCCTTCTATTACAAGCCTGCTAAATAAATAAGCAATATCTATAATGAATTGTCGGGGAAGAAATTCCAGTAATGACATGTGCAGGTTTAATAAAATCACAACTATGGAACACAAGGAGCGAAATATTATTAAGAATCCTTTATTAGTACATGCATATCGTGCATTTCGTTAGCACGAAAACTAAAAGTAATATCAAACGGTTGCATTTGTAAGCAGTGGCGCTAGAGAAGCGTGTTCAAGGTTCAACCATCCAATTAAAACAAACAAACAAACAAAACAAGTTTGAATAATGCAGTAAAATAAAAAAAAATAAAACGAATTAAATTTAATTATTGAGCTCTAAATAATTTCACAAAACAAAAATAGACATAGAATACAGTAAATAAGCCAGATTGCAGTTAATCAGGTGTACGTGTGCTTTACAGAATTTACTCCGTGTGGCTTTGGGTATGACTTTTTGGCGAAAGTTGAGTGTATGTGTACTTAAGGTAGGGCGCCCGGTCTTCCTTTCCATGCACACTTCAGGAGAAGGACAAGGAGGGGGCACTGTCTGGGATTTAGTGGTCAGATTTCCCATTTCCCATAGCCTTTCAAGGTCTTGAACCCAATTAATGGCTAATAATTACCCAACTAACTGCAGTGCTGCAGCTCTTGCGGCTTCATTAGCGATAGGAGGGAGGGAGAGGGAGAGAGAACCACTTTCCAGTAGATTTCTTCTTCAGTAGCTCACCTGAATGACGCAGTGCAACGTGATCATGGTGTTTGTGTTTATTGTAAAATACACATGCTTTAGACTCATTTAGGGAGTGTGTTAGCAATTTATTGAATCTATATATTTTTTTACTGTTGCTAAAATGCACGATCATTGGTTGGGGTCTTGCTCTTTTTGTGCGCAGGTTTGTTTTCCAATTAGCCCATGTCGCTTTTACTGTCCTCAAAGCCTCTGCACTAACCGCTTTCCCTGTTAGTGTTTTTGTTCCGAGGGCCATTGAGTGCTAATGCTATTTACAGAAGTCCTGGCTTTGTGTGTATATGTGTGCGGGAGGCGTGTGTGTGTGTGTGCGGGAGGGGGGGGGGGTGAAAGCGCGTGGTGCCACAGCCCCACCTTGAAGTCCCCATGTTTACTTAGTCATTACATACACTGCATTAGCATTTAGGGGCCGATGTCAATGTCGAAACAGCTTGGGATTTTTTTTTGGTGTGTGTCCATTCTAACTATTGAACTCCGAGCCACAACTGGGTGGATATTATTTCCCATATTGAGTGGGCTGAGATGTTATCAGCGCGTAACACATAAGCCGGGCCCTTTTCTAACATGGATAAAGCTTCGGTTTCAGCCCGTTTGTGTGGAAACGTGTAGGCCACAGAGAGCCACCTGACGTGGCTTTCTGCTGCTTACAGAGATCTATCTAATCAGTTCTGCCCCAGCTAATTATTACCAGTACCACCTTTCTCTCCCTGTTACTAGGATTGTGTCCCAATACCACATTACATATCCAATTATGCTCTCTTAGTCCTAATGGGTGTTGTATATATTTTCAATTTTCATATAATCACAATGCAAGATTTCAATAAAAAAATTTCTACCCAATATTATTGTAGTTATAAAATATTGTATTGTATATATATATATATATATATATATATATATATATATATATAATGTATGTGTTACAACATGATTCCCGTCAATTGTGCCGCTGTCATAAAAAGAAGTGCGCTTTAATTGTATAGTGCTCCTAATTTGATTTAAAGTTGTTACTTATAGCACAAATTCTCCCCCTTATTATTAAAGCTTGATTATAACATAATATAACACTCCGGAAAAGTATTTCTATGCGCAGTCGTACTCCGAACATTTTTAACGTCATGGACCACACAATTTAAATTTAATTTGTATTAATACTGATATTGATGGCCTGCTATCTTTAAACTGTTTTGCAAATAAATAATGTCTATCCCCCTGGTTCTACCTGTGAATAATGCACCACATCAGGTGACAGTATTTCTTATAGGTCAATGATGTTTGGGTCAAGGTCACGTGAATGAAATCACCTCCTTACCAGCGTCTCTTCCGGGTGCAGCATCTCTCGCTTTCTCTCGTTCCTGCACTTAAACCACAGGGGAAAATGGCAACAGTCTGGAAAGAAAATACTCCGCACGCGCGGTTACATAGCCATCACGTTTCCAGGAGCTCGTAAAAAAGGCAGACGTTTAAATGACGCAGAAAACGATTCCCTTTTAAATGTTGAAGAGAAACGTTTTTCTTTACAAGTGTAATTACAGTTAATTGCTCTTAAAAAAAGAAGACCAGTTGCTCTGTATGAAATCATGTGTCCCACCCGCGAGGGAAATTAACTGCTTTTCAATCAGTTGTTCTGAAAATCTGGAGCAAACAACAAAACACATCTCTCGTGTTGCTCTGCTGGACGCTTTTGTGTATTCTGCTTCCGTATATGCATCTTTCATTAGCGAACATGAAATAGCTCGTTTGAACGGTTGATGTTTTGACGTTAGAGACATGATACTTACGAAATGATATCAGGAACAGTCTTCTTGGTTTGCACCTTCTAAGAAAAGATATATCAAATTCTGGAACAGACTTTAACACCAGGGTACAGTTCCCGCGAAAAGGCCAAGTGATGTATCCATTTATATTTATATAGACTATTTTACTAAGTAACTTTGGGAATTTATTACACTGATAAATAATATATACATATATATATATATATATATATATATATATATATATAGCAACACCTATAGCTTCAGAACAGACAGATTTTGTGAAGCTGCTGATGCTGACAAGGCTGCTGTGTTCTATTCTTGTTCAACACTTCATTAAAAGAAGAGCGATATCAACAAATCTTCACTGATCCATATTTAATCATCAGTTGGGACTTTTTTGTGGGGCCATTTTTATCTTGTAAAAAATATATTTAATAAATAAAAAAATAAAGTATTGTGAAAATTATCTTGCCAAACGATGCCAGATGAAGATGAGATTTTTCTTGAATTTCATCGGGGTCAGGGATTTAATTCCATACACAAAAAATCAATAAACTATTTTTAATAATAATAATAATAATAATAATAATAATGAAACAAAGACACCAAAAATAAAATAAAACAATTGTGATTAAGTATTTGCTTAAATATTGGTCGCTTTAATAATTAAACTCAACCAAACTCATTTCCATCCTCATCGAATGCGTCCGATCTTCATCTTCCCAGCGTCAAATGTAAAGGATGCTAAATGCAAAGCATTGAAATCTAACCTAATTTGACTGTTGCAAGAAGGATTTCTGCAGAAATCTCACATTAAACATTTATCCATTGCATTAAAAACACTCAAAACTTAATACCGAATTTAGTTTTTAAGAGAGAATTTAGAGAGTAATCTCGTTGAGTCATCACATCACAGCATGCAGCGGAATAGTACTTACATTTCTAATCATTTTTTGCTGTCTGCCTGCTACCTGCCACCAAACTAAGCTCTGTTTACCGCGCCATCATTATACAAATAATGATATAATAAACCGGTATTGGATGCGTTACTCCAGGGGCGACGTACTGAACACTCACGAGCGCGCGCGCACACACACACACACACACACCTACCTTCCCTCTCCTTTCTCGTTCACTCTTCCTCAATTTTACCTTCATTCGTCGGTAACTCAGACTTGCCACGACTTTGACAAGCAATTCGAAACAAAATAAATACCGCACTAGGTGTATGTGTGCGTGTTTGTGCGTGTGTGTGCACACTTATGAATATGTCTCATAAAATTCAAATGACTACCAACAGCGTGCACAGATGATTACAGGGAAAAAAGGGAAAAAATGAGGATGAACTGAGTGCTGGATATGGAAGTATTTTTAAAAATAATTTTATTTAAAATGACTTAATATTAGCAAAACACTGTCGCCGCGAGAACAAACAAATTATAATAAAAACTTTATTATTATTGTTATTATTATTAATGTTGTTAATAATAATAATAATAATAATAATAATAATAAAATAATAATAATAAGGAATTTTGCATAAATGCTAGATTTCATACATTACCTTCCTCTAGTCAATGCACTATTGTTGACAAAATATTTTCTGAATGAGTTAAATGCTCAAATCACCTTGCAGAGATGCGACCTTCACCCTGTCAAGCACTTTTTGTCGTCCCGCGCTGGAGCTGATTCGGCAGGTTGGCGAAAAACACGACTTACTCCTCTCTAACAAGCATAGAAAGGAGTGCGTGCGCGCGCGCGCGTGTGTGTGTTGGGGGGGCGAGATGGTGCGGAGCGAAGGAGGAGGAGGAGGGAAAGAGATAAGTGATCTGAAGGAGAGACGATAGGACAAAAAAAGTGATGATGATGAATACATTGGAAAGTTTTTTTGGCCCCGACGTCGGTGTCAGATTGAATGGCCTGTGCGCATGTGCGAAGGTGTCCGAACTGACAATGCTCGTGAGATGAAGATAGTGCTGCTGCCGCTTCTGAGCTCAAGGAGGACGAGAGGAATCCACAAGCCGACGAGATGAGATCCAAGGCGAGGGCGAGAAAACTGGCCAAAAGTAGGTGCCTTCTTTCCCTTTCTTTTCGCTTATTTCTTTCCCTTTTCCGGCCGCGCGTTTACTCCGTGCTTCTTGCTCAGATCACCAATGTGTCATTTTCATTGATTAGTTCCTGGTGAGAGCTCATCTTTGTTCGCGTAGATTTCTCAACCTTTCCTTTAGACTCTTCGATCGAACTTTAATGCCCAGAGTTCGCGCGTCCGGTCTTTTTGCGCTTTAGTCGCAGCCGGAGTTATTCTCAGCGTGAGAAGTTGGAGATGTGATGGCCCACACGCTTTTCCCTCACTGATAAGGAGAAGAACATCGCGCTTGTTTCACAGTCCCACTCTTTCGTTTTCACCACGCCGCGCGAAAACTTAGGGAAAACTTGTCGAATGGAATAGTTAACTTTTTTTTAGTCTTGTGAAATAATATTCCTGGCTTCTGAAATAGTGGGCG
Organism: Clarias gariepinus; assembly: GCF_024256425.1. NCBI lineage: Eukaryota > Metazoa > Chordata > Actinopteri > Siluriformes > Clariidae > Clarias > Clarias gariepinus. The sequence continues at coordinate 28,022,831 of NC_071108.1, forward strand.
CTCGCGCACTGCGCATGGCCACGGCGACCCCAGCACTCAGGAAAAACTCTCTCCCGGACAAGTGGATACGATAGACAGCAGTGAAATAGTAACGAAAACCCTAGATGCTTCTTATGAGGACTCGGCTCGAACCAGTTTTACTTTACAAGACGTCGCATTTACGACTTGTTTGCATTACGTCCTGCGCATCGTGTTGCTCCGGTTTCTTCGCTCAATTGGAACTGGTGATCAATAGAATAATGTATGTTGTGCAAAGAAAAGAATCGGCTCTTTTTGGACTGTTACGGCAGTGGGGGAATCCGACTCTGGACGGTTTTTAGACATACTTGAGTATTGTCAGCCTACCACAACGATGCTATGCGTTTTTGTTTTTATTTCATTGCTAAATTATTTCCAGGAATTACCGTGTTCGGAAATGTTTCTAAGTTGCAATAGCTTGCATGCTACTGACTTAGCACCTCTGTTTTACTTTGTAGTCTAAGAAGCAGTGTATTCAAAATTAAATGTTATTTTTAACTTCAGGACTTGACATGGAAGTGTAATTTTGGTCATACTGTAATGTTTGCATGTACCGTAATCACTGGGAAAAAATGTGCAATTAGTAGCTCGTGCATTTCTGTCATTAGTAGTCATACAGCTTACAACTGTCAATATAGAAATGAATTTAAGATAAAAACAATCGGCGCTAATTTGGTTCAATAATGAAAAATCACTTGAGTTATTATTTTTTACTTAGCAATTTAATTATCCCTAAGGAATGTTTACTTTTTTTTTAAATATATATACAAATTCCCTGCATTTTGCTCTATTACTATATATTACTGCAGTAATTCATTTTAAAACCGAGTCTGCATTTACGAAAATATTTGTAACAAATTATATATTTTTTAAGAAAACAAATGAATTACATGGCATTTTTTCACATTTCGTCTTTTTACTTGCAGGAATTCTTACTTATTGTTGGCATGTCATTTATTTATTTTAAACTTATTGACATTATATAGCGTTATTATTAGACTCATAATTAACGTTAGAAAATTTACTACAGCGAGGAAACAGACTTGATAACTTGTTGAGGAATATTATTCGGGCCTTATGCTAAACGGATTTAGTATGGGAGGGTAGTTTGGGGCAAGTAGGCCAAATTAATTTGTGCGCATTGCCCAAAGACTCGACAAGATACGATTGACGGATTATTTTTTATGCATTTATATATTTTTAAATATCGATGTTTGAACAGAAGTAAATTCTCGACGTCCTAGTTTATACAGTATTATTTTAACCCGGTCTGTACCTTTGAAGACTAAGGAAGCTAAAGTGAGCCAGCAGCAGTGCGGCTGTGTTTCGGAGCTTATCCGTGTCTTCCTTCCGAGCACACACCACATACACACACACCACACACCTGTGAGAGACTGGGAATATTTCCTTGAGCTCCATATATTGGTGTCCTTTTCTTATCGATGCATTTCTTAAAGTCAGTTTCTTAAGCCCGAAGGCCTGTCCGATATTTCTCCCGGTTTTCACCTCCACGTTCTCAGACAATATACATGAACCGCTTAGGGGCTGCTCAGCTGAACTCGACACATTCAGTCAAAAAGGGTTCTCATCAAAAAAATGCCATCTGTTCAAAATGGCCTGTTATAATCATAAACATACGTAAAAGCTCATGGACATGATGTATCGGTAATATAGCAGCAACAAAGTAGCCGAATAAATCAGCGTTTACATGGTCACACAACAGACAGGCTCATTTACAGTATAAATATTAGTTTAAGGTGTAAAGACAAATATAAAACAGTATAATATTTCTACTAATTGTATCTCTTACGATTTTAATTGTAATAGCGTAAATGTTGAAAGCATATCAAAAACATTATTATTATTATTATTATTATTATTATTTTATATCTCTATATTTTTCATATATCAATAACAATAATATTGCAACGTTGCACAAAATAAAATTTGTAAACATATACATAAAGTCTCATCGCAAATATTTCTCATAATAAAAATGCAGAATAAATTAATTAATTTGTTTAACCTAAGTGACAACGATGATTAGTTACAAAGTATTATTATTATTATTACCTGACTTTTCACAGACGGATTAAAAGCAGGTTAATTACAAATCAACTTTGAAATAAATAAATAGCCTTTCTCCGTGAAGAAGGCTACACGAAACACGACAGGCTATATTTTTTATAGTCTATTAAAATGACTAAATATTTTTAAACGAATTAAATGCATGGACATTGCATTAGTCGGCTCTCAGGATCTTCACAAGGAGCTAACCTATGGGAACAACAGCGTCCAAAACGCGCAACGTGACTCGGGCTGCGTCCCAAACCGCATCCTTCTGTAGTGAATAGTGTTTCAAAAAAAAAAAAAAATCATTCCACCTGTGGTAACTATACACACGCCTACAGTAAGAACGGCCTGCTTTTTCTGACGTGATTTTTAAAGCCGCCATTAACGACGAAGTGCAGCGCGCACGGGGAAAATCGCTATATTATTGTATTATTCATATTTTCTGTATGGAAAATCCCGATAAAGTAGTCCTGCTTATCAGACGCATGTTTTGCACGCCAGTCTCTTTATTCATTAGTGGCGAACACTCCGTATTAATTTAAAAGCTAGCGTTAGCTGACTACTCTAATGCGTATTTTATTTTTTATTATTGTTTTTATTTTCCCCTCCAAAAAATCAATAGCCTACTCGTATAAATGAGGCTTTTTTTATTTTTTTAAATCGATATTTTGTTAATTAATTCAAATTAAGTCTAATAAAAGAATTTAATAAAATGATTAGGGATTGCTGTGAAAGAATCCCAAATTAGAGCAACACAGTTAAAGTCCCTGAAGAGCAGTCATCTGCATGACAGTTCCTGCAGCGCCTTGTTGAAAATCATCAATATAGATTGGCTGGTTTGAACTGTGCAAACTCTAATGGGTCACAGATACCCAGTAAACCAATGTGTTTTGTTATGATCTGCTTATTTGGATTATTTTAGCTGATACCGTCTAGCATGGCTTAGAAATCTATCTTAAAATAAATGGGTTAAAGTGGTGATGGTACAGTAAGCATTTTGACTTAGATCAAATCCTCCTGCTCTCTATTACCACAATCAGTGAGCATATATCCAGGAAGGCATACAGTGCTGGTGGACACATGTAAAATGAGGGCTGCATTAAGTAGCCTGCATGAATCCACCTCATTGCAGCCCATTGCCTTATTCCTTGCAAACTCAAAAGCATTGTCGAGTCATTGCTCCTTTTTATTTTTTTTAATCAGCCATTTTTGGTCTAACATAGCTGTTTTTATTTTGATGTCCTCTTTGAAGACAAAAATATGGATCACAAATCACAAGGTTCTTGTGCAGCCTATGATGTTTTGACAGATGTAATAAAATCAAGCCACAACACTATAAAATTGTGATGGGAACCGTGTGCAAGGTCTGCTATAAGGCTTAGGCCGTCACCACCAACCACTGGATTTACACAATCACAATGGCTGACGTTTAGATTTTTATGGTCACGAGGGCCGGATTCATACGATCATTTTTTTTTCTTTTCTTTGCTTTTCTTTCAGGCTAATGGTGTATAAGTGATTAGAACCTGTATATACTCGCTTCACATAATCTCTGGGCTGGAGGTTTGTCTTTGATAAGAAGATGTTGTGAAAAGCCAATCTAAGTGCCACTTGCGTATGACTGGTCAGGAAGGTGATAAACTGGGCTAATGAACGTCTGCGTGTGCGTTGGGGGTGGAGTTGTATTGTGAGTGTGCATTTGTGACTGCAAGCCAATGAAAATGACTTCCATATCCACAGGTGTGTGTGTGTGTGTGTGTGTGTGTGTGTGCACGTTAGTGTGCCCTAACAACAAGGCACTGATTCACGTTAAGCACAATGAGTCTAATTTGAATTTGATGGAATTTGATTTTTGTACTGTGTGCAGAACACACACCGACCTGCAGATTTATGTGTACTTGTACACACATGCGGTTGCACTAGGGAATTTTGTGTTGTTAAGTTTGTGCTTAGTTAACTCCAGTGTGGTGCGAGAGGAGGAAAAAAGGACAAGGTGCTGCTCAGGTGGTACAAAGTGGCACTCTGCTCTGTGATCTGGCCCACCCGAGCTCCACTCACCTTTTGTGAAGACAGAAGCAGCAGAAACTTGGCCATGGCCTTGTTAGTCACTCTCTACTCATTACTGTGTCACTTTCTGCCCTGCCCTTGTCTGGCTCATGGCACTTTTTTATGACATCACACAGCTCAGGTGGAGGTGTTTTTTTCTTCTTCTTTTTTTCCATCCAATACGCTACATGCGCAGACAGCGGGACTGCAGTACCTCATTTGCTCTCCTTCTCAAAGTCCAGTAGGTGCAATTCCTCACTCGGGTAATGTTTTGGCAGGTATACACACATGCCTTAAAGATGACTCGAATGTCTTTGCTGCATTTCCCCTCCAAACACAACAGTCTTTATTTGCTACTTTACATTTATTTATTTATTCGTTTTGAAGAAAGAGACGTATGTGCTGTGGAGCAAAGCAGGGCGCGAACACGGCCGAGTCAACACAGCCGTTACAAAACAGCCATGTCTGAGCGCAAGAGCAGCTTATCATGTTACAGCCTACTCTGTCTGCTGCTCCTCGGCCATGGAAGTGGGACAGACTTGACATTTTTTTCCCACTTAAACATGATCCAGGAATTGCTTTAGCTTTTTTGTGTTTTATAGTTCTTAAAATATGTACTATATTTACAGTTTAGGTGAGCATTTTGTTTTGGAGCTGATTGTTAGTCATTATTAGCTTGTTAGCTTGAATTATTAGCTTATTGTTCAATAAGTTTTTAGTAATTAAAGTATTAGTTTATATTTAGAAATTGACCATTGGTTTAAAAATTTAGTACCAATGGTGATATTTTGATTTCACCATAGCCAATGAAATGCTGACTTTAAATTGGAATAAAATCTTAAAAACTTTAATAAAATAGTATGATTAGCAGGATTTTTTTTAATTTACCTAGATTTACATAGATTTTAATTATAATCATAGTAATACTTAAGTATGGAACAGATAATTTAAACATAGCTATATATATTTTTTATCTTAAATTTTTGATGTTTTGCATATACATGATCTACTTATTTATGTTCAATAAAGTAGACTATATGGCCAGGCACAAAATAACAAAATAACCTTTTTTTCTATCATAATTTGGATGTTTTGTTAATGACTTCTAAAATTTGACTTCTGACTTAACGATCTGAAATTTGCAGAACAAATAGTTAAAAACTATTTTTATAAATGCTTAAAGTTGACAAACTGTTTTTGTTTGTTTGTTTGTTTTTGTTTTTAAATTAATTTATTCACATTGTTGGCTGGATTTGCTCTCCTTTGTTAAATGTTTTGAGTGAAGGCTAAATATTCCAGAGTTTGTTTTTGTTGCCATGTGATGACATACACCGACCATCTGACACTGTTAGGATTCTACTTCTTCCTACTCACAATCATAATCAGAAAGACAATGATAATGAACGAATTCAGCATTCAGTTTACTTGTTTTTATTAGTTTTCAATAAAATAAAAATTGATATACAGTGAATGTTTCTATGTTTAGACAAAATAATCCATTATATGTTTTATATACTATAAAAGTAAATGTTTTGTTATATAATTCTTATATACTGTATTCATTATAATTTTTGCCTAACTGCCAGAAATACAGAGTAACAACATACAACTTTTTCTAGACACCTGCATGGTATCAGATATCATTACACAAAATGTGCTTCTAAATTATCAAATGCATGTCCACGTATTATCAGTTGATTTCACATATTTTGCACAGCTAATGCAGCCACTGAGTGATAGATTACGTTTCACACCAGGGCGTGTTATTCACACCAACTAATGCTATGAAGGATCCCATAACCTGTGTTGTCTCTGCTTTCTGTGCCTAATGCTTAAAGCCCATAATAAGCTGTTTTGATAAATGTCTACTCTCCCAATATGGTTATTGACCCCTTCCACTATGAGCTACTTTAGTCCCGAGCTGCAGTCCACAAAGACCTGATTTGTTTGTTTTTGGCCCTCCTTAGCCCACACTTCTAGGACTCTTGAGATGTTCTCTCTCTCTCTCTCTCTCTCTCTCTCTCTCTCTCTCTTCTTTTTTTGAAATGCATGGTGATCTTCTAGTAAAAGCTTGCCAAAAGTCAGCTTGTAGGCTAGTCAGGGGTTAAAGCTTTGTCTTCCTTGCAGTGTCAGTACTGTATGCCCTGCTCTAATTATATTCATCTTGTTTCCATGTAAATTAATTTGTTCTAACTTTTAAGTGTAAAAGTCTTAAATCTGTACTTCAGACATCTTGATGTAAAGCCTATTGGCTGCACATTGAGACGTCAACACTTCACACATTAGCATCTGGTCAGCTAATATCTGGGTCTAAAATGTTCCAATGTTGTAATTCGACACTAGAAAGCACAAGGTCAAGAAAGAGCCTTGTGGATGTCTATAGTGTGTCAGGTTTGGGCTGGTGTATGAGTAATATAAACCCTTTTAAGTGTTAAATAACTATTGCAATTTGTTTTTTAACATGAGAACATTTTTCTTACTTTTGGAGAGAATTGTATGAGAAAGTGTTTCTTAGGATACAGAAATTGCAGTATCTTGCTTTAGTTGTATACATACATTATTATTATTATTATTATTATTATTATTATTATTTACCATTGAATTGATGCACATTGTTTTGTGCATGGAACTTTTCATGAACATTTTAATGCTATAAACCATCTGTGCAGAGTAGCCTGGGTGAATACTGGAGTACCATTGGTGTGGAATGGGATTGCATATATATATATATATATATATATATATATATATATAAATATTGAAGCTTCCCAGAGCTCTTTTCTTCTTTATGCTAAGCTTTTTGTTGAGCTACGTATCGAGTACTCTTGGGTGCACAAGTAGAACACTGCTACATATCCAGTAAGGGATAATGACTGTTTATGTACAATGTTACTACAAAGTTTGTAGGTGCTGATCACGTGGCTGATAGTAAACGAAACTACAAGATTATGCAAAAGCACTGGTCCAGGTGTTTTGTATAATTACATGTAAAGGATTCATTTGTCTTTTCCCAGTGTTACCTGTTGTCCAATGAGTGGTTTGTGAGTATTTCCCTCCACTCCCTTAATCTCTGATTTTCTCCTAGTGAAGTGTTTTCAGGCTATCTGTATTGTTTTGGATTCATGGCATTAAATAGCTAAGCCACTCTTGTGTACACTGAACACACTTCCTGCAATACAAGAAGCAAGTGGCGATTTTGCTGCGGGATATTGACTTATCATCCTGGGCATGGCACATACACACATGTTCACAGACAAGCTCAGACACACACAGGCTATACAGTAATTCCCCTATTCTGAAATTCCCGTGTTAGCGGGTGACTCAGTATCCTCCCTGTCCTGTGGGCTGCGTCCGGACAGACGTGACTTCTTCAGCCTTTTTGATGTTCCATCCTTTGGTGATAAGAAAGTGAATGCTGTTCCCAATAGAGCAGCTTCTCCAGAGGGACGCGGTTCGCTGCGCCGCTTTAAAGTCCGCCACAGATTACATGTTCAGAGGCGCCGACTTTTATGTTTATCTCATTCACTCATCTTCTCTCCTCCATATTGTGTCATTAGGAAAAGATGGGATTGCACTGTCCCAGGACAGGCTGGAATAAAAATGTGTGTGTGTGTGTGTGTGTGTGTGTTAGAAAAGTTTGCAACTTTTGGAACCGTGATCAAGAGACTGCCATTAATGTTTAAGAAGAATGAATAATTTTTTAATTAACCCTTTTTCTGTTCAAACTTTATAACTATATAACTCCTAGTTATGGATGAAAGAATCAACTAAAGCGGCAGTCAGATTGTTAGTGAAATCTTAAGAAGGGGCTTTTTGGGGGCGTCACCAAAACATTTCAAGATGGCCTATTAGCTCTAGTAAAACCCCATGGTAACAACGCAGCAGCTCGTGAAAATATTGAATTGCAACAACATCCCGATGTGTGTAAATGTGCACCGGTGTAAATGTGCACTTCTGAGTGATGGACGACAAATGGTGACCTAAAGCCGGAAAAGGTCAGAAACTACCGCAACACAACTGGTTGCTTACTTGTAGGCCAAAAAGTCCAAAGACATCACAGCTAAAAAGAATTTACAAAATAGTACAAGACTATTTTAAGAGGAGATGATGATAATAACAAATTGCTTTGCCACACTATATGGTAAATAATATTGTAATATCCAGGTTTGGTGTGTAGCTGTCATTGTTTCCAGCCCAGTATCGATTTAATGATTATAAACCCATAATCAACTTTAAAATAAAACAATCATGCATCATTTTGCTTCAGGCTTCAACAAAACATGATTTAATGTAGTTTATAGTAAACAGACTTCTGCTTTCAGCTGCTGTAAACACTTTACTTTCTGTATTGTCCCTTCTCCTCTCTCCACTCTCTTAAAATTGTGACTGGTGGCATTAGCAAGAGGAAACCAGTTAAATTCTGGAAGTGTCTGTAGTTTGGCTGTATGTCAGTAGCTGTCCACAAACACGCGCATGCACACACACACACACACACACACCCCTGTTTGCTCCCTTTCGTTTTTCTCTGTGAACTGCATGTTGGCATTTGTGCCTCTTTTCCGACTGCTGTCCACTTCTTCAATTCCTTTTCTTTTTTCTTTTCTGTCTTTCCCCCCTTTATTTCACTCACTCTTCCTCTGCTCTGGAAGCCTAAGCACAGGCCTTTGAAAGGATGCGGCAGCTTTGTCCACCCCAATAAAAGATGCCATAGTTTCCCTTTTCCTCTCCTTTCTGTCCTCCCTATGCGGCTCCTGTAGAAGTGCAAATTGTTACCCTCCGAGGAGCTATCCTCCTGCTTCAGAGGGTCCCAATCCGGCTTGCTAATTACGCAGAAGATTCCGTCCTGACGAAAAGGCCGCAATTCCCACAACCACCTGGCCTTCTTTTCTTGTCGGCTTTGATGGCAGACACCCCCGGCACCCCTCAGTACCCCCCCGCCCCCCCCCACACACTCTTTCCCCTGTCCTCCCATACCTCACTTTTCTCTCCCTCGCTCATTAATAGGGGTTTTGAATTGCTTTCTGACCCTGACAAACTGCTCTTGTTGAAAAGGAGATGAGAGGAGGATGGGGGGAGGGTGAAGGAATGGAAATGAGGAGGAGTGACAGAGAGAGGGACAGAGAGAACGAGAGAGAGAGGACAGGAGAGGTTGATGAGGGTGGAGGCAGGAATTCAGGGGGCCGGGGTTTCTGGTCATATGGTGTCTTTGTGAAAGTATGTAGAAGAAGTCCGTTATCATTATTTTGGAGTATTTTAGTCCTTCCAAGAAACTCCACCCCTGACCTCGTCTTTCACTGTTGTCTTCAAAGCTGGACAGAACGGAGCACTGTAGGAAAAAGAAAAAAAAAAGAGACAGAAAACGTGACCGTGAGAACTCCATCACCCTGACTTCACCATTCATTTAGTGAAGCCAGGTTCCACCTGTAGGTGATGGACGGAAGTGAAGCCGTGACAGACTTTATGTATGTATTATTGCTTTTTGTGATTGACTTCACCTACGTATAGGTTGGACATACAGTGAGCTCCTTCAGGATTTCTTTTTCACACATGATTTGGAAAAACCATAGCTCCAGGGTTCTGATTTGACCCTGACCTCAGATTACTGTCCGTGTTCTTCCATCTGCTCGGGTTTGTGTCTTTGTCTTCTGGTTTATGTGCACCTCCCCAAAGATTCTAATGTAGTTAATCAGGCTGCGATAACTTGCCCCTAGGTGCGGCTGGGTGGTGCCCTGCAGTGAATTGGCATTTCATCCAGAAACATGTTCCTGCCCACAGCCGTGGGTGTTCCTAGGGTAGACTCCAGATTCACAGTGACCCTGACCATGATAAAGTTTTTACAGTAGACAAACGAGTGGATGATTTAAATATGTGAAATATATGCATATACATTATCGTATACAATATATTTTTCTCTGTAGTGTTCATGGCCAATCAACAGTGTTTGCCTGATTACATATATGAAAGATGGCTAAGTTGCCCTCTGACACTAGTAGCTTTCCTATTGGTGACAGGCGGGAACAAGTGCCTAGGAATTGGAAAACAAATAGATTACCTTTCAGTTCCAGCCGATTAAAATTTTAATTCTAAATGCAATTTTTTTGTATCTCTCTCTCTCTCCCTTTCTCTCTTATGATTAATTAAATGGTATAATAATTAGTTTTATGCAATGATATACTGTACATATACACTGCTATACCTTTGAGAGATGTAGCAGAACCTCACCGTTTAGTTTTTATTAAAAGTCGCAGATTAATAAGCTACTCTCATTGCACTCTCTTGATCCTGAGCTGAGAGTGTGTATGTGTTTGTATGTCTGTGTGTGTGTGTGTGTGTGTGTGTGTGTGTGTATATAAGAGAGAGTGAGCGAGAGATAGAGAAAGCGGGAACATAGCTCTGGGAGCAAAACAAATTGCTCTGTTATACACTTGGACTCTATGACATTATCAGCTGGGACATTCCCAGAGGAGAGCCTTGCGCGAGATTAGCATCCTCCACAAAGGGCAAAGGATGCACTGTACTGGCGAGACGCCTCAGCCCTCGTCCACTTTCAAGATAATCATTAACTCCTACTCACAAAGACTCTCACCTGGCTGCCAACCAATGCAACACTGTTTGTCTTGTTCGCATTGGCGAGAGAAGGTGTGACGCAACAGGAAGTGGCCGCGCATTTTCAGTCACTTCCTGGTCATACCCGATTAGCTGGCGACGGGCCAAGAACACATAGCATGCTTCATCTCCTGAGATTTGTTAGGTCTTTAAATATATGTCAGGGATTATTTAATAGCACTGATCATACATGTACGTTATCGGGAGCTATCCATTAAGTTCAAAAGGACTGATGTACCTCGATCACACTTTGTTTTATTTCTCATGTATCAAGGACGCTCCGTGAACGAATCTCTTAACGTAATAGGTTAATGCCTGGTAGACTTTAGTGTCACAAACAAACAAGCACTCAGTGACTTTTGCTCTCTCCCTTCTCTCTCTCTTTCTCTCCATGCCTCCAAGTGAAGCCACATCCTTCAGCTAAACATAAAACGAAGATCCGGTTTCTGCGTCGTGTTTTACGAGCGGTTAGAATGCCAGCCTGTGTGGCTTTTCGTCCGCTCCTGAGTTGACCAGTCGCAAATGTCTCTGAGGTTTTCTTGAAGTTGTCAATTAAAGCTTTTAATTGGGGCCAAGTTATTTAAAACAAATGTTTTCCTACTGAAGACAGCTCTCACTCTTTTTTTTTTTTTTTAGAAGCCGGACACTGAACTTGCATTTAACGGGACAGAAACTTGTGGGTATGCGGCATTCTTCAGCAATTGAACACTTTTAACTAACTTTCATCTGCACGAAAATAACTTGGAAATTAATCAACAGCCGCTGAATCAAAAATCCAACAGCGGTGAACAGTACTGAGGGAACTATTCAAACCGCGTCGAGCACTTATAAATATTGTGACATAAGAGACCTAACACCACTTATAGTAATTGGTTGCAGTGGAGTGTAGGTCGATGCGTTATGGTCACATGCTCTTCCCGCCGTCCCTATACCACCTGAGATCATTTAGTAATCTTTTGTTTGTTATTCTTCTCTGTTTGAGTGACATATTTGGAATGGCAGAAGGTCATAGGGCTTGGATACGGGTTGGTTCGGAGACCACAGGTTGCGCTTCTCCCTTACCGCATCTGTAGTGAAGATTAAGAGCAGATATATACTGGACAGATCGACTTGAGTTGGGTAATTTCCCTGATGTAAAAAAACCTTATCAACATGGTGGAAGATAAGTTTGTTGTAGTAAATAAAGACCAAGTCATTGTAATTTTTAGCAACTAGCATCCCTGTTTTTTGCTTTTTCACTTCAGATTGTAGTCCAGTTGCTGTCTTTTGTCTTAAAAAATATTCAAATCTCTCAGAAGAACAATACGTAAATTTAGTTATTCATATTTAAACAAATATTGTTCTATGGAGGATAATTGCTGAGACTCTTTTTTTCTCTCTATTTTGAATTTGGTAGTTATATTAGAGACAAGGTGTAACGTCTGATTGTCTGACAATATTTGAATGACAGTCAATTGATGCTCTCGGAGGTGTCCTGTGTCTCAAGTAGCCAAAAACCACTAATGTGCTGAAAAGATAGCATTCACTCCATCTTTACAGTGTGCATGTCAGCACTTGGCTCTTTAATTAAAACAAGTCAGCAGATTCTCCTGCTTTCTTTTGACACCTCTGTATTTATCTACCGGGCCCGACTTAGGGCAAGGCCTGTGCAGAAGAGAAGAGTTTTGTTTTAAGAGACTTGCCTTTGATGCCCCGGTTCTCTTGCAAACGAAAAAAAAGAAAAAAAAAACCTGCTGCCACATCTGACTTGAGTTTGCTGAAATAACAGCAAATGTTTGTCTTGTATTGTATGGCACGCTGTTTGAGAAGCAATAAAGCCCTTCTTCCAGTGCCTAGAGCGCCTCTTAATAAAATACTCAAGAATAACTCTTTTACCTTAATCACGACCATGGATTAAATAGCTCGCGGCGGGAAATTAGGAGCAGGCCCCCGTGGCTTTCTCTGTGTCTCTCAAGGAACTTTTATGGAGCTGTTTTATCACAGTGTCATCTTTATTCCATTGATACGAGCAAAGTGATCAGATCTTTGTCACAAGGTCGATCAGGAGGGGGTAAAATGCTACAAACCTGCTCGTTGACTAATAAGAGTCCTGCTGGTAAAAGGTCAAGGGTGTGTGCGCTTGCTGGGGTGAGTTGAAGAGCACGTGCAGGGTTGTGTGTCTGTCCGCATGTGACGGGGAGGAATTTGATCGTGTTTATAGTAGCAACAAAAAGTCTACACACTAAATCGCCAGCATTGGGTGTATAAACAGAAATCCATGGTAGCGCACCAGAAATAATGCAACCTAATACCCAATTCATAGAAAACCAGCGAGAACCTAGAACGCTCTGTAAACCCCATAGAGCTTCGGTGAGTTTCGGGAAGAGTTTTGCGTGAGAGAAGAGTTCTCAGTCACACACACATTCAAATGTGTCACTATTTTGTTTTTGCTTTCTCGATTTTCATTTCAAGTTGCAGCAACTGACCACAGAATCCGTAGGAGATGAGCTTAGAGAGGAACCCAAAGGAAGACAGTATCCTAGTGTGGAGAACATTACTAAAAACTGCATCTCTACTTGTAAACGTGGGCGCGTGTCCACATGTTCTTTTGGTGTGCTCAAAATGACGAGTTGAAGCTAAATGTTCATGCGATGAAAGCACATGAATAAGTCTGTTTTTATTGGCTGCGAGTCAGCTGTTTCACCGGAGAGAGAAAAGCATAAATACGACCTGTTTATTTTCAGGCCTGCAGGTGCCTGCTAATGGCTTATTGGTTTAAAATGACTAGCTCGTGTCTCGCCAAGCAACTGCCAACTGATGTTGGTGGAGTAGTATAAATGTGTGTATATACTTGATTTCAGATTTTCCCCTGTCCATGACCTACAGAGATGTTCTTTCTTTATGTAAACAAAGAAATATTCACATAATCAATCAAAAAATAAAAGATTATCTCGACATTTCGAAATAGCTACAAATGTGCTGAAAATCAAGAGAGCTTCCTGACTTGGGACAATTTCAAATATTTTTGTTTGATCATCTTTTCCAACCAAATAATCTGTTTTCAATCAGAAACAGCATTGGACAAAACATGGACTCTTAATGAAAGAACATGTAGTGTACAAATGCAATAAATCATAATTCCTGAACATTATTTAAGCAAACACCTGTGCTTCTCTGGGAAGTACAGCCCACATGACGAGCAGGCAAGACAGCTGAGTTTCAGTTCGGGATGAGCTCACTGCTCTGCAGGCGCACCATGACTGCGCACTGTTACCTGTCATCCTGATAATTTCAGTACGTGTACAACACAGCTACGGGAAATCTTCACTTTGCCCCATGGCCTCCACTGTCAACATTGACGTACTCAAGCCTCCCAGCATGACCAAGTAACAACTATCTGCACGCAAGGAGGCCATTAATTGAAAGTGACCTTGTCAACTTCCTTACTCAAGAATCAATCACAAGATTTGTGTCGATTTTTTTCTTCTCCTCAAACTTTCTTTTTTTTTTTTTTTTTTTACCCCAATGTGGTTACAAAGCTTGATTCAATTATGGTGTGGAGGCCTGTCCTCAGATGTGGGGTCCGTTTCCAATCGAACCAGGAGGTCATGCTTCGTGTTTCACAATGTCATGACTGACTCTCTGAACAGTTCTTGGAGGAGGTGGGGGTCCACAACTGGTTTTGTTTCAGCGTTTTGGTTATGTGAGTTTAGCCCCAGCCCCGCCACCCACCTCCCTCTTCTTTAAATTGGATTCCCAATCAGGTTAGTGTCCGATAGCGTCCAGGGTCTCCGGTAAGGCTTTGAAGTGCAGGAACTCTGTCTGCCTGCCTCGGGCTGGAGCGCCTTATCTGTTGCACTAGGGGACTATTGTTTCAATCAGCCAGACATTGTTAATTAGGCTTTTCATTGGGGTAAGAAGTAGGTAGAGACAAATCCAATTTGGCTACACTTACGCTTGACCTCGGACACCACCCCAGGGTCCTCTTTTCGTGTCGACCTTGTATTATGTGGCTTCTGGAAAGTTCCTTCATGTTAAAAAAGGTAAAGTTGTCTTAGGTTGTGTGGAAATAAAATGTAAGCCAACGCAGTGTGAACGCATACTGCGAGACATCATAATAAACATTCGGCACTCTTTGCGACAGCGTCCGATCGAGCTTGCGCTGTGGTCAGCCAAGAAAAATGGGACTTTAAGCAACAAAGACATAGTGGACAGGCTGCGATGTGTTTACAGTTGATCCAACTGGATCGGGAGGGGTTAGAAGGGGGTGCCCAAGGGACAGCAAGCCCTTGTGAAAGGGTCTATTCTTCCTTGTTTTAGCACATCAGCTTATACAGCTGTTGAAGCAGTGAGGGCAATTATCGCCCATTTACCACTGTTGACTTAGGAGCGCTTCTTTTGGCCATCGTTGGATTTTTTTTTCCCCCAGGGTTTGTTTCTAGGAAATTCAACCCTTTTTGGATATGGATTAAGTGTTTGTGGTTTATCTTTTTGATAGCATCTGGCTAAAATGGCTCAAGCCTGCACCACCTTTTTTTTTTTTTTTTTTTTTTAGATAAAAGGGATGAATGGAGATCGTCATGTCCATGCGAGGGACTTTTATATTTCTGCTGAACAAAACCATGTGTCCTGTGTGAAGTTTGGACAGAAACACATTCCTATCTTTGCTTCAGTGTGTAAACCCATAATAGACTTGTGTTGTGCCATCATAAATAATCAAATCACAAGCGGAAGAAAGTTAACCACTGAGTAACTCTGTATGGAAAGAGACAAATATTTCATTTACCATAACGTAAACATAACCATTTACGTCCAAAATAAATGTTTTCATATATGCCTTGTACCATAAAAGCAATCTTAATAGATATATACAATACATTTTGTGTAATGGAAAAACTATTTTTAAAGAAAATTCTTAAGTATTACAAAGCTGTGATGTTATAAATTGTATCATTTTGCACTTGTTTAATGAATAATATTTTGATGACCCTGTTTGCGTGTGCTATTTTGTCATCTGTATGTGTGTGGGTGTGTATGGTGTTAGAGTGATAGTTTTCTTACTTGAGATGGTATGACCTCTGCTCCATCAGGGACAGTGTGTAGGTGGAAGTAATGGTCCTTACAAAGGTGGCAGAAGGGCAAAGAGACATTTCCCCCTGTGTGTGTGTATACGTGTGTATGTGTATACGCATGCGCACATGTTGGCTTGCCTCTGGCGTCCCACTCAACTCTCACCCAAATTAAACCTCAGCAGGTCACTGACCAGCGTTTACCCAGCTCTCTCTCTCTCTCTCTCTCTCTCTCTCTCTCTCTCTCTCTCTCCTTCCCTCTCTCTGTTGCTTTACTCCACTTTTGTTTGTCACTGCCTGAGGAAAATGCTCATTTTTGTGGCTTAGGTTCGCTTTGGTAACCTACTAAAGTACGGAATTCACTGACTTTGAATTCACTAAATATAAGCTCTGTGTCTTTTGAAACTTTTATCTTCTATCTACACTAACACTTTTTGGGGGGTCTGTTTCCTGCTTTTAATATCATGCTTTCGCTACAAGTCCCTTCTGGTTTTAATGGCATTCTTCTCAGTAATGTGGGCGGACAGTTCGACTTGACATCCATGTGGGGGCATATGGCTCATTTGAGTTCGGCGGATGCAAGCGAAAGAATAAACAAAGCATTGCCATTCAGGTTCCAGGTCATTTTTGGCCCATGCAAAACCCATTTCCCAGTCAGCCCAAATAGCCCCACTTTACTCCTGTCCAGAGGACGCTTGCAATAGAGATGCCTATCTGATTCGGAGCTCCAAAATGAAACATGTCATAGCAAATTATGGCCATGTTTTTTGAATTACTTAGCCAGGCCAAGTATAGTCAGGGAAAGAGTGTGTGTGTGTGTGTGTGTGTGTGTGTGTGTGTGTGTAAGAGAAAAAGAGAGAGAGAGAGTCGGTGTTTTCTCTGGAACAAATAATATCACCATGGCTGACTCATGGCCTGTGCAAATGAGGAATGATGAGCAGAAGCCCAAGTCATTCCTTTCAGGCTATGTTTGGAGCATCATTTACTGAAACTGGCCCGGGCCTCGGCGCAATAATAACCACATCCTCCAAGCATCTTCAGCGCTGCCTTGTTTTTATAGCTGGGAAAAGGGACGGGCGAGCGCTCGTTAAGGCGCAGACTATTTCGGACGGAGAAAGGGGTGCAGTGAGAGGGAGCAGTGCCACGAAAATAGTCATCCTGATAAAAATGGCGCTGGAGTTCTCCATACCCGTTCCGCCACAGCACGACGGTGACTAGGCCATCTGAAAGGCAGAGGACTCACAAGCGCCCAAAAAATGAGGGGAGGGGGGTGGATGTATGTGTGTGGAAGAGAAGGAACAACAAAAGACATGGAAAAGTAGCTGCAGAGGAGATGTGTAGATGTGAAGAGTCTGAGAAGAAAAGTTACGAGCAAGCGATTTTGCATGCATTTTTTTTCTGCTTTCCTTTGGATGTCATGTCACTCATCCAAACCATTTTGCACTCAGTCATGTTCAAGTTCCTACACCAAAAAGCCGATTTTGAAATTCTGTGGCATAGGAGTGCCGAGTGCCAGGAGAAAGAGGGAAGATAGATGGATGGACTCCGACAGAGTGGAAGAGTGAGGAGGAGGGGAGGGTTGGAAGTCGAAGAGTGGGGGAGCATGGCTGGGGGTCATTGTTATCAAAGCTGGTAATAGGTTCTTGACCCTTTCTCTTAGAAGGCATTTTCTGAGCACCGGGGGTGAATAGATTGGAAGGGGTGCGATTTGTGGTGAGACACCAGCAGGTATGAATGCAGGCAGGGATTTCCTGCAGGAACAATGCCAGAGCATTTCTTGTTCCCCATCACTTGTAGTTCTCAGTTAGATTCCATTCACCTGGCCAAAGGCACCGAATACTGGCACGAGGAAGGTTAATTGCTAACGACGGTACCGTTCAGTATGATTAATTGCGTGCTCATGAAATTATAAGACAAAAAATATTATGCTTTATAAGATCCTGTATTGATGGGAAACTGCTATCTGTTACAATTTTAGTTTAAACTATTATAGCAAATGATTGAAAAAAAAAATCAGCTGAGATGCCTCAGCCAAGCTCAGAGATAAATATTTAGATTCTAAAATCACTGGGACCCGTCTCTTTTTGCAGCTACAAGCTTGCCATGGCAGTGCTGTGGCTCCTTGTCCAGCCTCGTGGTCAGGACGCGTCCGCATCCCAGCCTGAGATACCCATCTGGGGTTTGTCATCTTAGACGTCTGCCTGTGTCTTTTCCCTTCTTTCTGTAATTAGAGGAATATTTATTTTCCCTCACTCCCAGAACGGGAATACGCTACATCATGTGGGTTGGCTTTTTAGACTTTTGGAGGAATACAAAAATACTTGGCTGTACAAGCCCAGGGTTTGTTATGTTAAAATTGTTTGATTGACTGACAGAGGTATGGGAGAGTTCATAGGATTGGAAGACAGAAGAACATGCATTTAAGCACTGAGGATTATGAACGTGTGTGTTTAAATATACAAAAATAACAGCTCGTGTTCACTCACTGTAACCTTCGCCATGACTATGAATTTAAAGTACTGTCCTTTTGGAACAAATCCAAATTATGTCATCTATATCTCTCGTACCGACCTGCTTAATAGGCTTCGATCAATATTGCTCAATATCTGAGATCATGCATGTTTTCTATATTTATACCCATTAAGCATATTGTCCATCACCAGATTGGCAAGTCCAGAGTTGAGATATACAGTATGCCAGGCAGTCTGGGATAAATCAAAATGTAAATGGACTAGGGTTAATTTGCTTCGACATTTGAGATACTCACCTCAGCAGTGGATATGATTAGTGCTCATCTTGTGATAACATATAGGCCTTTTGGGGGCAAAAAAAACCATCTTCAGAATACAAAGGAGGACACGTGTAGTTTTCTAACTTAGTGGCTGTTTTCAGCATTGTGAAGCCCAGAATTTTGCATTTATTTATTGCTCTCATCTTTCTTTTTAAACCTGTTTACTTAACTTACCTGCCTTAATCCATATGCCACTCAGACTCTCTCTCTCTTTCTGTTTCTCTCTCTCTGTCTATGATAGTGTTTTCTTACCTCACATGGCATCTGCAAGTTCAGGGCCGTGAATGAACTTGGCCCAAAAAACTACTTCTTTCTTGCTCATTCTCATCCTCTCTTTCTTGCTCCCCCTTCACTATCCCCCTCTCTCTCTCTCTCTCTCTCTCTCTCTCTCTTTCTTTCCATCCTGGTCCGCCTTTGCCATTCTCTGCACAAACGTAGACGATTCACTGAAAATGAGAGATAATGGCCAGCATCCAATCGGTCCGTGCTAATCAGCGTGCATCGTGGGAAAAGCCTAGGACGAGGGGTGAAAAACACGCCATTGTCTGGAGGAGATTAAAGTCCCCGAAAAGCCTGCATTGTCTGTGGAGGGGATAAATCTTCCTGCTGTCACTCAAAGCTGAATTAAATTCTCCTTCGTTTCTAAAAGGGGCTTATCTCTGCTCAATAGCTTGTTGCACTACAAGCAGAAAGGAATGTATTTGGTGAACTTGTGTTGCTGACACCTTATGAAGAACAAAAAAAAGGGGACCTAAGGACCAAAAAAAGAAGAAGAGAAAAGCAAAGTGCTGTCGAGCTCAGGGCCTGAAAGAGGATGTGCTTTTGGGTAGATTGGGATCATGATAGCTGTGAGGAAAGAAGGGGGAAAACGCTCAGGGCATTTGATTGACTGTGGTCAGGATTTAGTGGGATGGAGAGAGAGAGAGAGAGGGAGAGAGAGAGAGGAATATTCATCCTCTTCTCTTTCTGCACTGATCCGTTTCCCCTAGCCCTCTCTTGCTAGTGCCAAGGGGCTCTTGGAAGCACGTTGTGGGCCGGAAAAGGGATCCGTCCCTGGCACAGTTGTCCTCAATGTGGTGGCAGCGTTTGAAAAGCTCTCGGCCGCATCACTTTATCTGTCCTCCAGCAAATGGCCCTCGCCAAATGCTGCTCCCTCACACGGTTCTCTTTATCTGCTCTCCAGCAGGGCGGCCATGCCAAATACTGATCCTTCACACCAGGGCCTTGGACGGACCCTTATGTACCTTGCACATTTAAAAAAGAGCCCCGTAAAAGGCTGCAAGAAGAAAAGCATAGGAAGAAAGGAAGAAAAGGAGGAGATATAAAAAAGGAACTTCTGCAGACACTGCCTCAAATGTTGGTGTCGCATTTTTCTTTGGCCCTTTTCTGTGTCCTGACGAAGAGTGGAAGGGAAAAGATATTGATGATACGTACCGAAAAAAGAAAAAAAAAACCATGAAAGAAAGAAATAAAGAGAGGACGTGAGTAAGTTAGGGACCAAGGAGGAAAAAAAACAAGCCTATTCTTCACCCCCTGCTGTCTGGTCCCTTAACAGGATTTTCCGCTTGCCGTTTGGGCAATTCAGTGTTGTTGTTTATGCCCGCTTTTAATTCTCTCCTTTCACAATTGCTAGGCTGTGTTCGCGCGAACTTTGCTCTGGGCAGCCTAAACTTGGCTCCTTAACAAGCAGGCTTACACCTGCTTACAGGATTAAATTAATTAGCACGAAACAGAGATCCGAAGAGCGGGAGGGAGGAGGGAATAAGCACAATGAACCAACAAAGCCATTGTTGCCTAGTCATGGTATCCTCCAGAGCACATCCATCGTGTTTTGTTGTTTTTGTTGTTGTTTTTTAAAAGTGTTAACGGAAGTTAGACAAAAAAACCCACAAAAAAAACCCCAGCAGACTGGTTTGTTTGGGTGTGCGAGTTATAGAGGTCAAAGGGGACAGCCACTGTGGACTCACACACTTAGGAGCAGAATGTGAGGAGGAGGTTTGAGTGCGAGGGTCATCATGTGGAAAGAACATATTGACATTGTAGTTCTGCAAAAATTTCACTGTGTCCAAAAAAAAAAAAAAAAAAAGACGTCACATGTTGAACCGAATTGAATCTGCACTACACTAGAGGATATGCAGTAAATGCCTGACCAAGGAATTAAAGATCTCAGTGACCGAAAAATCTTTTGATTCATTTAAAGGTTTATTTATAAGAAATTATTTTTACATTTCTTTCTCTTTAAACTAGCCAAACCCGATTGCTTAACATGTACCCACATCTGTACCCTCCTCCATATGGCGAAGGCTCTTTTATTTACTCTTTCACAAAGAGGTCAGAGGGATGTAACATAATGGAGGACAGGATAGGCAGTTCCACCTCCATAATTGGGTGCAGATGTAGAGACCATGCCCTTGTCATGTCTTTAGTCACAACCTTGACATTCGCTAGGCCTCCAGTGACTGGGGCAGATGTGAGGTCCTGCGTATGAACTCAAAAGTGTGCGGGTATTTAGATCCGCTTATTTAGCTCGCTGTCAGGGCTTTGCGGTTGTGGCGACCATTTTTTACGTTAAACAATTTATAATCGTCCCTATAAGTGCCCCGCATCCTTTGTTGTTCAGCTAGGCCAGGTTACAAGCAAGGTTATTCACAAGACTTTGAGGGTCATTTGATTCTCAAGAGTGCCTATCCCGCTTACTTAGATGTAGGCAGTGTGTGTGTGTGTATGTGTGTGTGTAAGAGAGAGATACAGAGAAGGAGAGACAGACAGACACGGCGATACTGAGACAGATCACTTGAGAAGGATGTGATACAGAGTCACTTGACCTGGCGCAGATAACCGCGGTGTTGTCAGCATCTGCATCCACCAGTGGATCTTAGATGAGTTCTTTTCCCTTTGATAATGGCTAAAGGTAGGATTTAAAGGGACAGTTCAAGTACATTTGACTGCAAATAAAATATACGTAGTACTGCTCTTAATCTTGATAATTTGTGAGAAGCTGTATCTTCAGATGGCACTCTCAACACCCACTACTTTGGTGTTATATTTCCGAATGCTAAACAAAGGATTACTTATTTATCTATTAATTAATTAATTAATTCATTTATTTTTGTCAACACAAGGTAATGGTTTTAACTTAGAATCAAAAATAACAACAACATCAAGGTTACTTGGTTTGTGGCCGAGGAACAATGAATCAGGACTCCGTAGTCTGTGGTCAATGGCAGTTCAATCAGAAATAGTGCATTGCTATACAGGGACTAGCTATCTCGTCCTGGCACCACTGCTTTTCACATCTGTTGGAACCACCTTTATAGGGCACTTTATTTAGTTATGAAAGAGGTACGGATCTTTTGATCAAAATGTTGCTTTGCTGTTCAGGAACGAAAATAGGGTACGTATGGCCTGTAAACTGCCAGACATGTTTGCTGTTTGCCAAGGTTATGGTCAAGCCGTGTCCGTGTGTGTGTCTGTGTGTGTGAGTGTGTTAGTATTAGTGTGAATATGGGCAGCTGTGAGGCACTCTGGCCTTCAACGTCATGGCAGCTGTCAGCTGTCTTCTGTCACCTACACACACACACGTACACAAACACACAAGGGGCAATGGCCTCTTGTTAGAGATGTACCTGAGAACTGTGTATTAACTCTGTAAAAAGCCAAAGAAATGCAAGAATTAACGTTAACCATGCTAATGCATTTGACATGCCTTTCTTCTCAATATCATTGTGATGTGTGATGGGCACCCATGCTCATGGCAGAGGAAGTGTTAACTCAACTGGAACGTTTTTTTCTGTCCTTCGAAAAGGAGGAGAAGAAAAAGGAAGGGGGAGTGAGAGAACACGGCTAACAGGACTAGTCACGGCAGCCTTGATCCTGTCAGGTATTCACACCATTGTCAGTCCATATAACGGCCAGGCGTCCGTCCGTCATCCCCGCGGTCAGACGCCTAATCTGCCCTTTGAATGCGTGCTCTGGAAAAAAGCAGCCCCGGCGACACGCCGATTCTCCATTCACTCTCCCCTGCCGAATGCAATCACTGGACAACCCTGCAATAACGCTCTCCCCCGCCCGACCTCCCTTTGAAAAAACAAAATAAAGGTGGTGGCCTCGTCATGCTTAGGCCCGCCAAGATAAATCATGCACTCCAAATTAACTCCCATTCAAAGGGACAAGGGAGAACAAGGCGCCCGCGCATGGCCGAGGCGCTCCGAAGGCACTATGGCTCGACTCGATAAATGTCAAGCCGAGTAATTTTAGAGTTCTGATTAAAATCTTATCGAGGCAGGAAGTTAATGGAAAAGAGTTAATGAGAAAAAAAAAAAGCCAGCGGATTCTGCCGTACATCTACGCATGAGGCTCCTCTTGAATCGGCCTCGCTCAGGTACTCGCCATTCTTCTCCAGCTCAAAGATGTGACGTAAAAAAAAAAAAAAAAGTGCTTTCCCAATCCCCCAAAAGTGCCAAAGAAGGACAAAACCAAGATTAAGCATTGGATCTCCAGTGTTTAACATTTTTTTTTTTTTTTAATTCAAGGTAAAAGTTGTACAAAGTGTAAAAGACAATGCAGATTAATATTCCACACAGTAGACAATACCCCATGATGGCACATTTTATTTAATGATTTATGATATATCAGTATCCAGGGTAAATTTTCCAACAAAGATCTGACTCTCTAAAGTGTAACAGTGAAATCTGCAATAAGAGTAGATAACAGTGTTCCTTTGTGTCTGTATAACCTTGAATAAACATTCATTCAAAGCTTTTATAAAGTTTTGCGGCTGCCGTAAACCAAAACATTGGCCTGCATTTGAACATTTTGGATCCTTACGTTCCTTAATCCTTGTGTTCTTACGTTTTCTTTCTTGGTGAACTTTTGAATGTTTATAAGCAAACCTAACTGGGGGGGTTCTTAGTAGAACAGTTTTTAGAAGCTAAGAACCTTTACCTACATAAAGGACCCTGATAAAATATATCAGCCTGTGTGTTTTGTGTGTGTGTGTGTGTGTGTGTTAGAACAATATGGGTAAAAAAATTACCATTCCTGGTGGGAAAAGCCAACAGATAAGCAAAAGGTGCATCATGACCCATGAACTGATCTGTTTTAAGGACATTGATTATGCAGCCTATTTTCCAAAGAATATATATTACCAAAATTACTGACTACTCTGTGAATCCTGTCTGAAATTAGCATGAATTCCTTATATTATGCACAGTCTGATATTTGTGGGAACACTTTCTTGCGTGTTATGCGTCTTTTCCAACAAGCTACCACCTGTCTGATCACTCCTCCACCTCCTCCTTGTCTGCTGTCTCTAGTGCTGAGCAAAAGGGGATGTCCTGCGCTGTTGTTCAGCGCTTCTGTGCCCGAGCAGAGGAACGTGCAGGTAGAACAAACACAGTGGTCTGCTGTACAAACAGAGGAGGACAGGAGCAAGTGATGAATGATGGGAGTGGTGCAGCCGGCAAACAAGCAAGTCGAGGGAAATCAGAGGAATTTGGCTTCTCTGAGAGAGTGAGATAGATAGAGAGACACTAACAGGCTAAAATGAAAAAGATTCTAATCTAGTCTTGTAAATATGTATGTACAAGGAAGATATGATTTGTGTAACTATTCAGTCTTTAGGGGAAAAACTGGCTCTGTTATGACTGTGCTGTTAAACAGCTATAAAAGCAGGAAAAGATTCATCAGCGCTCAGTGTGTAAAAAGATAAAAAATCACAAGGTTTAAAAAACACAGGTTTGCTGCTGATTTTCACTTACTTGAACCTGATGATAAACTTATTCTGCATGAATTACTGTTTATTTTGTTCCAGGTCAGCCAAGGAAAAAAAAAAAAAAGTTGTGCTGACATATTTCACTGACCATAGCGGTTATGTGTGTATGTGTGTGTGAGAAATTGTGTGGATATTTCTCGCATATACATGTGTGTCTCTATCTGTGCTCATGCCCATGCTCGCATTGTGTTGCGCGAGCACAGTGACACAGTTTGGTTGCGGAGTCTTTGACAGGAGTGAATTAATTGGGCCCCCTTGGATCATTTGTCTTTATTGCAGAGGCTAATTGGAAAAGAAGCAGGTGTTAATGGAGAAAGCCGGGCGGCTGTAGACCGAATCTCAAACACCGCGCTTGTAATGGAGCTCTCTGAGTGAACTTAACCATGTTTTAATTAGATTTCGCTCCCAAACGAAACCACACGTTTCTCCTCTCCACCCTCTTAGGTGAAGTGAATAGCCTAGAGAAAGACACGAAAAGAGAGTGAGTTGAGATGGGGGGTGGGGGTGGAGGGGGGGGGGTAAGAGCCGAGAGAGAGAGAGAGAGAGAGAGAGAGTGACGAGGGCAGGCAAATTTACAAAACCATATTGTCTCTGTAATAGGGTTTCGTTTGGGCAATTGGGACTCCCCTCCTACACACATGCATATGCACAATGGAGGTGAAACTTGAGAGGCTCCCATGCTGTTTACAGTACATGGCCAAAGCATGAGTTGACACCATGCTCCAGAGTCCTTCTCACATGTGCAAATAATTTAAGTCTTGAGCCCCTTCAACACACTTTTGAACATGTTCACGGTGCATGTCCATCTGACGCTGGCACTCGGTTTGTTTATGAAGACTGGGCCGATAAGGCGGCACGTTGCTAGGAGCCAAATGGAATGGTGTCTGGATGTGGGAAATCCGGACGGGCCTGGCTAGCACGCTGGCCTCGTTAGCGCTCACCAACCTAGTTCATCGCTAAGTGATGTCAGCAAGTTTTAATGGAGGCCACATTTTACCAATTATGCCACGGAGGGATGTGAGCTGAAATGAGCGCAGGCTGTTTTGATGTGGTGTTTACTCGTTGAAGAGTTGTGTGTGTATGTTTGTGTGTGGTCTCTTTACCGCTTGGCCTCTTGCCACTGGCTAACCTTAAACCTTCAGGTATGTGTGTTACACACTGCGGAACGTACAGGAAAATGTAGCGTTTACTGCAAAAGATGCATCTGCTTGGTCTTGCAGACATAAACTTGGAACTTGCTTACGTTGTGTAAAAGAATACATCTGATCCACAATTCAGTCACGAAGAGCATCACCCTGCTTGTCAAACAAACGGGTTTTAAAATAAACTGAGTACATGCAAAGATCTGATTCGTTCCTATATAATGTTTCCTCTGCCCACATTTACCCAAAAATTTACATTTGTCTCGTCAGTGTTGGGGCACTTACAGTGCATGGGAGGGCTTTTTTTTCCCCTTCCTGTAGCATCTCCCCCTTCCTAATCCCTGTTCTAGTGTCCCTGGATCTAACTGCCAGTGGGTGTGGAGTGGATCTATAAATATAGATATATATAGATATATATATCTCTCATTACTGTCACTGCCGGCTTTATGGGGCCTCAAACTGCAGCCGCTGCCAAAGGCATATAAACGCAGAGCTAGCAGCTCCAACGTCAGCCTCATAGGACTTAGGATGCAAATAAAACAAACAAACAAGCAAACAATACTGCGCGCGCCCAGTCCAGAAAGTATATCTGAAGGTGATTCGACACATCACATTTTCCATTTCACAATGCCCTTTGAGAGATTATAATAGCCTTGCAGGATTTTCTTGTACGTAGTTGGTTACCAAGTATTGGCTTCCGTGTTGATAAACATTTTGAAATTAATATGTTCTTTCTGGCTGTGGAAGCAGCAAAAAAAAATAAAAAATCAATGGGGCTCCTTTTGCCTCAAGTACTATCCCACGCATGTGTGCCCTTAATGAAAAACGTCAAAACAAATTACAAATGCACTGAGCTCTCACCGTAGCCTCGTACCTTTCAGGGTGTCATCCCTGGGGCATGAGAAGTGTGTGTGAACAGAGTGCCCCCGTGGACCTCTGACATAGGGTCCAGCAGGGTGTTCACGTGCACACACACATGCATATGCACACACTGTGTCTGTGTCTGTGCAGTCAGAGGTTGGGAGGTAGTAGGTGAGCCTCAGGCAGCTTTAGCAGCATTACAGAGGGCCTTGCGCTAATGGTTGCCATGTGCTGCTTTCCAGACGTTTAAGGGGCCGCTAGATGCTACCTTCTTACTACACATCCAAAAACATTAGCACGTAATACCTTAATGCCTTTTGTGTCTGCTCAGGGTTCAGTGGAAGAAAGATATAAAACGAGGTAAACAGGCAGGAGGCATACATGTTTGTTCAGGCTATGCAGGAAAAGTGCTTTATTGTTTCGCAGTCCTGTCTTTCTCATCCCCTTAACCATCTGCTTTCACCCACTATCCCTGTGTTTTTTTTTTGTCCACCCCTACTTGGATGGTAGAGTGAAGAGAAAACGGCAAATGAGATTTTAACACGAACAGGACTCGTGTAGTTCATATTTAGTTTGGATCGCATTTCAAACCCTGATCCATTTTATCCAAGAGGCAGCTTTGGTCCAACTCTGATAATTGAGAGAATGATGCATACTCTTTAAAAAAAAAGGAAGAAGGAAAGAAAGAAAGAAAAAAGTTACTGCATGCTATTGACGCGCCATCCAGGAACAAGCTATGATCTCATGCGTTTCAGAACATTAATGCGTATGAGCAAAGGTATTCTTCTTTTTTGGGTGCAGAAGTTGCAAACGACAGTTCAGGGAGACCATTACAAAATAAAACGAACTGGGGAGTTTTAGGAGTTCCTCAAAGATCCAGCGTAGGTCCATTTTAGGTTATGCTCTTTGCATTAAAAACACAACAGTGCCCAGGATCTGAACTCAAACAGATTCAAAAAGTATAATTAGGTAAATTTACCCTTTACCTTTACTTTTCACACACACACACGCACACACCATGTACAGTACATTAGAAGAGAAATTTCTCTGTATTGATGAGAATCAGCAAGAGTTTGCAAAAACAACACATTATTTTAAGGTAGAGAGACGTAGTGGAAAAAAGGTATAATACAGGTGTTTACATAGAGAGTTATTAAAGAAAGTAGAGCACCAAACTATTCCCCCTCCGATACACCCTCAGATGCAATCAGTGGAAAGAAAGTGGTCTCTCACGGAAAAGCAGACAAGATCTTTTGCTCCATTTTCTAACCTCTTTTGCATTTGCCAAATCACCAGGGTTTTACATGTAAACATGAAAAGATACATTACACTGACAAAAGTCAGATCTATTATTTTTTTATTGCTGTATGTAACAATGCAGGCAATGTATATTTGATATAGCTTCTAATATTCTATCTTTTATTTAATTACATTGAATAAAAGATGCTACTGTTTGCTATATTGAATTACATTTTCATAAACATTCTATTGTGTATTAAGAATTGACTGTATTAAGAATTAACAAGCAATTGAGGTTTTTACTTCCAAATATTTTCACCTCCTTTAATTCACTATTAGTGAATAGTTGTAGCTAGAATCAA
The DNA here is from genome assembly GCF_024256425.1 of Clarias gariepinus. Taxonomy (NCBI): domain Eukaryota; kingdom Metazoa; phylum Chordata; class Actinopteri; order Siluriformes; family Clariidae; genus Clarias; species Clarias gariepinus. Next base: position 28,050,790 of record NC_071108.1, read on the forward strand.
AAGGATTTCTTGCATATGTCAATTTGTGACAAAACACCTACAGCCAAATGCATAAGTGGTTCTAGCCACGGCTTTATTGTCTTCACTAGTAAAGTAAAATAATTTTTTTTATTTGAGATATTAATGCTACTGTTTAAACAGCTCCTTAAACATGTCAAGAGAGGTGTGCTTGTGCTGGTTGATTAGTAATTTGCCAAGTAACAATAGACTGCAGATTACTTAGCACTTAAGTGCAATTACCCAAGACCAATAGAAGTCAATAAAAATGGACCAAAGGGCCAGCGTGATAGTCAATAACTGGTTTTTATGCTTTACCATGGTGTAAGGGTTTAAACTTATTCTGTAATTAGCATATGGACAAAAAAATTAAAAGGAAATATTGGGTCTAGGTTGGTTTTGTATTAAAGATGGGGGGGGCAATCAATTCAGTTATGAATTGTGATTTGTTTGTGTGGCCAATTGATGTATTAAATGTATTAAAGTATTGAAGGTTTAACTCCAAAATACATTTTTTATTATATTTTTATTTATATTCAGTATCATTTAAAAGTTTGAACACACCAGTTAAAAGTTTGGATTTATTATCTACATTTTAGAACAACACTAGAGATTTTAAAACTACAGTTGTAACACATATGGAATTAGGTAATTAAGTAACAACAACAACAACGGTCAGCTGTTAATTTTTTTTTTAAACTAAGAATAGCTATTCTGCAATAGTTCTTGCAAGAACAGTATTGTCAAGTGTATTTGCAAAACCCATCAATCACCATGCTGAAACTGTCTCTCATAAAGATCTTCCCAGGAAAACAAGACCAAAACCTACCTCTGCTGCAAAGGAGAAGTTCATTTAGAGTTACCAGCCTAAGAAATCACCAATTAACAGCACCTTACAATGTAGAAAAATCCTAGTAGGGTACAAAAGTAGGAAAGACCATGGAATTAGAAGCCGTGTCCAAAGTTTTGACTGGTAGCATATGTTTGCATTTAAAGTGGGAAAATTGTGCCATTTCTAGATAACCCTACAGGTAACAGTTTTATGTTGAAGTTAAGTACTATAGTATTATGACTAACATGAACATTATACTGATTATATATATTATACCGCGTTTCTAAATATACTGAACAATGTTGGCTGCTAGCAAAAGGTTGTGCTTTTTCTCAGTGTTGTGAGCAAGTTTGAACAAGATTCTTAGCAGTTCAGATAAAGTCAAGGTATAAAGCTTTATAGGTATGCCTCAACAATTTTAATTTATTATACATTTAATCCATCATACATCATTCAAGGTTTAAATTCTTTTACCAGAATTGGTAGCCATTCTAATATGGAATTGGGATATTATTATTATTATTATTATTATTATTATGATTATTACTACTACTACTACTACTACTTTATTACGAACTCATGGTCAAACCTTTTTTCAAATAACATCATTAAACTTAAGAAGATTCCCAGGCACAAAAAAAGAATTCATGAATAAACTTGTTGTGTCTAAACATATTTTAAAAGAGGCATTTATGATCTTACAGAACCGTGATACAAATTAAATCATTTGGGTATCACGATAATATTGTATATGTTGGTCCCTAGTGATTTCCATTGCTTGCAAGCATTTGCAAGGGTATTTCTCGCAAATGCTCAATTTCCCTCTGGGATTAATAAAGTTCTTCTTGCTTTTCTTTGAAGACTAACTAAGTAATTGTAACCCTACAGGTAAAGTACTAATGAATATGTGACAAATAAAAGTTGAATTTAATTGAGAATACTTTGTTATTAAATGTTTATTGAATTGAAATTAAAATTAGCATAATCTAATTTATTCTAATCTAATAAGTTAAGGATGTAATTGGGTCTAAATGGCTAATTGGAAATAATCTAATTGGAAAAGGAGAAATTCTCATTTAAATAATTATAATTTAAATCTAATAATTGATAATTTTAATTACTCTATTTCAGTGCTTTCATTTGGGTTACAATTAATACTTGCACTGTCTGAGTCTTGTCTTTAAAGCTTTAATAGTTTTATCCTCCATGTAAGCCTGCCTTCAATAAAGTGCTAGCTTGAGTCCTATTACGGTGTAAGTCTGAGTAGTTAATAACTTTCACACTGAAATGGGGGTGTCCTTGATAAATCGCTATTCTCCATCATGTTGGTCGGTATGTGGAAATAATAATAATAATTAAACTGTAATAAAACATAGTGCTCAGAGGTACTACTGTATGTAGATCAAACATGTCTGAGAAAATGATAAAAGCAATCACGTTTATTTATTAAACAAAATTCTGTGATAATGACAGAAAATTGTTAACTGTTTAGTAAAGTCCTCTCAGCAAACTGAATTAGTCGTCCATGTTTCCCCAGCCTTGTACACGGAGCATGTGTTGTTGGAACCTTACTTAGTGCTGTACACACTATACTCAAAGAGAGAGAGATTACTGCCATGGAGAGTTAAGTCCAATGGATTCCAGGATAAAGATTTCTTTCAAGCAACAGCATGGCCTTATAGCCATAGTCAGCGTGAAAATCAAATCAAATCGATCCTGTACAAAGACACAGACGGACTTGTTTTGCACTCAGAGCGAGACGTGCACTCATGTGAGCTGTGGGGGCTGTCTGGAGCTAAGCTATCAAAGTCTGTCAAAGACTCCATTTTAGACCAGGAGAGTAATGTGCGAATTTCTTGCAAATGGCCTTTTGTAGCAATTAACAGGTCTTAATTACGGCTGAATGGGGAGCTGAGTGGCTAATCTTGGCTTCCAGGCCTTCAAAAGGCTCGTCAGCTATCTGATTATACATTGATCTATACACTCCGGCTATGTCCGTAATTTAGCACACACATACCGAGAGAAGGTCTCGATTTGTTTTGTTGTTTTCCCAGGCTCCAAGAGCTGCCAATTAAACCCCAGTCATCAAGTTCATTTTGCAGTTACTGTAATTAAGACTCTAATTAGTAAACCTGAAAACACAGATGATGAACACAGAGAATTGGTTCCGATTATGTTTCTCAAGCTTTTCTGCCAGGGGCCCTCAATCCTGGACCAGCATCAGCGCAGCATACCGATGCCTAAAATAGAGCAAGATACTTTTATTTAGTATCACCAAGGCGGCACAGCATCCATTTTTTTTCTTGCAGTGGTCCAAAACATGAGGCAGAAGCAACAGAATGTCTGAGAGCTCTCTGCCAAATTCCCAAGTTAAGAAATAGCACAAGAGGCTATTATTTTTGGAATGGTAGAGAATGATGTCATTACTCTAGTCCTGGTTAGCATGCTGTTGTAGTCAGCTGTGTGTAATATGCTATAACTGCATTTAATCAATTATTATTTATACTAATGTTATGGTGTTAAGGGGTTGTTTTAACATATTTGGGCTGTTTGATTTCAGTCCTATATATGCATCTTGTCTGGTCACAGTAAAGCACTATTAAAAAAATAATAATAATAAATAATGAAGTACTATCAAAATGATTTGTATCAGGACTAAGAATAAGAGCTAGATATGCACACCTGCAAAATCACATACTATAGTAGTCCTACTATTCTCCAGCAATGCGCTTCAAAGCAATCTCCCCCATCCTCACCTTTCCTTCTTCCCTTGAAGGAAAATAAGCCTCTCTACGCAGCACGCGGCACATACGGACAGAGAGGGTCGAGATCGATACCAAAGGTCACTCCTCTAAAAAGGCCAGTGGCTCCACAAGTATGAAATGTCACTAGTGAAATATGTGCTGTGATTCTGGGCTGGACAGATCAACTGCCTGGCTGTACAACTCGTTCTCTTGCTTCGTGTTCGGAATTAAGGTGGATGGAGTTTTAATTGAGAAACACACAGGCTTTATTTTTTTTTCTTTTTTCGTAATCAGGCGAGCTCAGGAGAGAAGGTGAAATAATGAGAGACTTTGTTATCTGGGGGGTGACTTGTTCTGCCACAGCATGAAGTGACTCTGATGATAAGGTTCCACTCATTCCCAGTTGTTGGCAATCTGTTGGCAATAAGAGCCATCTCAAAATTTAGGGCTATGCTTCTGTAACGAGGTGTGTTTCTGTGTGTGTGTGCGGGTGGATGAGTGAGTAAGAGAAGGAGAGGGAGAGAGAGAGAGAGAAATACAGGACCAATATATTTTTTGTGTGTGTAAAGTGTGCAGGCTCCAGGCCCCTGCAACGCCTACGCGTGTTAAGAGCGGGTCTTGACTACACGCGGATGTGTGTGTGAGTCAAAGGTAAAGGCAGGCAGAGCGAGGCCGCCTGTTGCGGGTGGCTTTTGATGGAACCAGGCAGCTGGGTGTGTGAAGGAGCAGGGCAAAGCAGAGGCGGCCTGGCTCACCGCTGGCCTCTATTCACTGGCTCTCGTTAAAAGTCCTCACCCGCTGCTTCCAATCAGACGCTCTTTGTAGCTCTCGCTCTGTGCCAACGCACCAGGCCTATGGTTTCTCAGCGCTGGCACATCTGTCTCTGAGTGAGAGAGAGAGAGAGAGTGAGAGAGAGAGAGGGAAAGTAGGTCGGTACTGGAAAGAAAGGGGAAAGCAACACTTATAGCAAGAAAACACATCTGATAATGTGATGTCATCTTAAACAAAAACGTTGCCTCTTTAGTAATTAATTTTAAGTCGTCCCAAGTTGCCTCTGAACCATCTGTGGTGTTTTGTTCCTGGCTAATGTGGGCTACAAAGCTAACTAGCTTCTAACACAAGGCTGAATCCCCAATCTCTCTCTAACCCCTGACCAAGGGCACTGCTTGGTGTGTGGAGCAAGGGATTTTATGCTGTAGAGCACTAGCTTTCCGTTTTATGCTATTTGGTATCCAACCCCTTAACCATGAAAGTTTTATTATTTTTTAATATTTAAGTTAATATTCTAAAAGGTGTTTAAATGGAAATATAGTTTAAGTCTCCTAAATTTCTCAGGACTGTCCACCACCTCCATGGTTTCTTGTCCTCATCTTTTGACTACATAGTACCAATTAGAATTTTAAACTTCTTTCACCCCTCTTAACTGAAATGTCAATATAACCCGGTGGTATTAAATGGCATTGCAGAACTGCTGTAGAAAAGCAACATCATATGGAAGGAGTGCTGTTAGAGGCAAACATTTAAGAAATCCATAGAGGCTGTTGTACAAAGACACATCTATTTCTGAATCATAAACTTGAGACAGAACGGATCTAAATATTGGTACATTATTTCACACGTGAGGCTCCTGTTGGAATGAGTTGAAAAATCCAACACACGAGGAAACACTTTACAACCTGGACAGGAAGCGTACAGATGTCATTAGGGAGGTTGTTCATGTGCCGATCAGCGCTCTTCTGTAATAAGCTGACGCTCTATGTTGTGCAATTCCTGAGACATCTGAGCTAAAGAAGTGATTTAATCTCTCTACATTTTTTTAGTAGACAATCCTGTCAAAACAAACCCTGAATTTGTCGAACCCTGCTATCTCCAGATGGGCCTCGTCCTGGTGTCTCAAGCACCAACTTGAACGCATCGCAAATTAGCGTGCCATCTGTGACTGTTTGGTGTCCCATTGACCCAGTCTTTTAATCGCACGTCCAGGTGCGCCGATCACTGCCCTGTCTCCTTTAAAGATTCACGTCTAAGAGAGCTGGATCCGAGCTCAGGTTAACTTCCTGTAACCCAAGCCTCTCCTCATCCAGCAAGAGGGGGAGAACTGAATTAGTATGTACTTGCGCTGGACGCAAAGGGTATTGTCAAAAAGCGGTGTCCTGTGTCTCGATCCCATTACAAAGGTAAATAAGGAGAGGACAAAACTGTAATCCAAGCATTCCTGCTTCAGCTCTTACTGATGTCATGTCCGTCCCTCTCCATTCAGGCCTTTATTGGATGTAATTATGTGATTAGTTAGGCTTTTATAACTTGCACTGAGGCCAGTGTGGTAGTAAAGGAAGATCATGTGTGTCACTGAAGAAGTTTCACCTGTACCTCAGGGTCATGAGATACGCTCGTACATCAGCATTAGGTAAGAGTGTTTATTAGGTTTCATATAAGTATATGGCACGGTGAGAATAAGGAAATATAGTTACAGCAGTACAGTGAGAACATGTAAAATAATAATGTGGACTTAGACCTCAATGTGTTGTCTGGATGCTGAGAATTAAAGTAGCAGCAGCAACTCAAGTTGTCATTTTTTAAAAATGCAACTCCGTTACATAGAAATCGATAAATAAGCTGCATTCGTGAAAATTGGGCAACATTAAAGAATGTGTTGTAAACCGCTGGACTTGGAAATTCGTCTGTCTTCCCCACCAAGCAGTTCCACTCTGACCTAATTAAACGATGCTGGATAACAGTCAAGTCATAAGCACAGCTACCCTGGGCTTTTACAAAAGCTCAACTTAAACTTAAAGAGATTAGACAACTTTTGCAAGATATTAGCTGTTCAAAAATGAGAAAAATGTCCGTAAGCCTCTTGAGCGCGAGAGACGAGCGAACAGACGTTCTTTTGTTCCCTGCGGCCGGGGTCCTGGCTCTTCAGCACCGTGTGCGGGACTGGCCTACACGCCTGATCCCTGGCCCTGTAAACCCAATCAGCTTCAGGAATTAGAGAAGGATTAAACTCCTACCTACTAGTGCAGCACTTGAAAAAATATGAGGAGAGAAGAGAAGAGAAGGGGGGGCGTAAAAAAAAAAAATGCACGGCCCACCCAGGAGGTCAAGAGAGGAGAAAAGTGGGAAAAGGTAAGAAGCACGGGGAAGGGGAGGGTTGGATCGGTCAAGTGGACACGAGGTAAAAAAGGGATGAGGATTTCTATATCTCTTCATACATCAATGCATGTACTTTTATTTGATGCATTTTTATCTTCCTCTGTAAACTCAAAGAGCGCATTCTCATTCTGCTGTTTCATAGTTCAATCCTCTCTCTCTCTCTCTCAATTTCTCTTGTCCCTCACTCCATGGTGGGCGGGCTAAAAGAGATAAAGACACACAGATCCTTTGGTGTGTGACGAGGCCTGGCCCCTGTCATCACAAACCCCTTGTTGTGCCTGTGAAATCGTCCCTCTGCCCCCGCAGAGCGAGAGAGAGAGAGAGAGAGAGAGAGAGAGAAAGCGAGGTGGTCAGACAGAGCCATGTGAGGAGTGTCATATGGAACAGCTTTAGTCCCCAACCCCTGTATCATCCTATCAAAGGAATGCTGGCTGCATCTGGAGAGCAAAGCTGCCTCATGTGTGCCAGCACGGGCAGGGTGGAGGGGACACAGTGACTCTGCCAGCCTCCCCCATACACACACACACCATGATTTGCCACTATTGCAACTTGTCAACTCCTGTTCCTTTACACTCCTTAGTCTTGCCTTGACCTTTGGCCTCAGTATCTAGAAGACAGTAGCAGTAAGAGATATTTTTTTACTTGAACAGGGAAATACCAAGAAACTACTCCCTCACACACACTGATCTCTCTCTCTCTCTCTCTCTCTCTCTTTCTCTCTTTCTCTTTTTCTTTCACACACACACACACACACACACACACACACACACACACACACACACACTTTTTCTCACCCAGATCTGAGCACTGTGCTTGACTCTCTCTCTCCGCTTGACCTCTGGAGAGTGTCCTTTTCCCCTTACACCATCGTTCCCCAGCACTCATCCTATCTCTGACACTGACATTCTTTCACTTTAGCAGCGTTGACTGGTCAGATAGGCCTTCCTCAGTAGCATAGCGCCTATCTCAGAATGCGTGTGTGTGTGTGTGTGAGGCAGAGAGAAAGAGCGATTATTAGAGAACCTAGCGCAGTTAATTGCTGACGGGAGTTCATGTGAACTGGACAGATTTTAAATCAGGACACTCTAAGACCATGTCTTCTTTTGGTAAGTTTTTTTTTTCTTTTCTTTAAAATTAAGCTGGATTTAACTGAATATGTCAGAATGTGCCGATTTTACATGGGGAATCGTCGTGCTAAACTACGTAGCCTTGACGTTAGCCGTGCGAGTCGGCTTCTTGCGAGAAACGTCTCTCCAAGCATATCGTCGCATCATCTTCATCGATGCCAGAGTGATCATTTCACTCGGATACTCGGAGGTCTTTCATTTTGTTGTCAGCAAGGCAAACCAGAAGAAGATTACTGTGCTATTATCACCAGACTGATTACATGTGATTTACAGTCCTGAGTCATGAACAGCTTCTCCTCCTCCTGACAGCAAAACAAATGTTAGACAGAGAGGCCAACATCATTTTATTTCTCCCCTGTTCTCCCACGCTTTCCCCCCCTCTTCTTGCTATTTCTCTCCCTGTGCTTATGGCTCTCCCACACCTTTGTTGGTTTTATCTACGTTGGTGGCTGTTTGATGCCTGTGCTTCAGAGAGCCATCCATATTCCGTCCACAGGGCTGTCAGCTCTGAGCGGAGGTGCTCATTCTTCATTCTCTCGTTATGTCTGTCCTCCTCTCCGTCTGTCCTGTCAGGAGGCTTGGTCACCTTTAACCCTGGTCTCCGCTCTTTAATTTCTCCCGCTTTCTCTACAGCCCAAGGCTGCAAAGAGGCACATTTACTAAAAACTGCTCTGACGGTGTCTGCCAGGACACTGTGATCGTGATATGAAATAAAAGCTTCTCTTTTAGAAACTTACAAATTCAGATGGGCAGCACAAAACAAGAGCTAAATAGATATTTAAAATATATATATATATATATATATAAAATAAATGATGAATAAAAAGAGGGTGCCGTTTCCCCTCTGCCTTCTTCCTGTCCTTGTACCTTGATTCCCAGTTAATATAGAGACTGATGAGCTCAATTTGGTGCCGGTTCTCCCAATGCAAAGATGATTAATAGCTCTGTGAGGTAGCATCAGCCGAGTTATCCTCGTTCAACATTTACCAGCCAGCGCGCCACAAACCCCCTCCCATGCACGCAACCGATGACCGAGGCTTATTCATTTCCAAACGGAATGGAGGGAGCCCAAGCAGGACTCTGACACCTCCGCACATTCTCTCTTTCTCCATCTCTCGACTCTCGCTGTCTTGCCCATTACATCCCCCACTCCACCCCACCACAACTCCCTCATCTTCCACTTGCTTATTAAGTGTCTTTCCCATTTGTTATGCAAATGGGGCGGCAGAGGGGACGACATCATCTGGAAAGTGCGATAAATATTTGATCAGGCATAATGGAAGTTGTCGAGGATGTCTAATTGTGCCACACGTTATCTGGAGGGAAGTCAGCCCCGGCCTTTGATCTCGTTCGCTCTTTTTTTTTCAACTGCCTTCATCATCTCCCACTGTCAAATTCATTTTCTCTCCCACTCTCTTTCCCATGTCCTGCCCTCATATCGTCCCTCTATTTCCAGCAACTCCTTCTGATCTATGGGCAGAGCGTAGCTGAATGTCCCTCTTAATGTCACACCAGAGAGAGAAAGAGAGAGAGAGAGACATTGTGTCATTGAAATCACCCCCTTCCTGTTCCCATACTACTCTTTGATAGGCCACTACTTCTTTCCTTTCTGTTGCACATTGCATCCTTTGTGGCGCTGTTTTTTCCTGTTTTAGGAAATGCTGGGCCACTTAGAGGTTACTTTACGTCTCTGATCTCGTGTGTGTGTGTGTTTTTTTTTACTGTGCTGAGAGATAATCATATCTGCTTAAACACTATTCTAACCATGCACATAACGTGCAACGTGCATAGACATTAATTGAACATAAATCCCTTTCTTTAGCACTTGTTAATGCAAGTAGATGGCAGAACAACATGGTTGGTATACAGATGGGTTTGACCTTTTTTTCACATATAGCGATTTGAACTAATTTAGTTTATTTCCAATATGAAAAAAAACTTGCAGTGTATTTGCTATACCTTATACATGATCAACACATCAAACTTTTAATTCACTGCCATGTAGGTCACATTGTACACTAAAGTAATGTAGCCATGTCGACCTCTGTGTTACCTGGTATAACGGCAAGGCTTGAAAGTCATGTGGTGCATCAGTGAAGTTCTATCGATCTCATTTAATGACTGAAATGTAAGAGTCGTTGTTGCAGAATGTCACCAATATGTTTACTCTCCTGATATACGTCATGTGCTTGTGGGAGAGTGGTATTCATAAGTGAACCTTTTTTTCATTAGTTCATTAATTCATTAGTATACCGCTTAGTAGTATAACATGCATAGCGTATATATTCAAAACATTCTTTGCTGAAATAGTGCTGATGATTGGTGCTGCACAGTGAGTGCGGTGTTGGTAAGTTGTTGTTTGTTTGTCCTCTGGAATGTTTTGACAGGGTCTATTTGTGCACTCGCCTCATCCGGCCCTCTCCTCCATGATCCAAGCTGCTCATCTGCGCCACCGTCCACATCTTCGGCTCTCAGATCTATTACGCCGGAGACAAAACAACTTAATTATGGGAAGCTGATAAGCAAATAATAATCTCTGTTCAAATCAAACAATTGGAGTCTCTTCAAAGACACCAAAGAAACAGAGGGTTGCACACACACACACCCTCGACACACACCCACAAACATGAACACAAAGAGAACGAGAGAAGTAGAGAAGGCAGTAGTTGTCCTGCCTGAAAAGACCGGAGGATTTGCATGAAGTATAGTTGGTGATTCGGTGATAGATGAGCATCATTTTCTTAATCGAGAACTGCTCATGCTTTGTGTGTACTTATCTTTATGCTTTTTTTAACGATATTTTTTTAGGATTGAGCGTTACAAGCTCGGTGTGTGTGTGTGTTTACGTCACGGATTCGGGCTCGGACCTGTTCTTGAGCACGGTACTGTGAACTTGGGCGTGACTTAAGTCGAATAGACTTTTAAGAACCCTACATTATCAATGCTCTGTGAACTGCAAAGTCAAATCTAATCCTATACGTCTCATCCTATATATCAATGACATTAGGCATAGCACAAAGGTCGACTTGCTTATGCTCTTCTTCTTTTTGAGTTTATTGGCAGCTCCCAAACCACTTAAGTGCATACTGTCACCTGCTGTTTTGGAGAGTGTAAATGTGCAAGTGTCCTCGGCCATGAAGCAATATTACTAATGTGAAAGCTGGCCGCCAGATGAAAGGGACGGTGCGACGAGGGAATCAACGGTGCCTAGAGTGAAATCAGTAGCTCTTCTAGGGTCTATGAAACAATCTTTATTTTTTGGTTATTGTCTATAGGATTTTTAACACCATTCTTTAATTTGCACGTAAGTGTAAACCATTTTTCTTTTTCTTTGACTACTTAATTTAAAAGAGTTGTTTGATAAATCGTTTGTTACACACAAGTAATTGCAGTGAGCATTCGCATGCCTGCTATCTTATTTCTCCTGCTTCCCTTCTATATGGCTATGAGGTTCAAGAGAACCTGGGTGGACTACCCCTTTGGGACCAGTAGGGTATTTAATCAGGTTGTGTCCAAACTGAGGCAAATCAGACATCACGAAATGTCACAGGAGTACCAGAGGGAGAGAGAGAGAGAGCTTGTGACTGGCTGAATCATGACTAATAGTTCAGCTCAGCATCCCAAGAGAGCAACGGCGTGTTGTTTGAGATGTCACACGGTGAACGGAGACACAGATAACAGAGACAAAAGAGGGGCTCAGCTCACATTACCAAGGGGACCACCTCCGTTTAAAGAGCGCCATTTGTTCCCCACATCGACCCGGCGACCTCCCTAATTGCTTGCCAATTATGTGGAATTCGACGCAATTCGCCGGCGCTTTTAAACGGGAAAATTGCCTGCTTCTAACCCAACAACCCCTCCTCCTTCTTTAGGCTACTCATCTCTTGAAGGTTAAAAAGACATTATTTATGTCAGGAAGTGAGAAGCTGACACAACAAGAGTCCATGAATCTAATAAAAATCACTTTCGGTGTAGTCTATGAATGTTAATTAAGTGTAGTTGGGTCATTAAGCATTAAAGACAGCAGAGTATACAGTAGGTCTGTGTGACCTCCTAATCATATCATTTAATATCAGATTAAAATTATACAGCATTTCCTTAAATATTAAAATATATAAAGCAGTTTTATTAGAGAAGTAATATGGTTTATTCGTTTTTGTTTTTTTATAAAATCAGACTGATTAAAATATGAAATATGTTAAGAACGTCTTAAGAAAAGTCTAAAGGAAGCACATTAGTCATACAGTTCGTGATTCACATTAATAGGCCAACATTATCTCTAATATAGGGTTGGATTAATGAAGTTATGCTTTTAAAATTAAATAAACAGTACATCATTCTATTTATCTTGGACATAGCCATTACGCAAGCCTTTAGATCTAGTCTAGTCTATAAACCCCTGGAGAGAGCTAAAGCAAGAGCGTTCATGTAGTTCAGTAGGGAGCTACTTACTCTAAACTCTCACTCATGAACATAAACTTTGGCCATTCAAGATTGTTAAAGATTGCAGAAAAGAATAGTGCGTCTATTTTTTTTTTAGAATGTATTAGCCGCATTTCAGTCAAATATTATATTTTCCACTTCGCAGCGGATCTTTAAAAATGACTGTAGTTGCGGCGCAACAACTTTTCTGAGTTTTTCTGTCTTCTCAGACCTTTTCTGATCAGAGCATGTCAAGGTGGCACCACGCAGTCTCAGGCGGCTGACAGCACGGGTGGCCCGTCAGGCTGGAGAAGCGGGCCCGAGTCCCTTTCCCAGAATTCTTGGGGCTAGACTCATTGTTTGTCAGGAGGGTATCGGGCATTGTGTAGCAGCTGATTGTTGCTCGGCCTGGTTCTCAGGTCTGTTGTGCTGGAGAGCTGGCTGCATTGTTCTCAAATGCACTTGTCACCATTCACTCTGCCGGAGCATCTGTTTCCCTGCTTCCTTCCCCCTGTAGAACAACATGGCTTCCTTTGCACAGAACTACTAATGCCAAGAGTTTTGCCCAGCTTGGTACTCAGCAGGGAAATTTCGAAAAGTATTGATAGATTTATTGATTATTTTTTTCGTCATTGTTGTTTTTGAGTAGTAAAGACAAAGAAATTCTCAATTACATAAAAAAATTGTATTTGTATATTTTGTAAATTATATATATATATATATATATATATATATATATATATATATATATATATATATAAAACAAAATAGCACTATATAAAGGATAAGCAAAGTGAAATACTTTTCAGCTCAGCATGTGTAGTAATCATGTAGGCCGTTAAGTCTGAGTAGAAGATCATACTGTACCACCATAGCAGGTTCTGACATGCAGCGAAACTATCCTGGATTAAATGAAACTAGATTTGATGGTAAGTGGATTAGCTGAGCTTGAAACCGAACAAATTACAGACACTTAATAATCATTTAATCAAACATGGCGTTTGCTTAATACGGAAGTCTCTTGCGTTCTAGCCTTTTTCTTTCTCTAAGTAAAACTTTGACGGACTAAATGAATCAAATAAAGGGCGGAGGTGATGGCTGCAGTTCAGAAGACAAAAGCATATACAGTATGAGTATATATATCATGCTAGTTGTGCTAGATGTACTGGATTTAAAAAAAAAAACATAGACAAATATTTACTCGTATATGTTTTGGCTTACTAGGATAGTGTTAATTTAGGGAACTGCGTTTAGTTATGTATCCCACGACGAGTGCTAGTGCTACCACAAGAAACTTGTGTTGATAGCAGTTTTTGTGACAATGAACATGCACTGACGATATAATATGCTGTAAAGTTATTTTTGAAGTCGCTCCAGTTGCTTTATGGCTGCGTCTGCTTTACTGTGTTCTGGACTTCAGTCAGGTACGGTTGTGTTTCCAGCCTTCTGACGACTGAAACTTTCTCCCACACCATGGAGTCCCTGTTCCATTTTATTGTATCATTTATTAGCTTCACTGGCCTGCGGTGAAGGAAGAGTGTGATGAATAAAACAGCTTTCTCATCTCTCCTCTATAAGAGAGTAACAGTGTCTCCCTCCCCGTGACATTTCATGTAGCCGCCTTTCCATAGAGTGGTCACTTCTCCATAAATGTCATCCTCAGCTGGATTAGTGATTTATGAATGTCGGCTATAGGAGCGAGTGAGGCAGAGGTGTACAATATGTGGGACAGAGATAGGAGAGTGAAAGAAAGAGAAAAAAGAGAGAGAGCGAGTGGAAGGACAAGTGTGAGGAGAGAAAAGCTGGAAGAAAAAGGTTCCACCAAGAGTGCGCTCCTTTAGCTCGAGTCTGACTGCTCAATGAGCCAGAACAGCGTGATTAGCCAGGCTAGTGCTGCGGCCGGCTTATTGAGCGACCTCGCCTAATTCACTTGACCTGCTCGCCTGAGTCCACACACATAAAAAAGGCTTGCTGAGACAGACTCAATTAAGAAATGAGAAGACATCATGCTTTGGGTTTCCTTCACACATTCTGGCTGGAAATATAAAGCACTGCATTGTGCCAGTCACTGAACAAGTAATAAATATATACACATATCAAAATAATAATAAAAAAAGATGTGGTTTAATGCTTTATACCACAATTTACTGTTAAATGTTGGGTCAGAAAGTTTTTATTCATTAGCTCCAGTAACGAGGAAAATCACCGGTTGGCGATGTCAGTGTGCTCATTCTATTACACGATCATTGCTATAGTAACAACCACACAGTGACTTATATGATTGATGCTTTACAGGGAAAAAAAACTGTTTTAGTTAAGCTTTGCTTTAGGAGACATTTATTTAGCTTTTTTGGGGGGAAATAGTCTTAAAGGACATCGGAGACGTAGCTGTAACTTTGGGTTTTTTCAGTGTTTTATTATACGATCGTTCAGGCTAAACACCATGAAAAAGTTCCTTTGACTACAGGGTTAAGAATTATACAAACCATGTCATACTCCCTTAGATAGCTTGTATGGCCAGTCAGCATTTTTAAAACCTTGTTTGAGGGGGAAAAAAATCTTTAAGCAGCCAGTGACAAGCAGCCATGTGCTAGTGCTCAGGTGATTCCAGTCCGCAGTCCATTCCTTCATTTATCTCCATTATTCCATTCTGTCTTTGTTTTTTTTTCAAGTCTTTCTGTTTATCAACTCTTCCACATTGTACCTTCTCCTCCATCCTCTACCCCAATTTACTCCATCTCTCTCTCTCTCTCTCGTTCTCTGTCTCTCTCTCCCGTTCTCTCTTAAACAACCCCCCTTAGATTGTGTCCCCGTGCGGCAGCAGGTCAGTGGCATGCTAACACTTTTGTCAGTGTGATTAATAGCATGGTGGATTGTCGTTAATTCACTAGCTAATGACTAAGACCGGGGCCAGTCGAGGAGTAATCGGGTGATGTATAGCCAGGGAGTGCTCCCTGTGCCAGAGGTGAAAATCATTTCCCCCACTCAGATACCGTTGCAGGCCAAACCAATGGCTTTTCCTTTTAATAAAAATGAATGCATTTTTTTCTTTCCTCTTCTCCTCTCCTCTCCTCTCCTCTCCTCTCTTTTCCCTGGGCTGCAATTCCCAGTAGTTCGCTAAATGAAGCTGTTTTAATACTGGCTGTATTAATGCCGCTGTGACACCTCTTTTAACTCGGATGGGAACTTGCACAATCTTTTACCGAGTTTCCTTATATGAAAAAAATCAAAATAAAATACCCACATGCTTCTGATGTATGCTTGTATAATAGTGCTGAGGTAGTCGTCGTCTACTAGCTGTAGTCCCTTTAGCGCCGTTAGCGAAGTGCTCGGTTAGACAAGTGTTCAGTTACAGTTCTGGGCAGCTCTCATCCACCCCCTGATTTCTTTTCCACAGAGAGGGCTGTGTAAGCCTTGCAATTAAATACGAGCGACGGCGTTTCCTCCGAGCGCATTTGGGAAGTGCAAACAAATTTGAATTCTTATGGAGGGAGGCAGGAGAGTAGAGGAAAGGGAGAGGGGAAAGGTTGAATTTGTTCCTGAATAAGCTGTCACTGGTCCGGCTGTGTAAGGCTGCGCTCTCAGCCCGAGGGCAAAATGGTAATGTGCCCACTGAAACACAGGACCGGTAGATGCCTGAGGAAATGAGCGAGAAGAGAGAGGCTGGAAAAGAAGGGCAAAGCCAAGTCAGATGGAGTAGTGATGAAGTGGACTGCTCACCTCAGTGAGTTTTCTTTACACAGCTAAACCGTGCTGAAAGTGGGGCAGCATGCACAGTTAAAATGCCTCGTGTGCATGTTGCATTTTATATTTAAATATGGTTTACTTCTTCCTGGAGTGGTCAGGATGGTTGATGAAAACGTTTTTTTTTAAACCCTTCACAGAGTTGGTTTTGATTAAACAGTAAGCTCTTTTATATATGCTTTAATCTTTCCTGATTCACATAAATCTTTTTTTTTTTTTTTATGTGTAGCAACATTTCCCCAGTATGACTGAAAGAATTTGTGGTATTATTATTTTTTTAATAGCAAAGATTTACAAGCAATGCCACTCAAGGCCATGCTCCACTCCAGTAAGAGCCGCAGCACAGAGTGTGTGGAGCATATGCTGTTCTGTCATTACCTAGGCTCAAGACTTCTGGCATTTATTAGCAAAACCAGCCTTCTGGTGCTCTCGCTCTCCCTCTCTCTCTCTCTCTCTGGATCTCCCCCACTCTGCCCTCCCTTCCCTGGGTGATGCTTGCAACTCAATTTGGCAAATGTAAGTTAGTATTGATTATTATTAATATTTATCATGTTTCTGAAAATGTCTTTTCCCAAGCGCTATTAATCTGTCGTGTTAATAAATGTCTGTGCAAGGTCTTGTGATACTCCCCAGGGAGAGCCGCAGACTAGAATGGCAATCAGGAGCCTGACAGGAGCAGCACATGCTCTCTCTCTCTCTCTCTCTCTCTCTCTCTCTCTCCTAGACACAGATGTGTCGTCTCACTCCTGCAGGCCCTAATATGATTGTGGTACCTGTTTAGGCTTTGTGTTGAGACTCTTTAAACCATCTAATGACATGCATCTATTAAATGCAAAAGGTGTTACAAATCATGCCACGGATCACAGCTCCATGAATAGCGCTATCTTGCAGCTCAATTATCTTTTTTTTCTCTCTTCTTTCTTTTATTACCGAAACTGAACCAATTTTCGTTCATTGCAATGCGAAAAGCAAACACAAAATAACAAGAACAAAAAGTCTGAAAATTATATCACACTAGTGATAGTGTTTTACCATCAGCAGTAAACAGATTAGATGGTTATGTACTTATTATTTTCTTCCCTTTTTTCCCCCAATTGTTTTCACCAGAGAAAATAAAGAGACTGGTAAAAAAATCGGCTATTTATATGTCTGTAGCTGCTCAAATAATAAATTAATCAATAACCTAATAAAAAATTTAAGGTGTCAATTATTAACAGCTAAAAATATGGCTGTGGTGTTTACACATACTTTTACTAGAAACTAATCAGCCTTTTCAAGGGTGATGACAGTGAAGTAGGACATGGAAATGCCATCCTGTTGATTATTTCTCATTAAGGGTGTTTTATTCCTTGCTTAATTCAGTATGCGCTTATAATAGTACACAGTAATACATAGCGTACATGATCTACTCTGGGTCATTAGTAAGCCGCTGGAATTTTCACTTTCAGTTCAAATGATGCTCGTACAACTCTCCCAGTGCTGGCAGGCTGCAGTGCGCCGTGGGCTCGACAGCTCGGCCACGGTCCTTTAGCACTTATTGTGTATCGACTGTTCAAACAGCCGCAGTGGTCAAGGTCAATTCCTTTAGCACTTTCTTCAGCCAGTTTGTCTTCCTCCAGCAGACGAGGTGGAGAGAGGCTTCGAGTTTGCCCTGGCTCAGATGCTGCTGCACACACTGCACACATACACGCTCTGGGTGTGCGCGCGCCTCACAGGTTTCAGGATTAGCATCTAAAACACTGAGGGCATTTTCAATGCACATGCATGAGGAAACTCCCCTGGTTTCAATCTGCCCCATGGCTCTCACCTCACCGGAGAGGCAATATTGCTACTTTAAGTGTTACTTGGAAACAATCCCTGCTGCTTTTACAAGGGGAAAGAGTGCAGGTTTCTGGAACGCTTTTTCAGTAATCTAGCGAACTGTCCCTTGCGCCCCCTTTTCCGAACACGTTCTTGCGTCAATTCGAAATAACTGTGCCATGGAAAAGATCACACAATTTCATCCCTCCTCGTGCACACGTGTGCGCTCGTGTACATGTTCGATTTTTTTACTGGCACATACATTTTTTATTTCCTTTCCACATTGAAATAAAAGCAGTAGAGCTGGAGTTCGAGTCCAGATAAAATCATCAATTTTTTTTGCTCTGATTAAAGCAGAACAGGTATTTAAAAAAAAAAGTTTCCCGTTGTGGCTCTAATGATGGCAGTAATTCTGTAAGTGGGACCACATTTCTGGATTATTAAGCGCGCGAGGAGAATAATAGACCACATGGTATGTTTGAATTACTTTGGTCAACCTGTACTGCTACCAGAAATACCTATTTTTTTCCTGTCAGAGGCAGAGCTATATTTTCCTTTCTTTGGTCCAGCACACACTTTGTGTTATAAAAGTTGCTCGGCGTTGACAACTCACCTTCAGAAGGAAGAGCAATTTGCTGAGCACTAGAGCAATAAGAGCCCGAGGTTATGACTGGCCTATAACGTTTGACTATCGATCGCATCACTGACATTATGTGTGCAAAAAAAAAAAAACGTTATCATTTTAAATGCGAGCGTTTCTGCCGCAGTGCTGAGTCTGGAGAAACACGAGAGCTCTTGAGTTCAGGCTGTTTATTTGAGTGCAGGATCCCTTGTTCACATCTCATTTAGCGCAGGGTATCTACAAACACAAAAGTGCATGGTTCAGTCAGAGAATAAACTACAGCTGGTGCACTGAAGCCTTATTCTGACCGCTCGGAAAGCTATTATTGTCAGTTTAAATGAATGCACTGGTACTTATAATTCCCTTTCCTCTAGTATTAACACATCACTGAAAGTGCCAGCGTGTGTAATGGAATCTAAGTTTTTTTTATTTTTTATTTTAAATCTGTTACTTTGACATGCTGCTTGAACTCTTCCCACGGAGAGCTGTTAAAGCTCAGAACTTCAGGAAGAGCGGAGGAGCTCCCTGCGTGTGTGTTTGCATGTGCGTACATGCGTGTCAGTATCTCTCCCGACAACGTCAAAGGGCGCCGCTTGAAAAGCGTCACTTTTAACGATTTATCAAATAAATCTGATGCCTTCATGTGGCGGGGTCGGGCTGCACGGTAGTTTCCGTTGGAATAACAAAACCGAACAAGCACCTCATTGTGACCAGAGCTTGGAGGAGGGCAGGACCCCCAAGGTGCGAATTAATGATGGCGGCCTGGTGTAATCAGGATAAATAGTTCAGTATGAGGAGGGAGAGAAAACCTAAAGAGGCACAGAGGAAGGCACTATCTGTCTCTCACTTCTCTCATCCAAGTACCTCCAGGAGACAGTGCTAACACTGCAAGTCTGCGTAAAAACCCCTGCCAAAGCATTTCAAAATGTCAGCTTTGTGCTCCGTCGCACACGTTCCTCGAAAATTCTTTTTTCCCCTTCCTTTTTTTTTTTTTTTTTGCTTGCTCGAGTATGTTTGAATTCTTTCTGTCACAGAGAATGGATTTGAGTTTTCATTCCATGTTCATGACTCTTCTCCGTGTTGCGGTGTGAAATCCTATGAATATGCAGACCTCAGAAACATGTTCTTAATACTCAGGCATAAGAGCTTGTAAATCGCATTGGGGTTTTAAGTCGCACAGCTCTGGGTGGTTGCTCCATCTCGCACAAATGATGGCTTGTGCGTTACGCTCGGGCCCTTCGGATACATACGCAATTTTACATCGCTCACTTTTAGTGTGTATTTCTGCAGCCCTCTTTAACTAGGGGATTTAATAGATTTTCCAACCCTGTCTTTGCTTGTTGAAAATTGTACGTGATGGGTCAGATGCCAAAGAAAGGCAAGGGGAAGGAGGGGAAAAAAGAGTTTAATGGGCTTGAAAACACTTTTGATTTGCAAACAGCACCAGATAGGGAATGGTTGTAAAATTTTAATTGATCTGTGAAAAGGAGAAGCTACTACTAGGCCACATGTTCTTCAGTTAATTGCCCGACTGGTCTGAGACTCCAGTGAAGTCTGATCATTAAAGAAATTGGTAAAACGTTTCTTTTCCCTCTGAATCGCAAGATGACGCAGAATCTCTTTTTTAAAAGCTCTCGCCTGCTTTTTTTATGGTTGGGTTTTTATAAGATAAATTTCCTGGATCTCTCAGGATCCTTGCGTTTGAGAGGCTTCATCACCAGATGTAGAATAATGCAGATTAAATGGTTCACAGTTTAGTGTCTGTTAATTCCTTAACTGTTACATATTTTTTTAATATGAGACAAAGCAATTTAGAGAAGGATGTTTTCGGTGATTTGCTTAGCTTTATAATTTTCCTCCCTCCAAAAGAAGCTGAAAATTAATAGTATTTTTTTTTATTAAAAGTAATAATCCAATTAATTATTTGTTGCTGCTGCATGCATCCAGCTGTTTTCCTGATACTTACAGCTGTGTGTGTATGTGTTTGTGTGTGTGTGTGTGTGTGTGTGCATTTAAAATTGCCCAGAAAAGCATTCAAACTAGTTCACCTTAACCTTGTGCAGGAAGATTGCATTTCATATACATACATTTTTTTTCACAGCTTGGTTTATGTTGCTTATGAGTAAATAGCATTTCAATTTGAAAGGAAACAGTTCAGAGCAATAAAGTTGTGTTCTTGGCAGCACTCACAAGGGGGCTGAGTCGTGGCTGATTGGAAGCACTCCTGGCGTAATTGCGGCCTAGTTAGCTCTGATTGCTGGTCCTGTGTTTGGATAGCAAACTGCACTGGTGCTTCTACAAATTACACTGAGTCAATACGTGTGCACTGGCATGGCTGTTGTCATGGACACAAGTGAAAGTGGCTGTTGCGTTCGTAATCCCCAGCTCCAGTGAAGGTAATACAGCTGCATCAGTAACTTGTGGAAGTGCTTGCTGTCCTTGTACTTGACATTTACCCTGAATTAATAGATTACAAAGCAGATTTAGGTTTTTTCCCATAAACATTGTGTTCATTTTTAAGCTCTCAAAGCAGCACAATGTATCTTGAAAAAAAAAATGAACAACTTCATGACTCCTGGCTGTAATGATCAGTTTTTTTTTTTTTTTACCTCCATAACCGCAACGGCTAAATAGCACAATTACTCTGTCAGGCCGAGAATGACAATAAACATAGGTGACTATCTGAACGGTTGAAGATGACTGGCCGTGGCGTCAGACCGCACAGCTATTTGGTCTTATTATCTGTAAGACGATCAGACAGGAAATGGTAGTGGCTGTGATTGAGTGGAACAAACGCCAGAAGCAGGCTGGAATGGAGCTGAGAGTCATTACAAAAACCTTCGGTTTTCCATCTTCAGGGGTTTGAAGAAGGCCAGTAAAGGGATGATAGCTACAGTACACACATCATGATAGTATGAATGATGTGAAAGAACAGTGTTCACATCTATGTAGAAATTATATTGAGAAGAACTTTAAAGCAAGAAGACACTTCTTTGCGTTACCATTCAAACATTTGGACACACTGTTTAATTCCATGGTCTTTCATGTTTTTTTTTATTTCTTTGTTCTTTGTAAAGCAATGCTGTGGGAATCCAGAATATGCAAAAATTAACTTTAAACATTCATAACGATTTAAGCCTCTGTAGCTTTCATACTTAAGCCTTCATAATTACTTGGT
This sequence comes from Clarias gariepinus, assembly GCF_024256425.1. Classification (NCBI taxonomy): domain Eukaryota; kingdom Metazoa; phylum Chordata; class Actinopteri; order Siluriformes; family Clariidae; genus Clarias; species Clarias gariepinus. Next base: position 28,072,409 of record NC_071108.1, read on the forward strand.
GATTTCTGAAGCTGGTAACTCTAAATGAACTTCTCCTCTGCAGCAGAGGTAGGTTTTGGTCTTGCTTTCCTGGGAAGGTCTTCATAAGAGCCAGTTTCATCATGATGCTTGATGGATTTTGCAACTGCTCTTATACAATCTTATACAAGAACTATTCCAGAACCACTATGTATCCCTATGTGTTATTTTATAGTTTAGAAATCTCCAGTTTTGCTCTAGAATCTAGAAAAGTAAATTGAAATTAGAGATTTTTGACTGGTGCTGTATATGCTTCCATAAATATGTTCTCATCACCCAGTTGAACACTAAAAACAGCAGGAACTCTCCATATAACAACTAAAAATATAGAGTAGAATAATAGTTTAGATTCGCACACTATTGTTAATGATAACGATTATTTTTGGTCATATTGTTTCAGATGACAGTGAGGCAGTAGACAGCATGTACGGCACAGAGCTGAACCCTGCAGCGGGTGAGAGTGCGGAGGAGGAGACGGAGGACAGCGTCATGTCCCCAATCGCCATGGGCCCTGCCTCGCCCCAGCCCAACAACGAAGACTTCACTCCTAAAGAAGGGTCGCCCTACGAGGTGCCTGTCTACATTCCTGATGACATTCCCATTCCTGCCAACCTGGAGCTGCGCGAGTCCTCCGTGCCAGGTGCTGGCCTCGGCATCTGGGCCAAAACCAGAATCGGGATGGGCGAACGCTTCGGACCGTTCCACGGGCTGCACAGTTCCACCATCAAAGAGACCACTTATGGATGGGAGGTAGGTACAAAAATCAACAAATAACACCATTGTTATAAAATGCCATTATTATGAAATGCGATTACGGAGATGCAAAGCGATGAGAAATCGTACATACGAGGCCCACTAGAGGACTCGCGGCTGAGGTAAGTGAATCTTAACCCAGTGTGATTAGCTTCTAGTCTGTGGGAGAAGTACAGATCAAACACTTGTATCCTGTGCGCATATTCTGCATGGATCTGATGTCATTACTGCGCTCTTGAATGACCTTGTTTTCTTTGCCTTCTTTCACAATGTCTTGTGATGTCGGTTTGCAAAATCCTGATTACAGAAGAGATCTTTTATATTCTCCCGCACCCACAATATCCATTTGAGTGCACTCATTTGGTCATGCCACATGATACGGGGAAATGGAAGAAGCGTAGCATTTGCAAGGAGCTGTATTGAACTATTCGTTTTCATTTACAGCATGACATCAGGGTATATTGTCGTTGCTTCATGAAGATTGTTAGTGGTCTCAGTAACGTTTGCCTGCTTCTGCATGATCAAGACTCTTTCCTGTATATGGCTATATTTATATATATATATATATATATATATATATATATATATATATATATATATAGCCATTCTCAATCCCCTTCTATTGGCTAGTAGTTTATCATTTATAATAGTTTATAATAGTTTACACTGTGGGATTCTTTCTTTGAGACTTTTAGCTATTGCATTTTTCTCAAAGCAACACAACACACACTCAAAAGAAAGCGCTCCCCACCCTCTTCTGTGTACATCAGACGCTCTATGATTGGTTATTGAGTTGATCTAATGGAAAGATGAGAAATGTCGTCTGGCTGCGGCATCTTTCAGACTCAAACGTGTAACTTAATGAAGATGATATGATGCTTTCCACTAAGAATGATTTTTTTTTATTTCTAAAAAATACTTTAATCCTTTCTTCAGCTGTCTCTCTATTTTATTAATCTGATGGGATTTAATTGACATTTAGTAAGCACATGCTATAAGCTGTTTTTAATTTTTTAACTTTATTTTTTTTTTTGCTTTGTACAGTTTTGCATTTTGACTAGACTCTTGACGCGCCCAGGGCTCGATTCCAAAAACTACACTCTCCCTCTTAGGCCGCAATGGCTTGGATTCACCGCTAATGGTGCTCATCAGGATCCGGCCCCAGGAAAAAGCCTGTCTGTGTGTCTGCCTGACACAATGCTCAGATTTCAGCCCCAATTTATGCGCTCAAGCACTTTCGCTTTACTTTTTATAAGGAGCACTCTCAAGGCTCCACTCGACAGCGTAACGATTGACAAGGAGCACATCGATGAGATTCTGCACACATACGCACACTCACAGCTACACATATGCACACACTCACACACACACACACAGTGTGCTCTCACACACTTGCTGAAGACCAGAGAGACATCTGTTGGCCCATCTGTGGCAAACCATCTATAAAAATGATACTTGCCGGCAGCTGCCGGAAATTGGGTGAAGACAGTGTGTAAAATCTCGTCGCCACATTTTATGATTTCTCTCTCTTTTTTTTTTTACTTACTAATTTTGTTTTTGTTCTTCTGAGAATTTATTAGATCTGTATGGTTAAAAAAAGAAATAAATAACTAATTTCCACGATAGCAACAACAGCCTTTGGATTTTAGGGCATTATGCCAAAAATAAAAGGAATGAAAAATAAAGTGAAAAGAGAGACTCCCACATAGGAAAGTTGGCCTTTTGAGAAAATGAAAGAAAACCCTGCCTGTCTCTATTGCTCAGCATGGTGAGGGGGACCAGAGCTCTTATCGGGGATAGTCATAACAGTCAGGCATGGATAGCCATCGCAGGACTCCCAGAGGAGATGGTCTAGACTACGTCAGCGCTCTTAGACAAATAGACAGTATGGAGAGAGGAGTAGGTCTAACAGCACTGGGTCAGAGGTGTTAATAGAAGCGGATTACAGCAGAGCCACGCCGAGCCAAACACAACTAGATTTACGAGAGTTGGTTTTGGAGTGGACAGAATTAAAACCAGAGTGTAATCTCTAGCCCTGTCTTTGCATTTTCTGACTTGCTGATGCGGTTTGTAAATGCGGCTGAGCTACGTATGTGCGGCGGCCTGGGAATACCCTTCACATGGTCAGATTTTAACATTTCGAGCTATTTATAGGGCTACAAACTATAGGCTTGGGCTGGATGAACTGGCATCCTATCAAGGGTGTATTCCTCCCTCATGCCCCAGTGTCATATAGCTATATATAGTCATCAGCTGACTTAATCTTATTGTCACATAACGTTGCTGAGCTTAGACCTGACCAACTGCAGTGAAACCAGATCATAACACTGCTTCCAGAGGCTTGTACAGTGGCCATGATGCATAATGGTGCATCACTTTATGTTCCCTGATGCAGCCATCACTTTGATGTAGGTTCAGTCTTAAATTATCAGACCGCATGACCTGTTTCTGTTAATCCGAAGTCCAGTCTTTATTTTCTTTATGCAATTTTTTTTGGTTAGTCTCATTAACAAATAGTTTTCTTATGTCCACACAGCTTTTGTGAAATGCTCTTATTTTCACTGTTAAACACAGCTATGGATCATTTAAACACTGCGAAGTGTTTAAGTGATCTCTATTTAGCATTCTTTGTCGAAACACATTTCTTCCACAAAGTTGACGTTTCAGCAATATCACTCCAGATTTTAATGATGTGATATAATTTGACCCTTATATATAATTAAAATTATATATATTATATAGTTCAAATATTATAATCTTGTTACCAGGAAAAGTGAAAAAGGAGAATACATAATCACTGCCAGACTTTTATAGTTCCTCGTTTTGATTATCAGCTTCATCCATCTCAGTCTTTGGTTTGTCCATTGAGGTAAAAGCATTTCCTACATGGGCAAGAAAATAATCTCTGATGACTTCAGTCAAATCGGTTCTGTTGTCTGCTTTTAATTGTATAAGTGCTCTTGTTTTTATGGTGTTAATGATGATATGAAGGTAGAAAAGTATCCCAGACAATTTAAGAGCTCAGATTTCTAATTTTTTAAATTCTAACTTTACTTAAATTTACTTAACTTGCAACAATGTGATGACATGGTAACAGTTTTTACATGAGAAAAGTTTGTTGAAGACGTTATGGTTGTTATACTTGTACTTCTACCCACATACTTATTGCAATCAAATAATTAAGGTTAGAAACTAAGCTAAATAAAACACTGTTTTGTGGTAAAACATAATATGTTTTCTTAGAGTTGAGATGGCAACGTATATACTTCACAGAAATACTCAGTTTTGCTCAAAAGACCAATTTTGCAGAACTTTCTTGGATCATCAGACATATAAAAAACACTGATATTAAAGTCTGAAAGTCTTCAGATTATTTCTGCTCATGACGGTGTGTGTGCGTGCTGCGGCAACAGCTCAAAGAGGTGTGGGTTAATGAAAGCGAGAGCAGCTGTAGGTGGACGAGGACGCCTTCCTCCGACAGTACCTCAGGCTGTGCCGTCCCTGACTGAAGAGGTGTTAACTCAGATTCATTTCAGCGAGACGGACAGCTCAATCTGCACGACGCTTCGCCTCAGGGGCTCCGCTCGCGCACAGACAAGAGATACAACCCATCTATTTAAAAGCCATTATGCTTCCCTTTATCACAACATAATGTAACACTGGCCCCCGCCGCACACCGTTTCAATCAGGTCCGTCTCCTGGAAGGGCCCCAGGAGGAAGGTGTGTAGCCACTGGCCTTGTCGGTTTATGGACTTGATAGTTCAGTATGTTTTTGTAAGAGGGGTTCATTGGCTCTGCTAATGGTATTGACAGAAGTTTTGGGAGCACAGCGGAATCTTGACACTGACAGACTAGCGGAAAAGAGCTATCTGATTCCGGCTCCACTGGGGACTGCTGTCTCCATGCATGTCCATCGAGTGTCACACCCTGTCAGATATATCTAGAGGGGACATTTGTGTCTCTGTCTGTTATCCGTTTATCCCAAGACAGTATGCTTTTGTGAGTGGATTGGCAATTGGTTAGGGTAGGGATGGGGATCACAAAACAAATACTGTACAAATAGAGAATTTCTGTTCATTTGTGAAGTGTTTGTGGTGTGTTGGAAAATGTTTCGCCTGTGAAGGTTATATAAGTCTATAATTGCATAACGTAATAGCCCCTTGTGTGATGTGGTGAGCTGAAGCAGTCAGTAATAAACAATGCTGACATTTTCTGTTGGTGAGCAGGTACAAGAAACGGAACAACTGAAAGGAAACATTGGGCAATGGACAACTGGTGCCAAAAGTATTGGTAGTACGTACCGGCAGCAAGAAGGCAAGAAGGCGTTTTTATCCATCATATTGCCACTATCTGTCAACTGAGACTTGTTTTAAATCCAAGTCAAACCGTGAGTGGTTAACATGGATGGTGCTGGTGGCATTTAAATTGCTACTCCATCTGACTGGCTGCATAGTGGAATCTAATTTTAGACACATTACCTAAAACTATAAAACACAAACATGCACGAGACAAACATACTTAAATTTTTTCTATATATATTATACATTTATATCCAAATATAAAAAAAAACAAACAGAAAAAATCTAGATGAAAATTGGTCATTTTATTGGCAGATCTTGCAAAAACGTGAGTGACTAGTACATTTAAACTGTGTTTAAAACACAATATAAATCACACCTTCATCCTCTAAGTTTGTGACCCAGAGGGATTTCCTAACCTTAAACAAGCTTGCTGTAAGACTAGATAACAGTTTTGCAATTATTCTTTTATGATATTTTACAAATCATCTTTAAATCACTTAATTATACATACAGAACATGTGATGTAGACTGACACTGAGATTTAATGATTAACAAATATTGTGCTGGACAGGACCTTAATGGTATAAGTCCCGCCTCCAAGCTCTAGGTTTCCAACCAATCATAGAACAGAAGGTTGGATTTCTAAACCTCAAAAAGATGCTCGTAGCAGTTTAGAAATCATTTGTTTGTTTGTTTGTTTGTTTGTTTGTTTGTTTCATTATTTTGTAATGATTTGTCCCACTAGTCTAGTCTAGTAATTATTCTTTCTACACAAACCTGCATATGGCGTTCCCTCACTCATCTTTTTTTATTCTGTTCTGTCTCTTTACTATCTTATTTTCATTTTCGATCATTTATTTCACGCCCATTAGGGGGCACAGTAAAATCTAGCGACTGTAGCAAAGAGTTCAAATGAATACTTTCACTCAAAAGCCCACACAGTTGTAGCATCTGAGCCTAAGTCATTAACTATGTTTTTTGTGGTAATCTAATTTACTATTCACATGTACAAGAGGTAACACTACTGATACTTTTTTTATTCAGCTCATCTCACCAGGGCAGTTGGACAGAGACGCCTTTATTCATCCCACTCACATTCAACAGTGAAACAAAGGAGGCAATGTAGCCGGGTGAATCAGAGGGGGACTCTCAAAAGCTCCGAGATGGTATTTCTTCAAAAGCTAGATTAATGGTGTGTACATACGCCGTGCCCTCGCGGTGTGCCGAGGCGTGTTGGAGTTTTGATTCGAAATTTTCTCTGACGACAGTGATGACTCTTTGCTTTGCTGTAACTATCCCTGAACTCTGCTTAGTTTGCTAGATTAATTACATCGCTTGAGTTCACATCTCCGTGAAACTTAGACACCAGTGGCACTAGTATATAAATGACTCACAACGAGGGGCTATTTCATGACCCAGTAAATGAGAAGGAACAGGTTGCCTGTAGCCCAGTGGATTTGCATGTGCTCAATGGGCAGGACAATTTGCATACGAGTGCATGTTTTTGTTTTTTGCTTTTTTTTCCCCACTTCTGTCCAACAACAAAAAAAGGTGTTGGGCAATGTTTTTTTTTTCCGTTTTTTTTTTTTTTTTTTTGTGCAAAGGCACCTTTTGTGAAATTTTACTTTGATTTGTGTGTTAGTTTTTCCTGCATTCGACTCCTATGACTGATGCCCTGGCACATTCTTTGTTGTGTCACCTATCTCTCTACCTCTCGACTTCAAAGAGCTTTGACCTATTGATGACTTTGCTGCAATACAAACTTTCTGTTTGCCTTCATGCCTTTTTTTTTCCCTTTCCATATCGTCATTATTCATCCCTGTGAAGAAAAAAAAACCTGCTCTTGTCTGGCATTTTCTTGTATTTGCTATGCTGTTGACTTAGTGATACTCAGGATTGGATGTGTTCACTTTGCACCTTTGGTATACGTGACAGATGCTCTATTCTGCATGGTTGTCCCTCGTAGGTCAACCTGAATTCCTTTGTGTCCTGATCCTGCCTTGACAGCCCTTGGGTGACTTTTGTTTGTCCTCGCACTAACGTCCCTCTCAGCTTTTGCGCCACGCCCCGGCCCTATCTGTCCCGACCTTACCTTTCACCTCTCTGTTTGTCCACCTTTGTGTGTGTGGGATCGTTTGGCCGCCAAGCACGTGTGGAGATAGCACTCGCAGTTCACAGCTTGTTCAATCTGTTTGGGAAATGAACTGTTTTTATCTCGAAAAACAGGCCAAAGAACACATTGAGAAGTTCTGCTAGGGGTGAGCAGCAACAATAATCAATAGAGAACTAGCTGACTAGCTGGGGGAGAGGTAGCAAAAGATCGGGGGCAGAAGTATTGTATATTCTCTGACGTATTTTGTAATCCTTATATTTTATATTAATTAATCACAAATCACAATCCAGTATCATCTCACAGTAATGCTAATCTACCTAATAATTCCAGGTTCCTGCACATCTCAAAAAAGATGTCTGAACAGAAACTAAACGTTTCACTGATGGTCACATGACATCCTCCGTGTAAATATTCTCACTCTCTTTCCCACATAGCGTAAACTTATATCTTTGCTGTGGTTGTTCCCGGCTCCGTTGACCTGAGCCATGTGGGTTTTTTTTTTTGTGTCGTTTAAAGAAAACCTGCGTTTTCCACGCAAAAACAAGGATAAAATAAAATCGACCGCAGTTCTGCCCTGGCCTGTAATATCTTCCATTCACATTCGTTTTAGGTAGGTTTTAAACATGCCATTAACCAATTTAATCCAATTTTCCCCATTTTTGGAGCACTTGACTAGAACAGATTACATCTAATATTAAACATATGGTGTGTGTCGCAGTCAAAACACTAAAGCAGAGTGTTTCTTTTTTTTTTTTTTTTTTTTGAGCTGTGAAAAATGCCCATTTTGCGTCACATACCTGAGTAAACATTGTCAGTTATTCCCATGTACGTGGTAATTGATAGCCGGGGAAGCAGGCAGCAAATTAAATGTCAAGATCGATTACCACGCTGATGCCTTATCATTTGTTAATAACCAATTACCCCCATCTGTTAATTAATCTTAGGCTTTAATGAAAGTTATATAGAGGATATGGCAGTCAGGGTCACTTGATCTGGCTTTCTTGCTGTTTTCCTGTTATTTACCTTCCTAGTTTTACTATAGAAATCATTGTTACTGGGCTGATAAATTCTGGTGTCTGCTGTGCTGTCTTGCACTCCTTCTCCGTCGGTCTGTCTGTCTGTCTGTCTCTCTCTCTCCCTTTCTCTCTCTCTCTCTCTCTCTCTGTCCTCATCATTCAGAAGTGGGTGTTGATGAATAGGTCCATCAGCAGCTCTTTTGGCCCGGGGGCACAGCAGACACTACCTCTGCTCTACACTGCAATGAATGATGGCGTTTGTCAATGTTGTTTATGTTGTTAATTACAATGATATTTCCACACTGGAAACGTCTATTTGTCTCGTGGCTGTACTACTCACCTTCTTCTTCTTCTACTGGAGTTAATCAAACTCACAGTCAGAGGCAGAGGCAGAAACCCCTAGCGTCTGATGGAGAATAATACCTTCCTGATACGTCCAATAAAAATGTGTGTGTTAGATTTATTCCAGTTTGTGATGATAGTTTTTTTTTTAAATAGTATTATGCACTATGTATTAGTTAGGTTAATAAATAAAAGAAAGAATGTTCTCATAACAAGCACTATGTAGTATTTGAACGTGAGCAAAAATTATATATGAGGCTGGACTGATTGCCAACTTTGATAACAACATAGAATAACGCACGATACAATAAATTCATAATGAGACAGGCTGTTGGATTTCTCTAGTTACTTCAAGTCCAAGGCTATGTCTTTGTTAGAGCAATACTGTAACATCCCTTGTGTCTCATAACACGTCTCTAACCGTGAAACATTGTCAGCATTATTCATCAGATTTGAAGTGTTGCTCTAAAAATTACTAAAATGTGAAATAAGGATCCAGAATAAACAAAAAAACACTGCCATGGTGAATAGTATTAAATATGTCTTTTTACTGGAAAGAAATCCACTAAAAGGTTTCAGTCGTGTCTACTTATAGCTGAAATGTTGGAGAAAGATGTTCTATTTCTGAGTCCTGTCTGCTTTTGTTTTGTCTCCCCAACTTAACCCGCCTCCGTAAATCTGTCGTCCGGCCCTATGGAGTATGTCCGTCACACAGATTTCCAGTCTATGATTGCGATTTTAGAGATACTATTTAAAGATGGACGACAAATTAATCTCCAAGTGGGGTGATATCATGCACATGTGTTATAATACGTATAAATAGCGAACCAGAGGGAGAGATTATTGGTCAGTCGTTTTTCCTTTAGGAAAAAAAGAGGCTTTTTCACATCAGGTGTGCAAATGTGCTGGAGATCAAGGCATTAAAATTGTTCTTTGCATAAGAGTGAACAAGTGCTTGGTGGTACCATGTACTTAGCAATCTTGTGTTTGCTAATAGGATCACAAGATAGGATCCAATCTTTCTTGCTCTCTTTCTCTTGCAGTCTTACTCGCTCTCTCTCTCTCTCTCTCTCTCTCTCCGTTTCTTACCCACACCCGTGTGTTATCAGGAGAGACAGGATGTAAGGCTGTATAAGAAAGGATGAGGTTTGAGACCTGTTTCAGTTCCTTGTGCGTTACTTCTTTGTCTCTGCGGCTATGCTCACGCCCTCAATCATTCGCTCTTGACAAGTTGTCTAATGCTCAAGTGCTTTCTCACCCTGCACTATGAAGTGCTATGACACAGCCATCTCGGGAACAGGAACCAGTTCCTCGTGCCACTCGGTACCTGGGGTGACCGACTTGTTGATACAGAGATTCGGCAGATATCTCTTATCAGCTCTGTTCCATTTTCTTAAAACCAGGTGGACAACTTCATTCAGATCCACAGACTTTAAATACATAATGCGTCATGGGACGTGATAAGCCAATGACACCTTGTCCTTGATAAAGCTCTCGTTTTCACGCCGAGATATGATTCCGACTGAGCACAAAGGAATGATATTACGTTAAGAAATCTACTCACATGAAAAGAGGTCTCAGGGTGATCTTGTGCTGAAGTGCCCTTTAATAGAGAGTGATGAATCATGTGAAGTCTTTTAGGCAAGTAAAAATGGGAGTCACTTATATTTTTGTTGCATATTTACACATAATGTATTCATGCACGCTTACAGTATTACACAGCATTTCCATCATATGGAATATTTCTGTGTTAGTCATACTTAAAGTTTATATCTGTGGTTGATTGACAGATCATTTAAAAAAGATAATAAAAAATAGCAGCATGGAATATATAAAATAAATCAGAAAATAATACAGAAAGTCATATTTCATTTAGTCTTTCAGTGTTTATTATACTTTATGTTATAGTGTTATATGCTGTATAGTGAATTTTAGGTTTATTTGAAATAAATCGAACTTCTTATTTTTCCTCTCATCCTCCTTATAACTGGGCGAGCTTCTAATCCTCCTCTTCCTCTCCTCTTGCATTTCTCTCTCCTGTCGAGCTCTCGGGCCTCAGTCCTTCTAATTCGGTCTTATCAGTGCTGTAATTTAGTCTGAACAGCTTGGGTTTCTGTCAAGCCGCCACTGCCTCATTGTCCCACGCAGCTGTAGTTTAGATAAACCCTCAGACGGAACAAAGTCCACCCTGACCTTTACAGACCCAATCGCACTTGTTTCCCCCAAAACTAATTTCTGCAGCTTTTGACCCTGGGAGGGCATTACAGACGAGATGAGTGAGCATGGCAAAGACAGGAGTGAAGAGAGAGGATTTAGACGTCTGGCCGCCCATGGCTCAGTCTGCAGTGCCGCTCAGAGCGCTGTCCTGTGTCACGCAGAGCAAAAGAATCTAAAAAAAAAAAAAAAAAAGCTGAAGGTGGTCTTTCAGCATTTATGCTCAGAATGATCAGTGCGTTATAATTCATTTAATTTAGGAGATATCTGTTGTTTTTGTTTTTGTAGGTGGTGTATTTATAGCCTTATCGTGCCGCCTTATTATAGAGTAAGTATTAAAGATATTATCTAAGGCACTGAGTAGAGTGTGAAATGCTTGAGCTTGTTTTCACATTTTGACCATTATAATTTATCGGTATGTGTTATCATCAGCTCTGTCAGCTCGGCATAACTTCCTTGCATTATGTGACAAACAAGCAGAGGAAGCTGAGCAAAGAGTGGAAGCTTGGACAGAGGGGGGGGGGGGGGTGGTACAGGGTGAGATGGAGTGAGGGGGTGATGATGCAAACGGATTCGTACTAAACGCTCCATTTTTTCCCCCCTCTGTCATCCTTCAGCTTGATGAGCACTCGACGATGTAAATCCAAAATCCCACTGTCCGTCAGGCTGCACCCATCGAAAGCACTCTGAAAAGAGACAGACGGGACGCACAAGTGCTTCAGTTAGAGCCCCAGCTCAAGTGGCCAGCCAGGTTCGGGATGCTCGTCTTTGGTTCCCAGGGCGATGCGAAGCCCTCGCGCACACACACACACACACACACACACACACACACACACACACACAAGGATTAACTTTTCACATGGCTGGGGGTCTGCGCCTGAAAAGACCTGACAACTAAACAGCTTTATTAAAAAACAGAGAGAAGAAGAAGAGGGGAGGGAGGAGAGAGGGAATTCTTCACATGATGGCCCTGAGAGAGGATTTTGGATATAGAGTGTCCCTAAGGTTTTTTTTTTTCTGTCTCCCATTCTTTGTCTTTTTCGCTTGCTTTTCTTCTTTTTTCTTTTCTTTATATTTTTGAATTGAATGAACAAATTGTCTCCCTCCACCTTTCTTATCCTTCTTTCCTGAACAGTCGAGATGGATTCCTGAAGCCGATTATCAGTTAAGTAGCTCAGCATTGTGTCAGAGACAGGCTCAGCTACAAAATGAAAAATTGTAGAAATACTTAAATCTAGACTTGGGTGTCTGCTGTATATCACATGAGAGCTTTAATCAAAATATTTTTTTATTTTGTTTTAATTTCCAAATATTCCGCACGACTTAGTTGTGCCTGGCGATCTGAATGTTCTTGTGAAAGAATTAAAAGATCTTGAGGAACTGCAGTGACTGTCTGTACGAATGAATCAGGAAATTGAATCTGTTTAAGGACATGCTCTTGGCATGGCCCATAGCCAGACTAAGGACAGAAGGGTGGATGTAGTTAGTAGGGCATATCCTTTCACTGCTTCACCCACAGACTTAAGCTATCATTGTTCTACACTGTACATAACACACACAGAACTGAAACAGGAACCGGGGAACATTTTGTTGCACTGTTGAATGAACTGTGTGAATAAGTTAATTCACACATATGTAGAATTTTTTTTTTTTACTTGATTTAAAAAAAATGAAAAATATTAATATATGCATGAATCGAAATAAAATTTGTTGTGAAATATATTGTTGCTATTGAGAATTTTATGCACGAGGGATTTATTCATCTGAAGAAAGATATGGGTCCGGGAGCAATCTTCAGCATTGTGGGATTTCTTAAATGATCTCCGGTCGCGAGGTGCGCTTAATGCTACACTACAGTAAACTCCAGTAAAAATCCCTAGAATTTCTAAGACTCTCCAGTTACGGTGTTTACCAGACAATCTCAACACACCTTTTATAGTTTTCCCCTCCTCAGCCATCACGTTTCAAGATAAACCCTCCTCACTTTTACGTCCGGTCACTGTATCCCGTACAGGGCGGCCATGCACAGCTCCTGAATGGGCATCAGAAAGCTGATCTTGGCTAAGCATTAGGCTTAAGACTGAGGGTTTTGACTAACCTTAAACTGTTCTCTCGTTCTTTCTTTCATTTATTTTCCTTCATGCTTCATGTGACCTTGCTCTCTTCTCTCTTAGTCTTGTCTCATATGTTCTCTCTTTTCCCTCTGTACGCGTGCTGCTTTTAACAGATCGGCCCCATGTTTTATTCCAGAGTAGAAGTGTTCAAAGGTTTTGTGGTTGTTCAGTAAAATCAAGACATGTAAATTATTTCTCAATCTACAATTGTAATTCTTTTTTTTCTTTTTTTTAATGCTTTCAAATCCTCTTTTACTCATGCAATCAGCCGCTCACAAGTTTCTCCAGGTCACGTTCCCTATGAACACTTAGTACTTGACCTATCACAGAAAGCCTTTGATTGCTTTAATAGCAATACAATGGATTGGGAAGTGGAGCATATTAATGTACATAGGGGGAAATCTGCTGGCTTTTCAGGGGAGGTTGATTAGGGCAGCTTAGAAGTATCAAGCAAATAAATAAATAAATAATATATATAATTTTCTGGGAAAAATAAGACTGAGGAAATCTCCCGAATGTGTGATGGCTTGTGCACCACAGACATGTGATTCTGTGCGTTTTAATCTGTAAGTCTCTAAAATCTTACTCTAAAAGCTTCTCTTTTTCTTCGTACACACACACACACGCACACACACATACTCATACACGAGATATTTGCGGTGGGTGCCAGGCTTATGAAAACCAGCAGGGATTGTTCCTGAATTAAGCAAAGTCAGGGGTGCCTAAATAGGGGCCGAGACGTAAAGGGGAAACGGGGGGTCAGGCCTGGATTGTGCCTGAATTAGCCAGACTATTCAGAACCCCCTGAAAAGCTCCTGCGCTCTTTCTCCACTAGCAAATTGGGAGGAAATCTGGCTATTGTCACGTGTTTTGAAGTGGCTAGGGGTTTAGTGGGGTGCTTACCTACAGATGAAAGCTGAGACAATGGGGCGGCGTGGCCAGCATCGGCAGATGGACTGCTGGAGAGCAATCCTGACTAAAAGGGCATTTTGGAACTGTGGGTGCCGTCAGCCAGCCACTGGTGTTGGACGAAACAAAGATTCCTTAATAACCACCATGTTAATGTGTTCTGGCATGGTTTTACGCTTTCAAAGTCAAATCAGACAGCAGTTCTGCAACTTTTAGACAACAGTTTAGACAAAAGTTTGTTAATGCAGCGTATCATCGCGTGAAAGCTTTTAAGGACAAGATGAAATTCGTAATGCATTTTTGATTAGAAGGGTTTCGCTCAAATTGAATATGTTGACATGACACATGCATAGTAAGAAGTGTATAAAAGCTATTGTTTTTAATAAAAAATTACAGAATAACTATTTTTATTTGAAATATTTTAAAAATAGAAAAAATGCGATTGGCACTGATTGTGTCTTAGGATATGAGCTAAAGAAGATGAAAAGGTCAGAAATGAATAAATAAACCTTTCCAAACTTTGGAACAGCTGCTCTGCCTGTTGTGTTTCTAACACCGTGGATTTCGAATTCCGACTTTGTTGTGTGCGCGAGTGTTGTTTGTTTTGACACTAAGCTAATTTGAACCAGGAGCAGCCTGAGGACTCGTTGCTAAACAACTCACTTTGAGCGGGGTGCTAAAAATGCTTCACCTCACCTCAAAAAAGTGAACTGGATGCAGATCTCTTTCTATCAGTGCTTCTCTTTATTATCTTTATGTCTATAAAGGTAGCCTTAAACCTTTTGCAGCGAAAGTGAGAATAAGGTCTATACTTTTTTTCTGCAGTGCTTTTTTAGATATTGACATCATTTTGATTGAATCTTTATTTTCAGTAAAGTAAAAGTAAATCCTTTTGTTTTAATTTTTTTTTTCTGGTCAAACATTGAGTTACAAGTGATTAAAGTAATCTTGAGATGACAGAGCACCATCTACTGACTCAGTGTGCGACATGTGGGGGGAGCGAGTGCATGAACTTTAAATGGATGAATATTTACCACTTCAATGAATATTAATAGACTTCCACAGTCTCAACCTCCTGTGTGGACATGCGTGTGAGCGTCTGCGTGCGTCATTATGGCACACACTGATGGTAGCCGGAAAGCGTGTTGGTCAGCAGTGATAGGTGCTCTGGCTGCAAGCCCTCACCTCACCTCCCCTCTCCTGAGGCAGTGGGTCCATGTTTCTCGTCAGTTCGCGCACCCTCTTCCTCCCTCTCCACCCCTGAGGTCTTCCGGAGCCTTCCTCAACATTCTGCCCGTGTCCGCACTCTCATTAATCAACGTCAGGCTCAGACCCTGAGCGCAACAACAAGGCCAGTATTCTCCGGTCTGGCCCCCTCAAACGCTCATACATCTCATTGTTCCTTCACCGATTCACATGGCCAAGAGAAAAGGGCCAAGAGCCCGACATGAAAGGGATGAGACCGAAAAACGAGCAAGGACGAGGCATCTCTTTCTTTTCAGCTCGCTCTCCTCCTTTTCTTCCCCGCAGCACTCTCTGTATCTGTCTCTCTTTTCATTCGGAACAAAAAAGTTGCATCGTAGACATGATCGCTTGGGAATAATTAATTAGCAGTAATGAAAAAAAAACAGCTTGAGATAGTGAGGGAGAGAAAAAGAAGTACAGAGAGAGAGAGAGAGAGAGAGAGAGAGAGAGATGTGTGTATGCCACCCTTTGTCCCTTGTTTGTCATTAACCTTTGCTGGAACTCCCGGATGGAGCTGCCACTTTTTTTTTTTTTACAAAAACAGCACTTTTTTCCACCCAAGAAAAAAAAAGCATTTATTCATGTCTAGGGAGAGGAAACTCAAACATTTTTAAAGGGTTTATGCTGATGCAGAACATTTTGACAGACAACAAAGAGCAAAGATTCAGGCATTTAAACAGAGCCAAGCTGAAAGTGTTGCTGGTTTGCATAAGCCGAATGGAAAATCATTTCAGGCAAGAGAAAGACTAGCAGTGTATCTAATCTTCTCTCTCCATCTCTCTCTTTCTAATAAATATTCATTCATAAAAAAATAATATCAATATAAATCATTATCGATGGAATGTTGCCAATTTGTTTTTCGGGAGGTGCTTAAACATTTGTGATTTTTATTACATTTTTTTGTCCCTTGTGTATGTCAAAATGTTACAACTGCAAGATGATAGACAGGATAGAGAGAGAGAGAAAGAGAGAGAGAGATATGGCACAGAGTGACCCTCGCCTGGATGACTGATGACCCCTTCTCCTGTTCACGTCAGCCCTCTTGCCTAGCCTAGTCACATGCCACATTGTGTAGCGCTGTTTGCCAATAGACCTCTGTCTTCAACACAGAGAGGCAATCAGTCTTTTCATCTGTGAGCTCTTGCTTTCACACACCCTCATACAGTTCCTCCAGGCAGTGGCTGGGCTGGAGGGAGAAGGGCGATGGGAAATTACATTGCCAATCAATCTTTTCTCCTGTCTTGATGAAGGCTGTCTAAACTTTCGCTCTTTAACTAACCCTCAGAGGTCCATTAAGAATGCTGGACATAAAGTGGACAAACAATAGGGAAGATTAAAAGCCATTCGATTCTGCCTGTGGAGTTTAAGGGGTTGTTCAGGCTGGGAAAGAGAGGGCGGGTGGGCGCAATGGTGTCAATGATATTTTTAGGAAATGTACTCGTTCAGGAAAAAAAAATCAAAGGTATCTGATGTGATTCTCCCCCTTTGCTATCTTTTTTTTTTTTTTTGCCTTGACAGACCACAGTGTCCATTTTTGAGTGACATTTCACATTCTATGTGAGACTTTACAGATTACATAGCAATGTGGGCACAGACCTTTTGTTTTGTTTGGAATTTGGTAATGGAAGGTTTGCAAACTCTTTACTTAAACACCAGACACTATGTTTAAGCTTATTTTCATTCTTTAAGCAACACCCACATTGACACATTTCACACTTAGACTTAAGTGTGCATTAACAAGCCACTTGTTAGAGAGTAAGAAACCATTGTGAATTTATATAAGGACAAAATTCTGTTCAGTATCATAAGTAGCTCTAGCTAGTAAATATCCGATGTGCGTTCAAGTCAAACTGGGACTGCGTAAAAGAACAAATGGCATTCCTAGCAGATTTTAAGCACAGTACAGTGATGAGACTCTTAGCCACGGTAAAATATTTGAATGGTGCAAACATTTTAAAGAAGCCCGTACATTCATGAATGACAATCCCGGTCGAGGTGGCTCGGAGCCCACTGCAGTCGTTCCCATGAACACTCAGTAAGTGAAACATTTGATCCTTAAAAATCCACAGATAACTTGTCACTAACTTGTGGAAGAGGTGCATCTGTCTGTGTGATCTGTACACACAATCATTTATGAACACCACCTGCAAATTACAGGAACTCTGCTTGGAGTTATTGCCACATCCCCCAGTACCGTCCTGTCTCGCTTTAAGCCTTTTCCACATGTTTGGGCCATTAAAGGAGTTCCAAGAAGCAGGCCGACTGATCATGTCTCCACTGCATTGGGAAAAATTTTAACCTTGACGGTATCCAAGTGCTAGTGAATTCTGGGATAAGTGCATGAGTGTAACAGGATTATATAGATGATATCAAAAGGTTACTCGAATCAAAAGTCCCGGTTTGACTTGATCGTTTTTCATGCATAAGTTTTGCATGCATTGTTTCTTTTTTTAACATTTTTTTTTTACGTGAAACATGTTGATTGACGCAAACTTCAAATGTAAAATCACTAAAGCCAGTTATTTATTGCTAAACTGTAATCACTTGTTCAAACAATATAAATATGAACTTGCATCAAACTACTGTTAATTCCTGAATCTGCTGAAAAATACACTGACCCTGAAAGGTAGCTATGAGCAAATAATCAAGGCACAACTGAAAGCTCAACAGAAGCTCAACGAAACAGACTGACACCAGGGTTATTTTCTCATCTCAAAAGAGGGCAAAAAATACCATGATGGTCACAGAGCAAATTTCTTCATGCCCATACAAGGTATTAAGATGTTTCTGATCTGCATTGGCCCACTGCTGTCCCTCCTTGTCTCTCTCTCTCTCTCTCTCTTTCTCTCTTGTCTGGGATGATGGCCAAGTGCCACCAAGGACACCCTGTCTAATAAATCATCCCTATTTCAACATCTGCAAGGCCCAAAGGCTCTACTCTTCACTAAGATGGGCCCTTCTCTCTCACACCGGGAGAGCCCTCAGGGACGACAAAACCCACTATTGTCTCAGCTCCAGTGAAGAGGAGTCTCTCTTCTCTTCCACTCTTTTTGACAAAAGGCGTCTGAAGGCCAGCTTTAGTCTGCCAGCAGAGATGGCCTGCTCTCGGCAGGGAAGCCACTCTCCCTCACTTGCCATCTCTTTTTCTCCATCCTCTACCCTCGCTCGCCCATCTTTTAATGCTCTCCTCCTGCGGAGGTCACTCGCCATGCCTGGCTCCTTTCATTCCCACCGCACTCACAGCAGAATATAAAGACATCAAGTGCGGAGGGGTGGGGGGAGAAAGCCAAAATTGCCAGAAAGAGATATTAGGCATGGCTGTCACAACCATTCTTTGGCCACTTTTCATCTAAAGTGTAATAGAGAAAAAGAAGGGGAAAGAAAGAAATAGATAAATAAACAGCACGACTGAAAGCTTGGATCAGGAGCTTGTTGCGTTATTCATTTAAAAAAGTGGATAGAAAAGGCTGGATTAAAAAAAAAAGTTTCTAACTGCCAATTACATAGAAAGAGGGAAAAAATCAATTCTGAGTATTTAGATGTATAGTTTGGATTCAAACTAAGCTATTCATTGGATTTTGCTGGATTGTGCAGAAGACAGCATGGCGCACTTGTGTGAGAGTAATGCTGTGTGTACTTATTGGTCGCTGCCTGAAAAACTGAAAGTAAAAAGTTTCTGGAAGGATTGTGTGCACATGATGATCCAGCCTTGTCCTGTCCTTTTTTTTTTCTTCTTTTTTTTTTTTTCTTATTTTCTTTTGCACTGTCAGAATCAAAAAGCAATACTTGGTGATACTGAACAAGACTACACTCCACAAATAGGACCAATATCAGGACACAACTCTGACTTGAATCTTTAAGATAAGAAAATCTAAAAATATGTGGTCCTCTGCGATTTATTTTATGACACTCTTATGAAACAGTGATGACCTTGGCTGTTGGCAACTCAAAAGAATTTATATAAGCTTAAATAAATAAATAAATAAATAAATAAGGCATTTTATCAACTGGTGTTTACAAGTGTTTATTCTTCCGCATACTTACTGTAACTCTTCCCTCCAAACTAAATAAAACAATAATTGATTTGCCAATTAACCCAGAGAAGAAGAACACACTTTCTACAGGCAAATAGAACTTGATGTCTCAATCTGCAGCACCATGAATTAGATCAGCAGCATGAGAAAAAAACATTTGCCAGCATTTCCCAGCATCCAGCAGAGCCTAGCAAAAGACACACAGCAGTGAAGAGGTTCTGGACAGTGAGCCCAACACCAGTCCCAACTGTCTATACTGTGTGAAAGTGTCAGATAGCAACAATGCATATATTGTCTATTAGGACCTGCCACAGAGCTTTAGAGTGGGGGCTGGTGAGC
The DNA here is from genome assembly GCF_024256425.1 of Clarias gariepinus. Classification (NCBI taxonomy): domain Eukaryota; kingdom Metazoa; phylum Chordata; class Actinopteri; order Siluriformes; family Clariidae; genus Clarias; species Clarias gariepinus. The sequence continues at coordinate 28,091,807 of NC_071108.1, forward strand.
AGAACAGACTACTATTACTTGTTGGCCTTGGCTGGCATGGACAGTATGTAGCTCTTGGATATGACAATGAGTAAAAACATTTAACACTACTTCTGCCAGACATAGCATGCATAATTTGAGCTGCTATTTAAATGGTTGTGTTTTTCTTGTCAACAGCAATTGAGTGTGTGACGTGGATGATTCTGATAACTGAATGCTTCATTTTATTTAGAGGTACATATCGAGGAAGAACGATAACCAGATAACCAGAGTAAACTTGGATTCTTAAAATGCATTTGATTTTGGTTGGCTTGAGAGCAGATCCTGGCTGAGAGATAGAGAGAAAAGGAGAGAGAGAGAGAAAGAGAGACCAAGTGTCACTCATCATTGAGAGGCCACTTCCATGGGAAACACTGAGCTCATGCCCTATCGGCCCTGTAATGGACACTTTAGAAGGGATGGACTGCCCTGATAGGTCCCCAGGCCCTGATAAAGCAGAATTCCTGTCTGGACTCAAACCCAAACAACATTAGCAGCAACACTGCTACCTCAAGCCCCCCTATTCTTCTGCACTCCTCTGCCCGCTGGCATAAAACAGAGGCAGATTCCTCTGTCCAACTTTGGCAGAACTGGATGGTTTCTCCCTTCAGCACAGCGCCACTTATCTCCAGCCAGAGGGTAATGATAGCACTGTTAACAACAATAATGTGTGGCTAGGGCACAAAACTGCCATCATGACAAGTCAGAGGGAAAAGCTTTGGCATATCACATCATCAGGAGAAAAAAAAATGGTTTCTGTGGCCACTAGCTTTACATTATTTTAGCCATCTTCTCTTTTGCACTCTAATATGGTTAGGCTTAACAAGAAAACAATTAACAAGAAAAAAATATTTATCAAGGTCCTGCACATTTTCCCCCTCTTTGACTCGTCTTTTGCTGTCTTGGGGGAAAGCCTCTTGTTAGTTTAAAACTCATGTTCTAAAGATTAATGCTGGCCAGAGGAGCACGTCATCCTTGCTTAACTTACAGCTGCAGGGTGGATAAAGCCAGTTTTGTGTTTTTTTCAACTGAGGTACGGATGAGTTCTCTCTCAGCGCCACTAGAGCTCTGCATCTCAGCGCCTGGCCACATCCATTATACCGTCATGACACTGAAGAAACACTATGTGAAAGCCATGCAAAACTTTAACTTTTTCCTCCTCGTTTCACTCGTTTTCACTCCTCGCTCCTTTCAATGATCAGACGTGTGCGTCAATGTAAAAACAGCAAAGGGAAAAAATACATTTCTAGGTCCTTTTGTAAACATTTTTCCTGATGATTGCTCTATTTGCACGACTGATGGAAAGTTAAAGTCAAGGTATTTCGCGTCCGTCTGAAGAAAGGATGACGACATGCCTCCAGGGTCCCGATTCATAAGGCCACGGTGTTCCTAAGCCTTGTAGTCAGAAAAAAAAAAACGAGCAATAAGAGCTTAAACGTGCTGATTCACCTGTCTAGACAAGAGCAGTAGTGCTAATAACTCTGACAGTGATGATGACCTTTACCTGGATGGCCACTAGGTCTTCCAGGTATGTGTCTGATGGTTCTTTGCGATAGCAATGGATAAAAATGCACCACTTCAAACATCCCGCCTGGTGCTTTTGGGGCCCTGGCAGCTGACACTGCTGTAAAGTGTTATCTGCCGGCTAATAAAGTCATTTGTGATGAGCCGAAGTTCATCCGCAGGGGCGTTTGCAGACAGCACCTGTCATCCAGGAATTATTTATAAAGTAATTTAGAGCAGATTTGCTGATCTCCTCTAATGTATCATCGACCAAAAGTCAACGTCGGACCCGATCCAAAGTCAAAGTCAGCCTCTGCGATACTAAATGTAAAGCCAGAAGCTTAGACTTTCTTCTTGTCTGTACACTTCCCTCACTGCCGTCTTGCAGAAGCCCACCTACAAAGTCCATGCTGATATGACTGACTCCCTTCTGTCTGGCTTGTATTGCTGTGATTTGGGGTTTATGCTCCAGACTCCAGTTTATGTCACATGTGTACTTTCCATGACATCGGTAAACGCTGAAATAACTGGGCTAGTGAAAAAGTGAACAAGGTGCACTAGATAGTGTTTTACCTGTACACATATCATATCATATCATATCATATCATCTTCCATAAAGGTATATGGAAGAATGCTGGAAAACCTGGAGCATTACCCTTGCCTGGAGTCATCAGTGTAAATAAAATCATAATAAAGGTCAGCCATAAACAGTGTCCGGAGATGTGTCCCCTGAGCGCATGCTAGGCCTTGAACAGCTCATCTTTCACCTAATCTTTTTAGTTAGAGTAAACAGAGTGCTGTGAATCATGGAAGTGCAATGCTCTGGGACAGGCTAATCAATTTCATTAGCTGCATCAATCATCGCTAGCTGACGTTTATTGTGGTGGTGATGGGTTGATCTTCTGGACTTGGGGACAGGCGGCTTCGGTGATAAATGCTGCTATCTCCAGAGAGAAGGAATAAATAGAGGCCTCTTGTCTTCTGTGGGAGAGTTGGGCAGAAAATACGGCATGCGAAGAGGGTAAAAAGGTTAGGGCGGCGAATAGATCAATGCCATCATAGAGGCACCACATCGCCATGCAGTCGTATAAAGAAAAATCAATGTGCAGAGATGTCTGGTATAATGAATTGAGTGTGCCACTTCATCGAAGAGTTCACTGACATGCTGTTTCATGATCATTTCAATGACAGTAAATCAACGTTTTTTTATGGCCGTGGATGATTTTAAAGGTAAACATTGCAAATGTGTTCTCTGCAGCAGTGAGACAAGAAGAAGAAGACAGTTTCCTATCATGTTGCGATGATGATCAGGCCGAAGTAGAGTCAAGCCCAATCTCTGTGGATCTCTGGTCAAACACTTGCAATGAACACATTGCAACATTTTACTAGGAAAACAGCCAGGGTTTTATTTTTATTTATTTATTTAGTGTGTGTGTCTGTGTGTAACAAATACTCCCATGGCATGGATGTCTGCAACTGTAGATTAACAGAGAGATATATGTTCCCCTGTGTCCTCTGTAAAATTTTTAAAAGACAGAAATTCAGACTTGTGTTTTTCTACAGTATTTTGAACATGACCATCCATCATTGGACTTAATATAGGACTATCTGTGTTTGCATGGAGAAGAAAAAAAAAATCCTTGTCTGTCCTCAAATGCTCACGAGTTTCCAGAGATGTTTATTTTTGCATTGAACCTAGCAGTAGTTAACAGGCTTCTAAGTGAAGGAATGGCTTGTTGAAAGAGTCTAGAAAGTAACTAAACTAATCTGACAGTTAAACTAATGTTTTTTTGGTCATCGTTGAACATCGAACCTTGGGAAAATATACCATTTAGCAAATTCTCTTCAATCCTCAATAGCAGAGACGCTTCCCGGGGCTAAAACCATTGGCAGCGGATAAATAAAACATAAAACACTGTGAACTTTGGCCCTCATCAGCCTTACAAGTGGAGGAAATATCCTGTTTGCGATCCGTACTTTGTATCACCCGGCGGTATCTCTTGGCTACAGCTTTCAATTTCACTCTTTGAATTTTTTAGTGGTCAATGTGGGAACTAATCTGATCTGGACGCGTCTCAAGCCAGGAGGGTAAACGCTTTTCTAGCTACAGTTCATTTCACGCACACAAGCACGTTTTCTGTTGTCTGCACGACTGCGGAGCCGAAACGACGCAAATTCTTATCCCGCCATTATAACCATTACAGATGTTGTTGTTGGTGGGTTTACTCAACGAAGCCCTGTTCCAGTTATCATCAGCGGTGATTGTTTTCCATTCGGCTTAAACTGATGGGCGCAGGAATGGATTCAAATCTGTGATTGTAGAGATTTTTTACATCACAAGGCATTTTCTTTGGAAAATCCTGCTTTTTGAGGCCATCTGACATAAGTCACTCATTGATGAGGCCTTGTGTGCGTGTGTGTGTGTGTGTGTGTGTGTGTCTGTCTAACAAACCCATTGTACTCCATCTGTCAGCAAGGTAACAAGTGTGGAGCTTCGCTGTCAACATGCTGGAGATGAGAGTGTAAATGATAGGATAAAACACCACCCGCTGTCGGTGAAACACGTGAAAACACTCACGTTGTCAGACAGCTCCAGCCGTATAGAAGCCCTCTCCCACAGTGTTCCCAGGCGAACGAAGAAAGCGTTGAATCTTTCCTCGTCATATTTTTGCTATTATTTTATTCAGCTAAAGAAAACACCTATCCCTAAACCCGTGCACTACAAATAGAAAGCGCTAAGAGAAATCCCGGCTCAACGTTTAAGTGCAGGCTTAAATTCCGTTTGTCTATGGATTTTCTCGCTGAATCTTTCATGTAATTATGCTGAGAAGCCTGCGTTTAAGAACTGCTATAAATGAAAGACATATTATGTATGCTATGTTATGTTATAGGTATGCCAAACTGCAGCTTAGATACAGTATGTCTAACCCTTTTTAGAGCATAATATCTCCCATAATGTTTCCATCATGAGGTTTGGCCCATGGATGATGTTATTGCACTATTTATGTCAGATGTCCTTAAATAGTTGTGAAAAGATTAACTGTCTCTTGGGGGGGGACAAAGTTGGCTTCCATTTGAGTTCTGTAGTATACGACCCAGCAGCGGTTGCAGTGAATTAACCAATCCAAATGTATGGGTTTAATGAAGGAAAGTCCTGAAGAGTGCTGAAGAGAAATGTGTGCGTGTGTGTGTGTATGTGTGTGTGTTCTGATACAAAAGGCTGGCTCATGAGCTTTGCGAACTCTGTGTTTTGCTTGGCGGAATAATTGCTGCGATTATTCTTTTCCATCCAATGAGACAGATTTAAAGATCCCCTGTACCCTCATTTTCTTTCTTGTATGGAGTCTGTCTTGGCGACAAACACATTTGTCTTGCCCAAATTTTTCTGCCATTATACAATCACCCCAAATTAAACAGAACTTTAGATTTACATTTGACAGACCTTCTACCATGGATCTGGATTTGTTTGAGTCATGCGTACAAAAAAAAAAAAGGTTCTCTAACCATTAGATGACGTATTAATAATTTTTTTTCTTTTCGCAGAAAAAAAAAACTCATCAGTGACTGACCTCTGCCTCAACCCAAGTTAAAGAAATCCCGTATTTGTGCTGCTCAGCCTCATATACACATCTACTCATATACACACCTCACAAAAAACGTTTCTTTTTAAAGTTTGGCTCGTCTCAGCCTGCCCTCAGCGTTGACTTTTGCAAAGCCGCAGTCCGGATGCCGGTGTAACTCCTCCTAACCATCGATGTTGCTTTAATGCGCCAAGACTTTCTTGAGTGAAGAGCCTGAAGTCTGCTTAAAAGAGCATGAAGCGTGCCTCCATATAACAGGTGGTTAATCCTTCTGGATAAACAAACTGATCTAGAGAATGCACCGTGATTGGGAATAAACAAAAACATATGCGTACAAATGGCAATCATGACATTATAACATTACAGAATTTTCCTTCACCATGCCTTTTTTTTTTTTTTTTTTTAATGACAGTTTCTTTCAGCTTGCACTCTCCAAATGTCAACTAATCTCATCTCGCAAATATGCCCCTGTTTGCATTTGCATAAAAGGGAGATCCTGGCCTGAATTAAAAGCTTCTATTGATCTCCTGTAGACATCCGAGCACTTTCATCCTCAGTTTGAAACACTGCCGGGCTCACGGCGAACGTGCAGCAGAAAAACAGATATTGATAAAGCAGTATTAGGTTTCAAACAGTCAATCATAGTGCAGGAGAGTGTATTAATAAAAGTATTCGGATAATGAAAGTCCCAGGCTACTTACAATAAATAATCTAAAGAGTGCTTTCTGGAGATTCTTTAGAGTAGCAGGTTTTCATAAGTAAATATGTTTAGTATTATATTAGTATATATTATTATTATTATTATTTTTTTATTATTACATGTCAAAGCGTCTCTTCTTATACAACAACTTCTTGACTTATTTATTAAAAAAAACAATATCCAAGCGATAGTGAAACAATGAGTATTAGTGAATTAGTGTAACGGGTTATATAGCAAAATAAAGGGAGTTTTTTCCTCTCAAAAATGTGTTCTGTTATTCTGTACAGCCAAGTCCCAGTTTGACTTGAATGCCCTGTCATACATTTTATCTGTTCAAAGTGGTGGTTAATATTGTGGTACTATGATGCCAGCTAGTTCCTGTTTTTGTTCCTTTACCAGTACCTTCTCTTTTGCTGTTTTGAGAGAACTCTGACTGTAACAAAGCACTGATAATGGAGACTCCTTCCAAAAACGCTCCTCTCATCATTAATCCATAATCCAGTAATCTCACATACCAATTAGCCATCATGAGTCAGCACAACCACTACGCAATGCTGTCTTGTCTGGCTTTCCTGTATGATCATTACAGATCATCCTCCTAAATGGTTTATCAATAATCCAACTCCGCACCTTGATTTATCTCTATCGCTCTGCCAATACAGACGTCTAGAGTCCTAAAAGGCCCCAGCGACCTAAAGATGATGGATGATCACAGCACGAATATGGGATATGGCTCTTCATAAATTCGAGTCAGCTTGTTATTATAAACGCAGATTTTCCTTTTTTTTTTTTTTACACAGAGGTTCAGGAAGTGAAGTCCTGCTGCATAGGTGGAGCTGCTGACTTAGCATCTGCAGACGTTTCAACCAATGAGATGATTATTGCAGCAGCAATTTAATCATGAGTGGTAAATTTTGATGTTAGTAACACGCTAAGAAAACTATTTCATACTGCAAGACATGGTGACCTTGAAGGTAATACCTGCGTTGTTTGTCTATCAAATCTGTCGTTCTTGCTCTCTCGCACACACCCACCTCATCCTGACCTAAAGCGAGGGCCGGTGTTAGCTTTACTCGTGCTGATAAGTGTAAAACAAACTTGCTTGCCGTAGCCGTCGCTCCTCTCTCCTTTGTGTTGGCACAATAGGAATTCAGCATTCCTTTAGCCATCCGTTTCGCCGCCCGCCACGTCTTTCTCACACTCCCTGACAGGACAGGAGATGTTGATAAGAATATAATAGGGAATCAAACAATGCTAAGCTGGGAGCGATTATATTTAATTGCCCACGGTGGAGTGTTCACTATCAGTACTCCCTTGATGTTTGCCTTGGCCCTAAAAAGCTGCAAGCCCTCAACTTATTAAAGTCATCACGAATATATCAGATTGTCGCTAGTTTCCTGGTATTTACCGCTGAACTCTTTTCTGTTCTCACTTGCAGTTTTTATCCTGTATGTGTAGACTCTTTGTTAAAATGTTGTTAAACAGTGAAAAATGTTCTCCTGCATCCCTGGTGGCATCTATTGGTAAAATCTCAGATTTTTTCTGTCCCGTTTTGAAGACGAATGACTTTAGATTCGAAAACCCAGCAATGATACAATCTAAATGCGACCATACACACAGTAATGACACCAAAGTGTAAGCCAGGTGTTTACGCTGATCGTTAAACAGCATGGCCCTTACCTTGGTGTGTATTTTGATATTTATATTTTTATGTATATATAAATATATTTATAACAATGAGAAACGCGGTTTGCGTGAAACCATGAAAAACAAGACGCTCGGACGCTGGTTTCTGGACGTGCTTTGCATTCCCCTCTTTCTCTCTTTGTGTTTATTTCTGTCCACCTCGGACCGAGGGCCGAGTTTCCTCCTTACTAATCTGCATGTCAGGAGATCAATAATGCGCCTGCGTATACATATCTAAAAGCCGTGCGCTTCGCCAAAACAAGAGAATATTCTCAATAACTGCGAAGCAAAACTTTCAATTTGTGGCTTTCTTCGTGTGGTTCTTTGAGCCAAAGAGATGCCACTCAGCCAGTTCAAAAGGCATTGAGGTTTGTTTTCTGGTGTTTCTTTTTGGAAACTTGTGGCTTTTGACATCCATAACCATCTATTGGCTGCACTGCTATATTGCCTCATATTATCCAGGCTTGAGGAGAATTGTTTTTGGCAATGTGTGCGCCGAAATTTCCCCGCTGCAAAAGCTCTTAAAGTGTGCTTGCTTTACTCCTTACCTCCAGCTTGTACAGCTCCATGTCAGGCCCTTTCGCAGTCCTCCGTTAATTGCAATTAGAACGAAACTGAGCCGTGACAAGGCGGCGTGGTCGTTGCCTTGACTGAGACCGCCGTCTTTACCTCAGCGCCACTTGTGTTAGGCTAAAGAGGGAAAAGCTGAAGAAAACCTATTATGCAAAATGAAGGGGTGTTTTCTTTGCTAGTTGTGTGTCTATTAGGACAGCTGGATGGCTGGTTTGGAAAAGCTTTGCTGTGTGTGTGTGTGTGTGTTTGAGGGGTGAGGTTGTTTTCTTTTGTCTCTTGGTTTTCACTTTGTGTCAGTATAAATAGATTCGAAGGAAATGATAGTATGCTTATAAAGGTGTGTTATAATGTTAATAACAGAATACATAGACATTTACTTTCTCTCTCTCTCTCTCTCTCGTTCTTTTTGCTTTTTCTTCTGCACACATACATTGATGCTAATTAGGTTCAGGCATTTGGGCTGAATCATTCACCCCGTATTTATTTTTGAAGTCCTCCACCATAGCACCTCTGTTTTCGGACATTCTTGTGCACTGTCAGCCTGACACGCTAATCACAGAGCTCCACGACTTTTTCATTTACACAAGAAGCCCTGACAGGCTTGTGTAAGCAAACGTAGCAAGACGTTTTTTAGAGGTCCAATTGTGCATGTTAAGTCTGTTTAGAAAAAAACATTGCAATTCCCACCGGGGTATCAATGCCGCAAATTGTCTCGTCACAAAACATAAGGGGGGGTGGGGGGGTGGGGGTGGGGGTGAGGGTGGAGTCATAAGAGTCACTTTGAAATGATTTTGACATGCCATAAATCATCTCAACGCTTGTGGCGAATCATACTTTCCAACCATCTAATTAATACATTATTTATTTACTCGACATGCACCCACACATATGGCCACTGCTCTCCGATGGTAAGTCATTTAACCAGCTGGGTGTTGGCCAAGTACACACATACAGTACGCATGCGCCTCTCTCTCTCTCTCTCTCTCTCTCTCTCTTTCTCTCTCTTACTTTTAATTTCTATTTGTTTAGGATTTTACAAAATTTACTTCACATCAAAACGTTATGTAAAAATGTAATTATGTAATTTTTTTTTCTTTTCTTTTTCAGATATATTAAATTTCAGATTTAATATAATGCAAAAATTGTAAAAAAAAAAAAAAAGTAATAAAATATTTTGTGGCTTCTTATGCAACTGATATATATGTATAGATTTTAATAATGTAATTAATATTAATAATAGTGATTATTTTCCCAAGGTGAACATATACACATACTCTTACTCTTTATCTCTTTGTCTCCTTCCATGTGCATTTATAAACCCACAGTAAGCATGTTTCCGTGTGCATCTTCAGTTGTGTGAGATCAAGCAAAAAATGAATTTAAAAAGAAAAAAAAAGAGAGTTGGTGGTCTGCAGTTGCTCGCTTTGGATTCTGCACCATGCGTGTTTGCAACATGTCATTCGTACGCACCGGCACCATAACGCCGTTTTGGTCTGGTGTGGCTGTGACACGGCTACAGGATTGAATTATGTGTGTAAGTAGTTTAAGCAGACTTGTTGGAGTATTTGTGATGTAATTGCTTCCACTTGGTTGGCTTGGATACAGTGACAGGCTCATTTAGGGAACCACAGCTTTTGGGCAGTGTGTAGTGCTTCCAATCAAACGCTGATAAAGGGATTCTGGGAACATACAGTATTCGCTTCCTTTTTTGGTTTGATTGTTTATTTGTTTGTTTGTTTTTCTTTATTTTTTTTTTGTAAGTTTCAATTTTTTTATTATTTTTTTTATCCCCACATCCTTTCACGCATTTTTTATTACCCCAGTGGGTTGCATGCTCACTTTTAGGGCCTCCTTCCCAATTTGAATTGCATTTCAGCACACTGCCAGAATGCATTCAGATGAGTTGCGAGAACGGACGCAGTTGTGCTGACGTGTGGTTAAAGCAGCTCGACAATCATCAGGAACATATTCTTCGTGTGAAAGACACAGAAAGGAAAAGAGTTTGTATAATGGTTAGCTCCCACAAAAATGCAGTGCTTCTTTTAAGACATGCACACACACACACACACACACACACACACACACACACACACAGACCAACAGTCAATCACGTGATACAGTCATTAAGGCTACAAAGTTCATTTTCCTAAAAGGTTAGACAGATCTTGCTAACCAACAGTTTACATTAATTTGTGTCATCACAATCAGACACCCAATCATGCAAGCATTACGGAGAAATAAGCATGATAAACAGTAAGGAACAGATTATATGAAAGCTAGAGCTGTCATTATTAAGGCCCTTCTGTGTAAGTGTGTGTCCCGAGTGTAAGTGCACTCTCTAAACAGAGCGATAAAAATCTCTCAGTGGTGCAGAAAGCTCCTGGATCTCGCAGAATCGCTTTTTGTGTAACAGAGCACTATGAAATGTGCCCATGTCAAGTCCAATACACAGGCCACATGTTTAGTCGCCGAGCCCTTCCTCACCCCTCACACACCTTCCATTCAGAAGATGAGACAGGAAAAGGAGGTGGCGTTCTCATGCTGGAGATCAGCGCGCTCCTGTAACAGAGCCCAATAATCCCAGAGCGCAGCCCTCTTCCTCTCCTCCCTTGCCCACGAATGAAAGAGCGGCACACAGAGAGTGGTGAACTCACACGAGCTCCCATTATCTCCCGAAACCTGGAACAGACCCGGCTCTCATCAGGGCCGCGGCTCTAAAAGACGCCGGCTGTATTCTGGCGCGCGCCTCTCTAGATAAATATTCCTGAAGGGCCCCTAATACCACATCTCCTCCTCCGACTGTCTGCGCCGAGCTAAATTTCCTGCTCCCGTGAGTTAATGTCAAATCTATAAGGCTTTCATTTCAGCACACAAAGAGGGAGCTTGAGCATGCGTGCGCCCGTCAGGGGTGGGGGGGTGTCGGGGTCAAACGATGGACTCCTGTCTCATCACTCAGTGGCCGCTTTATGCTTTCTGCTTGTCAGGTTTCTGCCGCCGCTGTACGGCTATTAGAAGAGACAATCTGAAAAACAGCAACGTGAATGGATGTCCTTATTTGGGCGTTAATGTTAATATTAATATTCATATTCATATTCATATCCTGTCCTTCTGTTTGTTTAGTATTAAACACATGATTCTAATCGAGCCCGAGGTTTAATTCTCTTTTTCTTCTTCTCTTTACAGCAAATGCTGAACGATCATGAAGTGTCCTCGCAGGATAGCTGCATCAAAAAGGTAGGCCTCACTGTGTGCGTCTCAGTGCTTTGAGTACTCCAAAACCTCAACAAAATCACAGATTTATTTATTTATTTTTCACACATTCAAGGTTCACAAGAACAGGATATATTTTTTTACCCTTATGACCAACAAAAATAAAAGGAAAACTTTATTATTATAAACAAACAAATAAATAAAAAAAGTTTGGTCATTTCTGTTTAAACACCTGTCAGAAAGTGCAAGAAGTTTTTTTTGAGCGCACTAAGTGATATAGCACAGAATCCCTCTTTATACACTAATCCTGAGTCATGTTCCAGCAAAGGCTAAGGGTTAGGTTTAAGAAGTGATAAATTTATTGTAGGGGTGGCAAGCTTCATTTCTTTTATGGCCTTTGTGAGAAGGTCGAGGTGGTGGACGAGGAGAGAAGAAAGGAGTTCGAGTGTAAAACCAACGGAGCATGAAAGAACAATGGCAAGACACCTGCTCGGAGAATCAGCGCAAGGCTCATGTGAAGACCGCCTAAGAGGCAGCTGAAGTGTGCGGCTTTAGTTAATGACTGCGCTGGCTTTAGACGGGCTTTTGGCTTTCAGGAATTGCAACGTTTTTACACACTGGATAAGGCTCAAATGATGATATAAAGAAGCCATGATTTCTTATTAGAGAGTTAGTGTTACATCAGCAGTTAAGCTATATTAGTCTTTTTTATGCATTTTCATTACTATCCAAAATTAGTTTTCAAAATAATAATAATAATAATAATTAATAAATCATAGTAATCGATAAAAGAAGTGTACACTTGGACATTAATGTGTAGTTTGTGTCTTTAAAATAATAAGAAGGGAATAAGACATAAAGGAATAACAATATATAATAATAATAATAATAATAATACAGTAATAACACATGGTTCATTTATAAACGTCTATATTCAAGCCAGAATGCTCATGCAATAGAAAACATTTATGCCACATTATCTTCAATATCATCATCTTTCTTTTCTATTTCAATAAAACACCCCTGACCCTCCTAAAGACAACAAACCGAAGAGGCGGTTTTTATTTCCCCCGAGCTGCAAAGCCTTCTTAGCCTCAATCCCGCAGGATGGGATAGATACTGGGAGAAAGGGAAGGTGAGAAGGATGAGGGGATAGAGGCTCAGCTCTTCTTTCATTTATTTATCCTCCTTCTCCAAACACAAACAGTTTCCAGACTCGCGGCTGGAGATGCCTATCGACGGCGCTCTGAGATAGGATCTGCCTTATTGCCCGCGATCGCCTGGGTATTCATGCACCCCCTTTCCACTCTCACACACTAATATTTCAGCTTTCCCCGAAGCCGCCAGATGTAATCTGACTGCTCACACTTTGTGCAAAGACTGTGCATGTGCATTTGTGTGTGTGTGTCTGTGTGTGTGTCTGTGTGTGCATGTCTGTATCTATAGGTTGGTTTCATGTAAGCTCACAGTGATCTGGCCACGATAACACAGAGAGAAATAAATTCATTATAGAAAATCAATGGCTTGTAATTGCATTCACAACTGATCCAAAAAGAAGCCTGGGCAGATCCCCTGCAGCATTGTCCTGCATCTGGCCCGACTCGAAATTAAAACATTTACTCCATTTGGACTGCTTTATAAATGCGCAGGGCCTAAAGCAGGCCTGTGATGCTTTAATGGGAAAGAGATTAATGACTCGCTTTGACAAGCACCCAGAGATCACAGTAATGTCTTTCTGGTCCTTTACTGCCACCAGTCCTTTTCTTTAGGCTAGAAAAATGGTCCATGCTATCTTATCTTGTAATGTTTGTATTCATCAAATAATGCGCATCTTTGACATTCCTGGATGTGACGAAGCTTGCTTTTCATGTTTTGAGGGCCTCCCTTTGTTAAGTTCGTTTGTACAGGGTCAGGTCATCACTTTAACACTTTCTTTTCTTGCTGACGAGAAATAAAAGAAACCGAGAATGGGGGGAGTGGTTAGACAGGCCGGACTCGGGTCAGCAGTATTAGCAGAGAGGGTCACCAAGGGGGTGAGCAAACCTTTTAATGTTTGCTTTATCAAGGCAGGAAAATTTCCCTCCTGTAAAGATTCCATCTCAAACGATCCGTCAAATTTATGACGGGCTTATTATGCGCAAGACACGCATTACAGGTCAGGAGGAGCGCTTTCCTGACCTGCGGGCAGCCCGCTCCAAATGCGATGATTGATTGATAATTATGATAATTTGTTTGAAATGATTATCTGGATATAATAATCACTAGCGTGCAACCCCCCATCGAGGCTGCTTTTTTTTTTTTCCTCCTCTGCGTTTTTCACCCACTCATAATGCAGGGCCATCAGAAATGGCCTCTGGTTATGGAAGGGATAGAAACAGGGGCCTCCCAGTCCGGTCCCCAGGGCTTAGGGGGGGCGGCGTTGATGAATGATGACCCAGAGGAGGCTGAAATCAGAGGAGAATAAACAGGGGAAAGAAGAGGAGAGGGACAAGGGGAAGGCTGGTAACTATCTGTAGCGGAGGGCAATTATACGCCAGGCCAGGCTGCCCCTGGGGCAGCAGCACAGGCTAAAGAATGCAGAGGGTTAAGGAGTCTGACCACCCAACACACACACACACACACACACACACACACACACACACACTGCTCTCAGAGAGGTGGGAAGAAAGAAGACAGTCTGGGAAAAATATTTCTTTCTGAAGTTTCTGTTCACTGTCTGACCAATAACAAATGATCAGGAAGTGTAATTAATTAAAATGCCTTGAAGTAAAACATTCTTTAAAAAAATTAATAATAATAATAATGATGATAATAGGAAAAACTGGACAAGATTCCAACGCAAATTAGGTCCTTAATTTAGTATTTTTTCCCCAAAACCCCTCATTTTAACTGTCAGTCCAAGGTCTTTTTTTAATGCTCAGGAATGTGATTCCACTGAACAACATGCCTGTTCAATTAAAACGGAAAGCCTCCTTATGCGCTTCAGCAGCAGACTTGTCAAAAAACACTCAGCAATTGGATGTCGTTGGCTTTTTCTGTCACCAGCAGGGGAGGAGGCCTCCGTAGAAATAATATTTGTGGTTTTCTTAGTAGGACTAGGAGATGACTTAATGATAATATCCTTTCTTTCTTCTCCTGGCTCAGTTACACTCTAACTGACAATCAGCTTTTTCCTCCTGAGCTCGCATTGTGAAGTGCATTGTGTATATGTATATATATATAAAAACACACACACTCTGTCTGCTTACTAGAGGAAGCACTCAGTCACTGGGCCTGGGACCATGCAGTAAGACACCCTCGCGTGATTACTATTGTGAACACACACACACACAACAGCAGTCTCGGATTAAATTTCTGAATTCAACTACTATTTGAATTAACATAATATTCATGCACCTAAGGAAAAAAAGTCCACATTACACACAGTTTTATAATCCCATTTTACGTATAGTAATATAATCATGTTTCAGTTCTGTTCCGAAAGAATTATCGTGTGATTATTTTTTAAGTTGTTAACGATTTCCGACACATAGGAGTTCTAGTTATATAAGGTCATTAAGCTCTACCCCATGTAGTGAGAATATATAATAAACAGGAGGCCAAAGTGTCTTTTGCAGCCTAAAAATAGTGTCACAGTCATGTGGCAGGTGTCACTTTGAAAAGAAATGAAAAAGAAAGTTGTATTTTACTATGGATCTTAGAAAAAAGATAATAGTTATAACAAAGGAAAACAACTCATAAAACAGCGCAACTTCCATTATCTTTACTTAAGGATACACACGAAGCAGTTTTCCCCCTATATTTCCAAAAAACGTATCCTGTGTTAGCATATTTCTTTTTTTTTTTTTTTTTCGGACAAGAGCTGAAAACAGACATGTCTTTCTGCCCTGTCTGTGGGAACTGTCCCTCACTAGACAGAATGCTGTCATTATGCATGATGATCTTAGCATTCCCAGTTCCAGATGCTTGAGTACAGTGTGTGCATGGAAAGGCCAGCTTTAGTGTAAGCGTGAGAGAGAGAGAGAGAGAGTGAGAGGGGAAGAGAGAGAGAGAGTATGGAGTTGTCCATTGTGGCATGTGTATGGCTGCACACACCCCACTGCATGCACTGGAATTCAAGTGGGAGAGTGTGATGAGGAAAGATGACGAGAGAGAGCGAAAGAGAGAGAGAGAGAGAGAGAGAGAGGGACGAGAGGAAGAGGCGAGAAGGGAAATGGATGACTGCTGAAAGGGCAAAATATTAGCTTTCATGCACTGCTCTCTCAAACTCTCGCCCTTTCTTTCACAATCTTCCCCTGAATGCCACCCCACCGCACACAGCTTTTGAACAATGAGGGTAGAAAGTGACAGAGATTGGTATGTCTTCTTCTTCTTCTTCTCCTTCTCTCTCTCTGTCATTCTACATCTCTGTGAGAGAGTTCATCATGAGTGGGAGTTCATTAATTCTGTTGTGTGAATGAATCAATCCCTCTCTCACACTACTCATATAATAATAATATTGCTGTTGCCATAGAAACGGAATAGTTCTAAAGAGGTTAGTTGAAGTGTTAGTGTAGTTTTTGTGTATTTTCATGACACTGGTGGTCTACAAATTTTTTTTTTTCCTGTTTGGAAAAGTGAATTTAATTTCTTTCAAAGGCTTCACAGACACATCCTCAGGTACCCACATTGCCGGGTACTATTGCTCGGTGTGTGTGTACTGTATATGCACATGTTTGTGCATTTGTATACGCACAGCACAAGGGGGAGCATTTTTCAGTTAGTCAAACATTTTTTGGTCGCTCCTGAGAAAGTAATGGAATCCATTGTGAGTGAACACTACACAAAAACCTCTTCCTTTTTTTGCACCGATTTTTTTCCCCTCGCACAAGCAGATAATGATAAGTCACAGCCGTAGATGCGTTAGCGTAATGAAGGACGAGACAAAAGAGCTGAATGGAAGACTAAAGAGTGAGCCGTGCTGAGGGTTAGGAATTTCTGAATGCCCATGAGAGAGGCTCTGCCAGTCAGTGGCTGTCTGACCAGGCCATGCCCAACCATGCAGAGGTCATGTGAACACAACCCCCTCACACTCCTCCATCTCTCTGACATGTCTGCTCTCACATTCTCACCCCCCAATTCCCCAAAATGAATATTTCTCCCAGATCAGATAAAAAAAAAAATAATAATAAAAAGCGCCAGTGGTTTGCAGTTTGTTCATCTCTGAATGGACTTGGAATTGTCTTTACATTGTTAACCCCTGGACAAGTAGAAGCAATCAGTTCACATTTTATAGCAACTGTTTAAAGATGTCTAATGCTTTCAGAATTTGTAGACCTAATCTCAATCCACTCCACCTCAGCATGTGGAATGTAATTATCATAAACATAAAAACAAACAAAAAATAAGAGCAGAAAACTTTTATTTCATTCGAATGAAAGCTAAAGAAGAGTAAGAGTAAGGGAGTCTGTTAAAGAAGGAATGAAACACAACCTGGCATGTAGTGTAGGGAATTAATCAACATCATGACGGTGTGAGACAAAGTCTGGTACTGTTACCACCCTTCTTCAATAACACCAAGTCCCTGAGTGTTTTGCTTGTTTTACACCACGGCAATTTATCAACAGTGACAAATTGTGTTTTGCACAATTTGTGAACTCGCACATTGATTGAAAAATCTATTTATAGCTACAGTACTGTGCTAAAGTCTTGAGCCACCCCTTATATTAAATTAAAATTAAAGAAATGGGAGCAAATGTTTTACATTGACACACTGCAAAGTGCCTAAATATACAGTACCGTTTTAAAAGAACCTGAGCAGCAACCTCATTTCCCCTCCTGTCTGTTCCAACCACTCAGCATTCAGCATCACTGGTATATTAATCACCAGCCTGATCATCTGTTATCATATGTCTTAAGTTAGATGTTTTTTTTATGCTTGAATGATTCATAGGTCACTCTGGCTTGACAAACAAAAACATTCCTCTAAAACTGGTCAGGTACAGGGACTGGACTGAAAACGAGAGCCAAAAACTTGCTAAAAACCAGAGACAAAAAAGTCCTTCAAGAAGCCTGGAGAACGATTCCTCAAGATGACATTAAAAATACAAGAAAGCCTGGCTCTTCTGAGGCAAAATATGATATAAAATGAGGGGGGACTTGGGTAATCTTGTTACTGACCATATAAACAGATACACGTTTAAATTTGTTGAATAAAACATTTTCTATTATTAGTCTTACTGTAGATCAGAGCTGTTTATTATAGTAATGCTGATTTGTATCTGCTGTTATAGAGTATGAAACAAGACCTTCAAACCAATCGGATTTAAGAATTCGAAAAGGGTGAGACCTTGACAAGAAACATACAGGTAGCTTAATGTGTCCTCATGTAGTTTTATCCAGCTTTTAAACACAAAACCTAAATGATTTTTTTTTACACCTTGACTCATTTAAAGCGGTTGTAATAAGTGCTGTAAATAATAAAAATAATGTGTTTTGTGCAGATATTTATTAACTGCTACAACAGCCATGTGTACACTATGATTATGATCAGTCTGTCTCAGGTCTTGTCCATGCTACAACTCAGGTATATAGAAATGTTTTTTTTACGGCTGTGTGTGTGTGTGTATATATATATATATATATATATATATATATATATATATATAATATATATATGATTTATTATTATTATTATTATTATTATTATAGAAGGGCATTCATCAGTGTCGCTCCCAACACCAGCATTGTGCGCACCTTTTTTTTTTTTCTCTCTCACTTAAAAAATCTGCACCGTCATGCCCACCTGCACCGTCTTGCACAGCCTTGTTCCGGACAACCTGAACCGAAGTTTACAAACGCCGCATTTCTCATCCCATTGTGGCTCTTGTCAAGGAAAGAGCCTCGGCTCGGCTTGTTTGGGGATCATGTGGCCGACGCCGGAGCTCTCGTTTCTAAGATGGCTGACCTCCGCTTGCACTCAAGAGATTGCTAATCGTGCCCACTGAGACGCTTGTTTACAGAGGAACAATCGAAACCCGTACATCTGCACTTGTGGGTTAACACACAAACCGTCCTGCTGGTGCTTCATACAAAAGCAAGACCGGAAAACAAATAAAACAGGGAACGTGTTGTAATTATTATTTTTTTTACTCATTCTCTTCCTTAGAATTATTTAATCATTCTTCCCTAGAATTTATTTGATGGTTTACTAAGTGAAAATGAGTAGGACAGTTTGCCCTGATGAAATGTTGGATTTTTCCTGAGTTTAGATTCATATTCACAGCGTGTATTCTTTACTAAATGTATGTGTAGGTATATGTGTGTGTGTGTGTGTGTGTGTGTGTGTGTGTATGCACGTTCAGGACTACACCCACATTATCACTAAGAAGAGATAAAATCCCTTTTCAATCCGATATCAGTGTGAGGTCCAGATGTGTGTGTGTGAGTGTGTATGTGTGAGTGTGTGTGTTGGAACATGCCTCCATCTGTGGCACACATGGGATACATTCTGTAGTAGTTGAAATAATTCATGGGTCACTCGCAGACATACTACTTGATACTTTGCAGCTTCTCTGTTATAAATGGGTCTGGCTGCAATACACACGCACACACACACACACACACACGATTTTAAATTTCATAATTAAACCTTTTGTTTAATTATAAATAAAAACAGTATAGAAAATATCAGAAAAAGGAATGATCTTAATACATGCAAAATATTTCTTAATATTCGTAATGAAGTTCTTCAAAGGGATAAAAAGAAATGAAATGCATTAAAGCGAAAACCCCAAAAAAAGAGGTGTGTGTGGGCTTAGTAAATAATCAGGCTAAAGTCTGAGTCGTGCTAAGCTTTTGCAAAACTGCCTCCTGCATCAGACAAGTTAATAAAACACGGATTCACCCCCCTCCACTCGACGAGCGGCGTTCGGGCTCTGAGGGTTTAATCTTCATTATGGAGCATTAGCCCACTGCGAGCTTTCTGGTTGAGCCTGGCACCACCGAGCCGGTACACACACTCACACACTCTCTCTCTCTCGCTCTCTCTCTCTCTCTCTCTCACACACACGCACACATACACAAGCACTGACCTCACCCGCTCAAATGAACTGTTAAATAACTCCACCTAATCCTGAGACCCTGAAACAATAGGTGCTTGAAACATCCATTTTCCTTCCATCAATCAAGCTCTGCGGCTTTAGAGATTTATCATTAATTAATGCGCACGGGGAACGGGACAATCTCGAAAAGAATCTCGCAAAGACGGCTTGTGGAGAGAGTGTGAGAGAGTGAACGTGAGAGTGAGCCTACTGTATATCATTGTGCTAACAAACAGCATTGCTAATCCTCTCACAGTCAAAGGTTGTTGTTTTTTTTCAAGAAACACAATCATTAACCAGAATAATTTGGATATTGATTGTTTGCTGAAGAGCTCGTGTTTATCTAATTAATCTCGTCAAAGCCTGTGTTACTTTCCCCTGGGGACAAAACCATTTACTTATGCTAATGACCTGTTGCTCTTCATTTCTTAATTAGGGCCTAATAATCGGGATCAGTTACAGATTCGGTGTGTGACGCCGTGACCCCGCGACATCGCCCAAGCTTCAATCACGTACGCGGTCCTCGGCGTGTCATGAAGCCGAGGGCTTCATTTAATATGCTAATGCACACGAGCGGGGCCAAGAGGACGATCTGAATATCTGCCATAGTCATTAGGATAATTAGAGAGGAAAGGCAATTGAGTAAACAGGGTCGTTAGCCTGTCACCCCTAATTAAGCCATTAAAGAGACACAGGGCAGAGGGTGTCGCGTTAATTAACGGCTGCTCGCCGAGACGAGTGTTCGACACACAAATTATCTGATCGAGAAACAATGATTAGGCGAAGCAGGGGGGCCGTTAGAAGAGGTGCCGAGGAGCCCTCGCCTGTGTCCCGCACAATGCTAATGACTCATCCTTAATAATCCTTTTATTCTGCGAAACAGCCCCATTTAGGTCTCACACACCCGGAACCAATGAAAAGCATGAAAGCACAAGCAAAAAAAAAAAAAAAAAAATCCTGTTTAGGCGCCTCTTATCTGCACCAATTAAACACATCCTCTAGCACGTTAGCAGACACGTGGAACAGTCATCTGTGCCAGGGATTTGAAACACACTCGGGGATGAGATGAGCAGCCGGTTTGACTTAGAGGCTTTGTAGCCTTGCGTTCATTTGCTTTCCATTAATTTAGTGGACTCCTTAATGAAGCCTTCTATAAAATATTACAAAAGAAATAATGTCACCTCTGAAGTACTGTACTTTTGCAAAACACAACTCACTTTTCTGCTATATGATTTTTTTCTGAAAATGAAGATATCACACTGTGCTCTTCTTTCTCACTGAGAGTATACCACAACCTTTAGGTGTGTCTTTTTCCACCTTGGAGAGTGCACATATACAGTACATATTAAGTTCTATATAAATACTAAAGGTTGAAAAAACCAAAATGACATCAGCGACATGAAAAAGTACTTCTGAGAGTTTGCAGAGCATTTGTTGACATTCAGAAAGACAATCATGATGCTTGCACTGACTATAAATATGGGCAAGAAATTGATAAGAATCTCTAGACAGAAAGCTTTGGGGTGTATTTAACCGCGTCAAATTCATGACACCATTAAAGCACAGAAGGCTCTATTAGATGCACAGATGAACATAAGTCTGGTTTGAATATGCAGTACGTTCACGTTACCGTGTTTGTTTGCGCTCTTAGGTTCTGTCTCATCATTCAGTCGAATCAGATGCATGAAATAAAGCAGCTTTCATGAGAGAGGAAGCAATGATCTGGAGAAGGTGCGCAGCTTAAACAGGGCATTATCA